>NW_027316167.1:43515381-43910381 GCF_026437365.1 Eucyclogobius newberryi | reverse complement strand
CACTGTATATATTTTGCACTGTTACACTATTTTTGCACTTTGGTTTGGCACAATAAATCCACCTGAGCACTTGAAATCTGACTTCGCCATATTTTTGAGGGAGAGCCCCGCTACAGCCACAGAATAAAGTTATAATGAAAAGGACAAAATCTGAAAAATCTATCTCAAAATTCAAAGAAATAATAGAGTCAATATTCAGTGACATGTCATGTGATCATGTCATGTGATCATGTCATGTGATCATGTCATGTGATCATGTCATGTGATCGCATCATGTGATCATGTCATTTGATCGCGTCATGTGATCATGTCACGTCACGTGATCGCGTCATGTGATCATGTCATTTGATTGCGTCATGTGATCATGTCATGTGATCATGTGATCATGTCACGTGATCACGTCATGTGATCACGTCATTTGATCGCGTCATGTGATCGCGTCATATGATCATGTCACGTGACCGCGTCATGTGATCGCGTCATGTGATCATGTCACGTGACCGCGTCATGTGATCGCGTCATGTGATCATGTCATGTGATCATGTCACGTCACGTGATCGCGTCATGTGATCGCGCCATGTGATCATGTCACGTGATCGTGTCATGTGATCGTGTCATGTGATCGCGTCATGTGATCGCGCCATGTGATCATGTCACGTGATCGTGTCATGTGATCGTGTCATGTGATCGCGTCATGTGATCGCGCCATGTGATCATGTAACGTGATCGCGTCATGTGATCGAGTCATGTGATCATGTCATGTGATCGCGTCATGTGATCGCGTTATGTGATCGCGTCATGTGATCATGTCACGTGATCGCATCACATGATCACGTCACGTGATCGAGTCATGTGATCGCGTCATGTGATCGCGTCATGTGATCGTGTCACGTGATCGCGTCACGTGATCGCGTCACCTGATCGCGTCATGTGATCGCGCCATGTGGTCGCGTCATGTGATCATGTCACGTGATCGCGTCACGTGATCGCGTCACGTGATCGCGTCACGTGATCGCGTCACGTGATCGTGTCACGTGATCGCGTCATGTGATCGCGCCATGTGGTCGCGTCATGTGATCATGTCACGTGATCGCGTCACGTGATCGCGTCACGTGATCGCGTCACGTGATCGCGTCACGTGATCGCGTCATGTGATCGCGTCATGTGATCATGCTGAGAACAGCTTTAGTTCAGTTTAAGTGATCAATTTGTCGACTTGACCATGAATTCTCTGAAATCTTTTGTCGGTGGCGCTGTCGCGCCATTTTTTAACGAAAAAAAAAAGGGCTCAGAAAAAATAACATTTTTCGCCGATTCTGAATTTTGGGCAAAGTTTGGTGAGTTTTTGAGCATGTTCAGGGGGTCAAATTAGAGCTCAAAGCGCTGAAGAAGAACAAGAAAAATTAAAGCCGCAAGCGGCATCCAACGGCCCTCGCGGGCCGCCGGCCTTCCGACTCTGCTCTCTGCATTTTACAGATTTGGTGCTAACGCAATTGTCTAAGAACTAAGACAGTGACACATTGGACATGTACAATGCTGTGCTTAACCAGTGCAAATGAACACAAATGTCGGTCGAATGTGCGGCTCCAGCGCACAGAGACCGTGACACTTGGAATAAAAATATGGATAACTTTTGATGCCCCGCTTGTGTAGATTATTTTCCACAAATATGAGCTTGATCGAGCTATTGCCCACAGAGGAGTTTGTTAAAGTGTGAAACGTAAATGTGAACATTTCAAGGATTTGGCGTTTTTCCCATTTGTGACATATATTTGCGGCTCTACCGCACAGAGACCCTAGTACTTAAAATAAAAATATGGATAACTTTTGATGCCCCGCTTGTGTAGATGATTCTCCCCAAATATCAACTTGATCGGGCTTTCGCACTAGGAGGAGTTCGTTAAAGTGTGAAGTGTAAAAATGTGGTCATTTTAGAGATTTTGCGGTTTCCCCATAGGGATAACATAGGATGTTTCTGTCATCGCTGCGGCTACGCTGTACAAAATAAGACTTTGGCTCCCATACTTTTATTTTGGGGATGGCAAATGAGAATTTGGTTCAACTATCATGTCAGTTGGAAAAGCTATATTGTTTATAGGCCACTCTGAAGGCCAAATAGCCAGAATTCTGGGAAACGTTTGCGGCTCCGTCGCACAGAAACCGTAAAAGTTATCCTTAAAATTTGGATAACTTTAGATGCCCCACTTGTCTAGAGGACGTACACCGATTTAGAAGTCGGTGGGCAAAACGCACTAGGAGGAGTTTGTTAAAGTGTAAAACATAAAAATGTGGTCATTTTAGAGATTTTGCTGTTTTCCCATTTGTGACATATATTTGCGGGTCCGCCACACAGAGACCGTAGCACTTAGAATATAAATATGGATAACTTTTGATGCCCTGCTTGTGTAGATGATTTTCCCCAAATATGAGTTTGATCAGACAATCGCCCTAGGAGGAGTTTGTTAAAGTGTGAAGCGTAAAAATGTGGTGATTTGAGCAATTTGGCGATTTTCCCATAAGGATATCATGGGATGTTTCTGCCATCTTTACGGTTATGCCGTACAAAATATGACTTTGGCTCTCATACTTTAATGATCAGGATGGCAAATTAGAATTTTGTGCAAAATATAATGTCATTTGGAAAAACTCTATTGTTTATAGGCCACTCTGAAGGCCAAATAGTCAGAATTCAGGGAAAAGTTTGCGGCTCCGTCGCACAGAGACCGTAAAAGTTATCCTTAAAATTTGGATAACTTTAGATGCCCCACTTCTCTAGAGGACGTACACCGATTTTGAGGTTGGTGGGCAAAACGCCCTAGGAGGAGTTCGTTAAAGTGTGAAACAGAAAAATGTGGATATTCGAGAGATTTAGCAATTTTCCCATAGGGATAACATGGGAGGTTTCCGTCATGGCTACGACTACGCCGTAAAAATTGAGGCATAAGTTTGATTGGCCTTTTGCTCGGGACCCCAAAATAGAATTTTGGGCAAAGTTTAGAACATTTGTGTAAAACCAGTTTTTGTCCATCAATGTTCACTCAAAGGCAACTCTGTAGGGGGCGCTATTGCGCCCATTTCAATTTTGTCATCATGAACTGGTCGAAACTTGAAAGTTTAACAACTGATTCAAATTTGGTCCTAATCGGACTTGTTTTGATCAAATGGGAGCAATTTTTAGATCTGCAATATCCCAAAATAAGTTGTCCAACTTTGCGGCTGCGCCGCACACGGACCGTAAATGTTATCCTTAAAATTTGGATAACTTTAGACGCCGGCCTTCCGACTCTGCTCTCTGCATTTTACAGAGATGGCGCTAACGCAATTGTCTAAGAACTAAGACAGCGACACATTGTACATGTACAATGCTGTGCTTAACCAGTGCAAATGAACACAAATATCGGTCGAATGTGCGGCTCCAGCGCACAGAGACCGTGATACTTGGAATAAAAATATGGATAACTTTTGATGCCCCGCTTGTGTAGATGATTCTCCCCAAATATGAACTTGATCGGGTATTCGCCCTAGGAGGAGTTCGTTAAAGAGTGAAGTGTAAAAATGTGGTCATTTTAGAGATTTTGCGGTTTCCCCATAGGGATAACATAGGATGTTTCTGTCATCGCTGCGGCTACGCTGTACAAAATAAGACTTTGGCTCCCATACTTTTATTTTGGGGATGGCAAATGAGAATTTGGTTCAACTATCATGTCAGTTGGAAAAGCTATATTGTTTATAGGCCACTCTGAAGGCCAAATAGCCAGAATTCTGGGAAACGTTTGCGGCTCCGTCGCACAGAAACCGTAAAAGTTATCCTTAAAATTTGGATAACTTTAGATGCCCCACTTGTCTAGAGGACGTACACCGATTTAGAAGTCGGTGGGCCAAACGCACTAGGAGGAGTTTGTTAAAGTATGAAGCGTAAAAATGTGGTCATTTTAGAGATTTCGCTGTTTTCCCATTTGTGACATATATTTGTAGGTCCGCCACACAGAGACCGTACCACTTAAAAATCAAAATATGACTAACTTTTGATGCTTCCCTTGTGTAGATGATTTCCCCCAAATATGAACTTGATCGGACAATCGCCCTAGGAGGAGTTTGTTAAAGTGTGAAGCGTAAAAATGTGGTGATTTGAGCGATTTCGCGATTTTCCCATAAGGATAACATGGGATGTTTCTGTCATCGCTACGGTTACGCCGTACAAAATACGACTTTGGCTCTCATACTTGTATGATCAGGATGGCAAATTAGAATTGTGTGCAAACTATCATGTCATTTGGAAAAACTCTATTGTTTATAGGCCACTCTGAAGGCCAAATATTCAGAATTCTGGGAAACGTTTGCGGCTCCGTCGCACAGAAACCGTAAAAGTTATCCTTAAAATTTGGATAACTTTAGATGCCCCACTTGTCTAGAGGACGTACACCGATTTAGAAGTTGGTGGGCAAAACGCACTAGGAGGAGTTTTTTAAAGTGTAAAACAGAAAAATGTGGTAATTTGAGAGATTTTGCGGTTTTCCCATAGGGATAACATGGGAGGTTTCTGTCATCGCTACGACTACGCCGTAAAAATTAAGGCATTTGTCTGATTGGCTTTTTTGATCGGGACGCCAAAATAGAATTTTGGGTAAAGTTTAGAAAATTTTGGTAAAACTAATTTTTGACCTTCAATGTTAATTTAAAGGTCACTCTGTAGGGGGCGCTATCGCGCCCATTTCAATTTTTTAATCATAAATTGGTCCAAACTAGAAATTTGAACAACTGATTCAAATTTGGTCCTAATCGGACTTGTTTTGATCAAATGGGAGCAATTTTTAGATCTTCAATATCCCAAAATAAGTTGTCCAACTTTGCGGCTGCGCCGCACACGGACCGTAAAAGGTATCTCAAAAAATTGGATAACTTTAGATGCCCCACTTGTCCAGAGGACGTACGCCGATTTTGAAGTCGGTGGGCAAAACGCTCTAGGAGGAGTGCGTCAAAGTTTGACGTGAACAAAATGGCTAACACAGCGTGTTTTCATTTTCAAAGGAAGATGGCGGCCATAGGGTAAGTCTGGGGGCGTGGCCACAATAATATATATTTTTTTGTCCTCACGAGAGGAATGCGTGTCCCGAATTTCGTAGCTTTACGCCAAAGTTGACCTCGGGGCGTCTCCCATAGACGCAATGTATTTTGACTTTTGTCGGTGGCGCTGTCGCGCCATTTTTTAACGAAAAAAAAAATGACTCAGAAAAAATAAAAATTTTCGCCGATTTTGAATTTTGTGCAAAGTTTGGTGAGTTTTTGAGCATGTTCAGGGGGTCAAATTAGAGTTCAAATAAGCAGAAGAACAAGAAAAATAAAAATAAATATAGCCGCAAGCGGCAATGATCGGCCCTCGCCACGCCGCCGCCATGCCGCAAGAGGAGGGGGCGCTAACGCGCCCCAATTGTCCTTTTATTACATCTACTGCTGAATCTGTGACGCTGTCACATCTTCTCCCCTTTGTTTTACCATCAAAAAGCTATTTTATTTTGAATTCTTGGCAAAATGTGCGGCTTTGCCGCACAGACACCGTGACTCTTTGAATAAAAATGTGGATAACTTTTGATGGTCCTGAAGATGAGTCTCACCAAATTTCAGGTTAATATGTCTAACGCCCTAAGAGGAGTTTGTGAAAGTCTAAAGTGTAAACATGTTCTGGCGATTTCCCCATTGGAATAACATGGGAGGTTTTGGTCATTGCTACGGCAACGCCATAACAATTATGACATGGGTCTCATTGACTTTTTTGATGGGGATGCCAAAATTGAGTTGTGTGTCAAATTTCATATAATTTCGCAAAACTAAATATTTAACCTCCATATAAAATCTGTAGGGGGCGCTGTGGCTCCAAATTAATTTATTTCACTTCAAGTAGGTTTAGGGCAAAGAGTTTAACAACTGATTCTAATTTGACGCAATTCAGACTTTATCTGCGCAAACGGCAGAAATGTTAAATTTGGGAGATTTCTGAAATTCTTGCTACAGTTTGTGGCTTCGCCGCTCAGAGACCGTGACAGAGTCAATGTCATTTGAATAACTTTTGATGTCCCACTCCTCAGTAGCATTTTCACCAAATTTCAGCTTTTTAGGGCCAACGCCCTGGGAGGAGTTTGTAAAAGTACGACGTTTGGAAAAACTCCGAAGTCATGTTTAGCCATTTTTGAAGCAATATGGCCGACATTTGGTTGGGCGGACGGCGTTGCCGTAATAATATTTTTTACTTCTCTTGTCACCATCGACCTCTGCGCCAAATTTCATGATTCTACGATCAAATTTTTTTTGGGTCAGTTCCCATCTCTCAATGCATTTTTGGTACATTTGGGGGCGCTGACGCGCCAATTTTTTTTATTTTAGAAAAGGGAAATAGCCAGAATGTAGAGAGGCACGATTTTTAGAGGTGTGCAAATTTTTGTGACTTTTCGTCAATGTTCACTGGGTGAAAAATAGGGGGGTTGGTCCCGAGAAGAAGAAGAAAGAATAATATTCCGATGCGAAAACAATGTTTCCCATTTTCCAAATATCATAAACTATACATTTTCGGAAAGCGCTCGCGCTTTCCTACCTCATGGTGTGGGTCCCTGGTCACTGACGGGTACTTTCGTTAATTTTAAGTGGGCTCCGCCCACTTTGTGTTTTTGGCCCTCTATACAGTAATAATGTTACATTTTTGCATTACATGCTTATATGCACGGAACATGCAAGAGATGGGGAACGTATTTGTGAGCTACTTAGCGCAAATGAGTGCTTTATATGGGGTCTCTCAATGTAAAGTGCTCGTTTAGTGCGCACTTTTGCACGGGCTTCGCCCGTTTACAACGGTAAAGTTCCATTTTCCTACTACTAATTAGTATGCACGGGGCGTGCGGGAGTGAAGGAGTGCGTTGGTGAGTGTTTCGCAGCCGTGCTTCGCACGGCCTTACGAGATTAATAGGCCTCTCGCCAGCTTGTGGCGCTCGGGCCTAATAATATTTTTAGCAAAAACAATATAGCCGTTTCCACTATAACAACAAATTATACATCGTTTGAAAGCTCTAAGCCTTCCCGATGCCGCCATAGGGTGGAATCATCATTACGAGCGCTTATGCGCTCGTCACTTCCTATTCCGTCGGGATGCCCCGCCCACTCCCCATAGACTTCCATTGATTTGAGCAGATACAAGCATGGCCCATGCCTGCGGCATGGACTCTCGCGTACGGGACGATGCCAGGAGGGTTTTTGGAGGAATGCAGCGCTTCGCGCTGCTGTTTTCAACAATGAGTGAATGGGCTACGCCCATTCACTCATTGTTGACTTTTTCTGTCATAGCAGGAGTAAGTATGCATGATCCATGCCTTCGGCACGGGCTAGTTCACTGTACTTGCCAGGGGCGACGGGGCACCAAACATGGCCGAAGGCAGCGTTGCAATAGGAGCAATAGGCCCTCCGCCCTGCTGGGGCTCGGGCCTAAATATTCCGAGGCGAAAACAATGTTTCCCATTTTTCAAATATCATAAACTATACATTTTCGGAGTTCCTCACAGTTCCACAGTCACACGTCCACACTTCCACAGTCACACGTCCTCACAGTTCCTCTGTCCTTTGTCGCGCCGTTAAAACAGAAGGTCATTAGGCCAAAGCGCGCCTCCCCATGGTACAACCAAGAACTGCGTTCACATAAACAAAGAGTTAGAAAGTTAGAGGGATTATTTCGTCGCTCTCACACAGAAGAATCCCTAAAAGCAGGAAAAGTTGCCTGCTGTCCTATAAGCAGGCTCTGCGTAAGGCCCAAACCAGATATTATTCAAATCTAATAGAAGTCAACAAAAGTAACACTAAATTCCTTTTCAGCACTGTAGCTAGGCTAACAAACTGTCACAGCGCAGTAGAGCCCTCAATCCCAGCTACACTTAGCTCTGATGATTTCCTCCTATTTTTTAATAATAAAATAAAAACAATCAGAGATAAATTAGATGAAATTACCCCCGCTATTAGCCCTGAACTAGCCCAATCTGTAAATCTAACGTCCCATATAAATCCACCTGTAAACCTAGAAAGGTTCACAGCTGTTGATCAAGCAGAGATAACTTCAGCCATTATGTCCTCTAAAAGCTCAACTTGTGTCCTAGACCCCATTCCAAGCTCCTCAAAGACATTCTCCCCCTAATTATAGACCCTATTCTTAATATAATAAATACTTCACTCGAAAGTGGCTATGTTCCACAGTCCTTCAAACATGCAGTCATTAAACCTCTTCTGAAAAAGCCTAATCTAGATCCCGACCTATTGGTAAACTACAGACCTATTTCAAATCTTCCCTTCGTCTCTAAAATCCTTGAAAAAGTTGTAGTAAAACAGCTTTGTCGCCACCTGCAGGACAATAACTTATTTGAAGTTTTCCAGTCAGGGTTCAGAGCCCACCACAGCACTGAAACTGCACTAGTTAAAGTCACAAATGATTTGTTATTAGCTGCTGATGATGGACTGGTCTCAATCCTGGTTCTGTTGGACCTCAGCGCAGCGTTTGACACCATTGACCACAACATTCTACTGCAGAGGTTAGAATGTGATGTAGGTGTTGGAGGAACAGCCCTCAGCTGGTTTAAATCCTATTTATCTGATAGGTTCCAATTTGTTAATGTAAACCAGAGCTCCTCACCAAGCTCTAAAGTAATTTACGGTGTGCCACAGGGTTCGGTACTCGGTCCAATTCTGTTTACTCTTTATATGCTGCCATTAGGCAACATTATCAGAAAGCATGGCATTAACTTCCACTGCTATGCAGACGACACTCAGCTGTATTTATCAATGAAACCTGATCAGAGCGATCAAGTAGACAGACTTAGTACTTGTGTGAAGGAGATAAAAACCTGGATGACACTAAACTACCTGCTTCTTAACCCTGAAAAAACCGAGGTCATTGTGCTTGGCCCTAAGCATCTACGAGACGCTCTATCTGAGCAGATAGTCACACTGGACAATGTCAGTGTAGCCTCCAGTTCTACTGTAAGAAACCTTGGAGTCTTATTTGACCAGGAGCTCTCATTTAAAGCTCATATAAATCAAGCTTGTAAAACAGCCTATTTCCATTTGCGCAACATCGCCAAAATCAGAAGAATCCTGCCTAAAAGTGATGCCGAAAAACTTATCCATGCATTTGTAACGACTAGATTAGACTACTGTAACTCCCTGCTTGCAGCGTGTCCTAAAAGCTCCATAAAAAGCTTTCAACTGGTTCAAAATGCAGCATCAAGATTACTAACAGGCACAAAAAGAAGAGAGCACATTACGCCAGTGCTGAAGTCTCTTCACTGGCTCCCCGTCGAGTCTAGAATCAAATTCAAAATTCTACTCTTGACTTACAAAGCCATAAATGACATGGCCCCATCCTACCTCAAAGATGCTATAGAACCATATCATCCAAACAGAGCTCTTCACTCTCAGAATGCCGGCCTTCTGGTGGTGCCAAGAGTCTCTAAAAGTACTGTAGGAGGTAGAGCCTTCTGGTGGTGCCAAGAGTCTCTAAAAGTACTGTAGGAGGTAGAGCGTTTAGCTACCAAGCTCCTGTGTTATGGAATCAGCTCCCGACCCATGTTAAATATGCTGACACAGTCTCTTCATTTAAGTCCAGGCTTAAAACGTTCCTCTTCGAAATCGCTTATGGTCAGAGAAGTTAGGAACATAAAGATAAACCCACAGCTTTAGCTACGCTGCCCTAGGAGTAACTATGCTGGGGGAAGTATGACAGCTTGAGCACTATCCTCTTCTTCTTCTGACTACTTATGCTATCAAACAATATTTATTTTTTGATTCCACTTGCAAACTGTTCACCGCCTTCTTTTCTTTCTCTCACTTCTGAGGACCTGTGGACCCAGATGCCCCTCCCCTGGTGAAGTGGTCCCTGCCCTGTGTGGACGGTCCCTCATCTGCCTGAAGAGTGGCTCCAGTTCGCCTCAGACGGTCCCTCATCTGCCTGAAGAGTGGGTCCAGCTCGCCTCCGACGGTCCCTCGTCTGCCTGAAGAGTGGGTCCAGCTCGCCTCCGACGGTCCCTCGTCTGCCTGAAGAGTGGGTCCAGCTCGACTCAGACGGTCCCTCTTCTGCCTGAAGAGTGGGTCCAGGAGACTTCCTTGTGTCCGTCTGTCCGTCTGTGAGAGTCGGATCTCTCCTTCACTGGAACTCCTCCAGGTTTCTACGCTTTTTTCCCAAAGAGGTTTTTTTTGTAGTTTTTCCTGGCCGAGAAGGAGAGTCTAAGGACAGAGGACCCTGGGACATCGTCCCTCGCCACCACAGACATTGTTGATTCATTTCTCCCTGTGGCCCTCAGAGGCGACTGTTGTTGTGATTTTGGGCCTTGCAAAAATAAATTGATTTGATTTGATTTGACTCTGTCACACGTCCTCACAGTTCCTCGATCACACGTCCTCACAGTTCCACAGTCACACGTCCTCACAGATCCTCAGTCACACGTCCTCACAGTTCCTCAGTCACGCGTCCTCACAGTTCCACAGTCACACGTCCTCAAAGTTCCTCGATCACACGTCCTCACAGTTCCTCAGTCACACGTCCTCAAAGTTCCTCGATCACACGTCCTCACAGTTCCACAGTCACACGTCCTCACAGTTCCTTAGTCACACGTCCTCACAGTTCCACAGTCACACGTCCTCACAGTTCCTTAGTCACGCGTCCTCACAGTTCCACAGTCACACGTCCTCACAGTTCCTTAGTCACACGTCCTCACAGTTCCTCAGTCACGCGTCCTCACAGTTCCACAGTAACACGTCCTCACAGTTCCTCAGTCACACGTCCTCACAGTTCCTCGATCACACGTCCTCAAAGTTCCACAGTCACACGTCCTCACAGTTCCACGGTCACACGTCCTCACAGTTCCTCAGTCAAACGTCCTCACAGTTCCACAGTCACACGTCCTCACAGTTCCTCAGTCACACGTCCTCACAGTTCCTCAGTCACACGTCCTCACAGTTCCTCGATCACACGTCCTCAAAGTTCCACAGTCACACGTCCTCACAGTTCCACGGTCACACGTCCTCACAGTTCCTCAGTCACACGTCCTCACAGTTCCTCAGTCACACGTCCTAAAAGTTCCTCGATCACACGTCCTCACAGTTCCACAGTCACACGTCCTCACAGTTCCTCAGTCACACGTCCTCACAGTTCCTCGATCACACGTCCTCAAAGTTCCACAGTCACACGTCCTCACAGTTCCACGGTCACACGTCCTCACAGTTCCTCAGTCACACGTCCTCACAGTTCCTCAGTCACACGTCCTAAAAGTTCCTCGATCACACGTCCTCACAGTTCCACAGTCACACGTCCTCACAGTTCCTCAGTCACACGTCCTCACAGTTCCACAGTCACACGTCCTCACAGTTCCTCAGTCACACGTCCTCACAGTTCCTCGATCACACGTCCTCACAGTTCCACAGTCACACGTCCTCACAGTTCCACAGTCACACGTCCTCACAGTTCCTCAGTCACACGTCCTCACAGTTCCACAGTCACACGTCCTCACAGTTCCTCAGTCACACGTCCTCACAGTTCCACAGTCACACGTCCTCACAGTTCCTCAGTCACACGTCCTCACAGTTCCACTGTCACACGTCCTCACAGTTCCAGAGTCACACGTCCTCACAGTTCCAGAGTCACACGTCCTCACAGTTCCACTGTCACACGTCCTCACAGTTCCTCAGTCACACGTCCTCACAGTTCCAGAGTCACAAGTCCTCACAGTTCCTCGGTCACACGTCCTCACAGTTCCACAGTCAAATGTCCTCACAGTTCCACGGTCACACGTCCTCACAGTTCCTCAGTCACACGTCCTCACAGTTCCACAGTCACACGTCCTAACAGTTCCTCAATCACACGTCCTCACAGTTCCACAGTCACACGTCCTCACAGTTCCTCAGTCACACGTCCTCACAGTTCCTCGATCACACGTCCTCACAGTTCCACAGTCACACGTCCTCACAGTTCCTCGATCACACGTCCTCACAGTTCCTCGATCACACGTCCTCACAGTTCCACAGTCACACGTCCTCACAGATCCTCAGTCACACGTCCTCACAGTTCCTCAGTCACGCGTCCTCACAGTTCCACAGTCACACGTCCTCACAGTTCCTCAGTCACACGTCCTCACAGTTCCACAGTCACACGTCCTCACAGTTCCTCAGTCACACGTCCTCACAGTTCCTCAGTCACACGTCCTCACAGTTCCTCGATCACACGTCCTCAAAGTTCCACAGTCACACGTCCTCACAGTTCCACGGTCACACGTCCTCACAGTTCCTCAGTCACACGTCCTCACAGTTCCTCAGTCACACGTCCTAAAAGTTCCTCGATCACACGTCCTCACAGTTCCACAGTCACACGTCCTCACAGTTCCTCAGTCACACGTCCTCACAGTTCCTCGATCACACGTCCTCAAAGTTCCACAGTCACACGTCCTCACAGTTCCACGGTCACACGTCCTCACAGTTCCTCAGTCACACGTCCTCACAGTTCCTCAGTCACACGTCCTAAAAGTTCCTCGATCACACGTCCTCACAGTTCCACAGTCACACGTCCTCACAGTTCCTCAGTCACACGTCCTCACAGTTCCACAGTCACACGTCCTCACAGTTCCTCAGTCACACGTCCTCACAGTTCCTCGATCACACGTCCTCACAGTTCCACAGTCACACGTCCTCACAGTTCCACAGTCACACGTCCTCACAGTTCCTCAGTCACACGTCCTCACAGTTCGACAGTCACACGTCCTCACAGTTCCTCAGTCACACGTCCTCACAGTTCCACAGTCACACGTCCTCACAGTTCCTCAGTCACACGTCCTCACAGTTCCACTGTCACACGTCCTCACAGTTCCAGAGTCACACGTCCTCACAGTTCCAGAGTCACACGTCCTCACAGTTCCACTGTCACACGTCCTCACAGTTCCTCAGTCACACGTCCTCACAGTTCCAGAGTCACAAGTCCTCACAGTTCCTCGGTCACACGTCCTCACAGTTCCACAGTCAAATGTCCTCACAGTTCCACGGTCACACGTCCTCACAGTTCCTCAGTCACACGTCCTCACAGTTCCACAGTCACACGTCCTAACAGTTCCTCAATCACACGTCCTCACAGTTCCACAGTCACACGTCCTCACAGTTCCTCAGTCACACGTCCTCACAGTTCCTCGATCACACGTCCTCACAGTTCCACAGTCACACGTCCTCACAGTTCCACAGTCACACGTCCTCACAGTTCCTTAGTCACACGTCCTCACAGTTCCACAGTCACACGTCCTCACAGTTCCACAGTCACACGTCCTAACAGTTCCTCAATCACACGTCCTCACAGTTCCAGAGTCACAAGTCCTCACAGTTCCACAGTCACACGTCCTCACAGTTCCACAGTCACAGGTCCTCACAGTTCCTCAGTCACACGTCCTCACAGTTCCACAGTCACACGTCCTCACAGTTCCTCAGTCACACGTCCTCACAGTTCCTCGATCACACGTCCTCACAGTTCCTCAGTCAAACGTCCTCACAGTTCCACAGTCACACGTCCTAACAGTTCCTCAATCACACGTCCTCACAGTTCCTTAGTCACACGTCCTTACAGTTCCACAGTCACAAGTCCCCACAGTTCCAGAGTCACACGTCCTCACAGTTCCACAGTCACACGTCCTCACACTTCCACAGTCACACGTCCTCACAGTTCCTCTGTCACACGTCCTCACAGTTCCACAGTCACACGTCCTCACAGTTCCTCAGTCACACGTCCTCACAGTTCCTCGATCACACGTCCTCACAGTTCCACAGTCACGCGTCCTCACAGTTCCTCAGTCACGCGTCCTCACAGTTCCACAGTCACACGTCCTCAAAGTTCCTCGATCACACGTCCTCAAAGTTCCACAGTCACACGTCCTCACAGTTCCACGGTCACACGTCCTCACAGTTCCTCAGTCACACGTCCTCACAGTTCCACAGTCACACGTCCTCACAGTTCCTCAGTCACACGTCCTCACAGTTCCTCGATCACACGTCCTCACAGTTCCACAGTCACACGTCCTCACAGTTCCTTAGTCACACGTCCTCACAGTTCCACAGTCACACGTCCTCACAGTTCCTCAGTCACGCGTCCTCACAGTTCCACAGTAACACGTCCTCACAGTTCCTCAGTCACACGTCCTCACAGTTCCTCGATCACACGTCCTCAAAGTTCCACAGTCACACGTCCTCACAGTTCCACGGTCACACGTCCTCACAGTTCCTCAGTCACACGTCCTCACAGTTCCACAGTCACACGTCCTCACAGTTCCTCAGTCACACGTCCTCACAGTTCCTCGATCACACGTCCTCAAAGTTCCACAGTCACACGTCCTCACAGTTCCACGGTCACACGTCCTCACAGTTCCTCAGTCACACGTCCTCACAGTTCCTCAGTCACACGTCCTAAAAGTTCCTCGATCACACGT
This sequence comes from Eucyclogobius newberryi, assembly GCF_026437365.1. Classification (NCBI taxonomy): domain Eukaryota; kingdom Metazoa; phylum Chordata; class Actinopteri; order Gobiiformes; family Gobiidae; genus Eucyclogobius; species Eucyclogobius newberryi. The sequence continues at coordinate 43,895,904 of NW_027316167.1, read as the reverse complement.
CCTCACAGTTCCACAGTCACACGTCCTCACAGTTCCTCAGTCACACGTCCTCACAGTTCCTCGATCACACGTCCTCAAAGTTCCACAGTCACACGTCCTCACAGTTCCACGGTCACACGTCCTCACAGTTCCTCAGTCACACGTCCTCACAGTTCCTCAGTCACACGTCCTAAAAGTTCCTCGATCACACGTCCTCACAGTTCCACAGTCACACGTCCTCACAGTTCCTCAGTCCCACGTCCTCACAGTTCCACAGTCACACGTCCTCACAGTTCCACAGTCACACGTCCTCACAGTTCCTCAGTCACACGTCCTCACAGTTCCACAGTCACACGTCCTCACAGTTCCTCGATCACACGTCCTCAAAGTTCCACAGTCACACGTCCTCACAGTTCCACGGTCACACGTCCTCACAGTTCCTCAGTCACACGTCCTCACAGTTCCTCAGTCACACGTCCTAAAAGTTCCTCGATCACACGTCCTCACAGTTCCACAGTCACACGTCCTCACAGTTCCTCAGTCACACGTCCTCACAGTTCCACGGTCACACGTCCTCACAGTTCCTCAGTCACACGTCCTCACAGTTCCTCAGTCACACGTCCTAAAAGTTCCTCGATCACACGTCCTCACAGTTCCACAGTCACACGTCCTCACAGTTCCTCAGTCCCACGTCCTCACAGTTCCACAGTCACACGTCCTCACAATTCCTCGATCACACGTCCTCACAGTTCCACAGTCACACGTCCTCACAGTTCCACAGTCACACGTCCTCACAGTTCCTCAGTCACACGTCCTCACAGTTCCACAGTCACACGTCCTCACAGTTCCAGAGTCACACGTCCTCACAGTTCCTCAGTCACACGTCCTCACAGTTCCACTGTCACACGTCCTCACAGTTCCAGAGTCACACGTCCTCACAGTTCCAGAGTCACACGTCCTCACAGTTCCACTGTCACACATCCTCACAGTTCTCAGTCACACGTCCTCACAGTTCCAGAGTCACAAGTCCTCACAGTTCCTCAGTCACACGTCCTCACAGTTCCTCAGTCACACGTCCTCACAGTTCCACTGTCACACGTCCTCACAGTTCCAGAGTCACACGTCCTCACAGTTCCAGAGTCACACGTCCTCACAGTTCCACTGTCACACGTCCTCACAGTTCCTCAGTCACACGTCCTCACAGTTCCAGAGTCACAAGTCCTCACAGTTCCTCGGTCACACGTCCTCACAGTTCCACAGTCAAACGTCCTCACAGTTCCACGGTCACACGTCCTCACAGTTCCTCAGTCACACGTCCTCACAGTTCCTCAGTCACACGTCCTCACAGTTCCACAGTCACACGTCCTCACAGTTCCTCAGTCACACGTCCTCACAGTTCCACGGTCACACGTCCTCACAGTTCCTCAGTCACACGTCCTCACAGTTCCTCGATCACACGTCCTCACAGTTCCACAGTCACACGTCCTCACAGTTCCACAGTCACACGTCCTCACAGTTCCTTAGTCACACGTCCTCACAGTTCCACAGTCACACGTCCTCACAGTTCCACTGTCACACGTCCTCACAGTTCCTCAGTCACACGTCCTCACAGTTCCAGAGTCACAAGTCCTCACAGTTCCTCGGTCACACGTCCTCACAGTTCCACAGTCAAACGTCCTCACAGTTCCACGGTCACACGTCCTCACAGTTCCTCAGTCACACGTCCTCACAGTTCCTCAGTCACACGTCCTCACAGTTCCTCGATCACACGTCCTCACAGTTCCACAGTCACACGTCCTCACAGTTCCACAGTCACACGTCCTCACAGTTCCTTAGTCACACGTCCTCACAGTTCCACAGTCACACGTCCTCACAGTTCCACAGTCACACGTCCTCACAGTTCCACAGTCACACGTCCTAACAGTTCCTCAATCACACGTCCTCACAGTTCCACAGTCACAGGTCCTCACAGTTCCTCAGTCACACGTCCTCACAGTTCCACAGTCACACGTCCTCACAGTTCCTCAGTCACACGTCCTCACAGTTCCTCGATCACACGTCCTCACAGTTCCTCAGTCACACGTCCTCACAGTTCCTCGATCACACGTCCTCACAGTTCCTCAGTCACACGTCCTCACAGTTCCTTAGTCACACGTCCTTACAGTTCCACAGTCACACGTCCTCACAGTTCCACAGTCACACGTCCTCACAGTTCCACAGTCACACGTCCTAACAGTTTCTCAATCACACGTCCTCACAGTTCCACAGTCACACGTCCTCATAGTTCCAGAGTCACACGTCCTCACAGTTCCACAGTCACACGTCCTCACAGTTCCACAGTCACACGTCCTCACAGTTCCTCAGTCACACGTCCTCACAGTTCCTCAGTCACACGTCCTCACAGTTCCTCAGTCACACGTCCTCACAGTTCCTCGATCACACGTCCTCACAGTTCCTTAGTCACACGTCCTCACAGTTCCACAGTCACACGTCCACACAGTTCCACAGTCACACGTCCTCACAGTTCCTCAGTCACACGTCCTCACAGTTCCACAGTCACACGTCCTCACAGTTCCACAGTCACACGTCCTCACAGTTCCTCAGTCACACGTCCTCACAGTTCCTTAGTCACACGTCCTCACAGTTCCTCAGTCACGCGTCCTCACAGTTCCACAGTCACACGTCCTCACAGTTCCTCAGTCACACGTCCTCACAGTTCCACAGTCACACGTCCTCACAGTTCCTCAGTCACACGTCCTCACAGTTCCTCAGTCACACGTCCTCAGAGTTCCACAGTCACACGTCCTCACAGTTCCTCAGTCACACGTCCTCACAGTTCCACAGTCACACGTCCTCACAGTTCCTCAGTCACACGTCCTCACAGTTCCACAGTCACACGTCCTCACAGTTCCTCAGTCACACGTCCTCACAGTTCCTCAGTCACACGTCCTCACAGTTCCACAGTCACACGTCCTCACAGTTCCTCAGTCACACGTCCTCACAGTTCCTCGATCACACGTCCTCACAGTTCCTCAGTCAAACGTCCTCACAGTTCCTCAGTCACACGTCCTCACAGTTCCACAGTCACACGTCCTCACAGTTCCACGGTCACACGTCCTCACAGTTCCTCAGTCACACGTCCTCACAGTTCCTCAGTCACACGTCCTAAAAGTTCCTCGATCACACGTCCTCACAGTTCCACAGTCACACGTCCTCACAGTTCCTCAGTCACACGTCCTCACAGTTCCTCGATCACACGTCCTCAAAGTTCCACAGTCACACGTCCTCACAGTTCCACGGTCACACGTCCTCACAGTTCCTCAGTCACACGTCCTCACAGTTCCTCAGTCACACGTCCTAAAAGTTCCTCGATCACACGTCCTCACAGTTCCACAGTCACACGTCCTCACAGTTCCTCAGTCCCACGTCCTCACAGTTCCACAGTCACACGTCCTCACAGTTCCTCAGTCACACGTCCTCACAGTTCCTCGATCACACGTCCTCACAGTTCCACAGTCACACGTCCTCACAGTTCCACAGTCACACGTCCTCACAGTTCCTCAGTCACACGTCCTCACAGTTCCACAGTCACACGTCCTCACAGTTCCTCAGTCACACGTCCTCACAGTTCCACAGTCACACGTCCTCACAGTTCCTCAGTCACACGTCCTCACAGTTCCACTGTCACACGTCCTCACAGTTCCAGAGTCACACGTCCTCACAGTTCCAGAGTCACACGTCCTCACAGTTCCACTGTCCACGTCCTCACAGTTCCTCAGTCACACGTCCTCACAGTTCCAGAGTCACAAGTCCTCACAGTTCCTCGGTCACACGTCCTCACAGTTCCACAGTCAAACGTCCTCACAGTTCCACGGTCACACGTCCTCACAGTTCCTCAGTCACACGTCCTCACAGTTCCTCAGTCACACGTCCTCACAGTTCCTCGATCACACGTCCTCACAGTTCCACAGTCACACGTCCTCACAGTTCCACAGTCACACGTCCTCACAGTTCCTTAGTCACACGTCCTCACAGTTCCACAGTCACATGTCCTCACAGTTCCACAGTCACACGTCCTCACAGTTCCACAGTCACACGTCCTAACAGTTCCTCAATCACACGTCCTCACAGTTCCAGAGTCACAAGTCCTCACAGTTCCACAGTCACACGTCCTCACAGTTCCACAGTCACAGGTCCTCACAGTTCCTCAGTCACATGTCCTCACAGTTCCACAGTCACACGTCCTCACAGTTCCTCAGTCACACGTCCTCACAGTTCCTCGATCACACGTCCTCACAGTTCCTCAGTCACACGTCCTCACATTTCCACAGTCACACGTCCTAACAGTTCCTCAATCACACGTCCTCACAGTTCCTTAGTCACACGTCCTTACAGTTCCACAGTCACACGTCCTCACAGTTCCACAGTCACACGTCCTCACAGTTCCACAGTCACACGTCCTAACAGTTTCTCAATCACACGTCCTCACAGTTCCACAGTCACACGTCCTCATAGTTCCAGAGTCACACGTCCTCACAGTTCCACAGTCACACGTCCTCACAGTTCCACAGTCACACGTCCTCACAGTTCCTCAGTCACACGTCCTCACAGTTCCTCAGTCACACGTCCTCACAGTTCCTCAGTCACACGTCCTCACAGTTCCTCGATCACACGTCCTCACAGTTCCTTAGTCACACGTCCTCACAGTTCCACAGTCACACGTCCACACAGTTCCACAGTCACACGTCCTCACAGTTCCTCAGTCACACGTCCTCACAGTTCCACAGTCACACGTCCTCACAGTTCCACAGTCACACGTCCTCACAGTTCCTTAGTCACACGTCCTCACAGTTCCTCAGTCACGCGTCCTCACAGTTCCACAGTCACACGTCCTCACAGTTCCTCAGTCACACGTCCTCACAGTTCCACAGTCACACGTCCTCACAGTTCCTCAGTCACACGTCCTCACAGTTCCTCAGTCACACGTCCTCAGAGTTCCACAGTCACACGTCCTCACAGTTCCTCAGTCACACGTCCTCACAGTTCCACAGTCACACGTCCTCACAGTTCCTCAGTCACACGTCCTCACAGTTCCACAGTCACACGTCCTCACAGTTCCTCAGTCACACGTCCTCACAGTTCCTCAGTCACACGTCCTCACAGTTCCACAGTCACACGTCCTCACAGTTCCACAGTCACACGTCCTCACAGTTCCTCAGTCACACGTCCTCACAGTTCCTCGATCACATGTCCTCACAGTTTCTCAGTCACACGTCCTCACAGTTCCACAGTCACACGTCCTAACAGTTCCTCAATCACACGTCCTCACAGTTCCTTAGTCACACGTCCTCACAGTTCCACAGTCACAAGTCCCCACAGTTCCAGAGTCACACGTCCTCACAGTTCCACAGTCACACGTCCTCACACTTCCACAGTCACACGTCCTCACAGTTCCTCTGTCACACGTCCTCACAGTTCCACAGTCACACGTCCTCACAGTTCCTCAGTCACACGTCCTCACAGTTCCTCGATCACACGTCCTCACAGTTCCACAGTCACGCGTCCTCACAGTTCCTCAGTCACGCGTCCTCACAGTTCCACAGTCACACGTCCTCAAAGTTCCTCGATCACACGTCCTCAAAGTTCCACAGTCACACGTCCTCACAGTTCCACGGTCACACGTCCTCACAGTTCCTCAATCACACGTCCTCACAGTTCCTTAGTCACACGTCCTTACAGTTCCACAGTCACACGTCCTCACAGTTCCACAGTCACACGTCCTCACAGTTCCACAGTCACACGTCCTAACAGTTTCTCAATCACACGTCCTCACAGTTCCACAGTCACACGTCCTCATAGTTCCAGAGTCACACGTCCTCACAGTTCCACAGTCACACGTCCTCACAGTTCCACAGTCACACGTCCTCACAGTTCCTCAGTCACACGTCCTCACAGTTCCTCAGTCACACGTCCTCACAGTTCCTCAGTCACACGTCCTCACAGTTCCTCGATCACACGTCCTCACAGTTCCTTAGTCACACGTCCTCACAGTTCCACAGTCACACGTCCACACAGTTCCACAGTCACACGTCCTCACAGTTCCTCAGTCACACGTCCTCACAGTTCCACAGTCACACGTCCTCACAGTTCCACAGTCACACGTCCTCACAGTTCCTTAGTCACACGTCCTCACAGTTCCTCAGTCACGCGTCCTCACAGTTCCACAGTCACACGTCCTCACAGTTCCTCAGTCACACGTCCTCACAGTTCCACAGTCACACGTCCTCACAGTTCCTCAGTCACACGTCCTCACAGTTCCTCAGTCACACGTCCTCAGAGTTCCACAGTCACACGTCCTCACAGTTCCTCAGTCACACGTCCTCACAGTTCCACAGTCACACGTCCTCACAGTTCCTCAGTCACACGTCCTCACAGTTCCACAGTCACACGTCCTCACAGTTCCTCAGTCACACGTCCTCACAGTTCCTCAGTCACACGTCCTCACAGTTCCACAGTCACACGTCCTCACAGTTCCACAGTCACACGTCCTCACAGTTCCTCAGTCACACGTCCTCACAGTTCCTCGATCACATGTCCTCACAGTTTCTCAGTCACACGTCCTCACAGTTCCACAGTCACACGTCCTAACAGTTCCTCAATCACACGTCCTCACAGTTCCTTAGTCACACGTCCTCACAGTTCCACAGTCACAAGTCCCCACAGTTCCAGAGTCACACGTCCTCACAGTTCCACAGTCACACGTCCTCACACTTCCACAGTCACACGTCCTCACAGTTCCTCTGTCACACGTCCTCACAGTTCCACAGTCACACGTCCTCACAGTTCCTCAGTCACACGTCCTCACAGTTCCTCGATCACACGTCCTCACAGTTCCACAGTCACGCGTCCTCACAGTTCCTCAGTCACGCGTCCTCACAGTTCCACAGTCACACGTCCTCAAAGTTCCTCGATCACACGTCCTCAAAGTTCCACAGTCACACGTCCTCACAGTTCCACGGTCACACGTCCTCACAGTTCCTCAGTCACACGTCCTCACAGTTCCACAGTCACACATCCTCACAGTTCCTCAGTCACACGTCCTCACAGTTCCTCGATCACACGTCCTCACAGTTCCACAGTCACACGTCCTCACAGTTCCTTAGTCACACGTCCTCACAGTTCCACAGTCACACGTCCTCACAGTTCCTCAGTCACGCGTCCTCACAGTTCCACAGTAACACGTCCTAACAGTTCCTCAGTCACACGTCCTCACAGTTCCTCGATCACACGTCCTCAAAGTTCCACAGTCACACGTCCTCACAGTTCCACGGTCACACGTCCTCACAGTTCCTCAGTCACACGTCCTCACAGTTCCACAGTCACACGTCCTCACAGTTCCACAGTCACAGGTCCTCACAGTTCCTCAGTCACACGTCCTCACAGTTCCACAGTCACACGTCCTCACAGTTCCTCAGTCACACGTCCTCACAGTTCCTCGATCACACGTCCTCACAGTTCCTCAGTCACACGTCCTCACAGTTCCACAGTCACACGTCCTAACAGTTCCTCAATCACACGTCCTCACAGTTCCTTAGTCACACGTCCTTACAGTTCCACAGTCACAAGTCCCCACAGTTCCAGAGTCACACGTCCTCACAGTTCCACAGTCACACGTCCTCACACTTCCACAGTCACACGTCCTCACAGTTCCTCTGTCACACGTCCTCACAGTTCCACAGTCACACGTCCTCACAGTTCCTCAGTCACACGTCCTCACAGTTCCTCGATCACACGTCCTCAAAGTTCCACAGTCACACGTCCTCACAGTTCCACGGTCACACGTCCTCACAGTTCCTCAGTCACACGTCCTCACAGTTCCACAGTCACACGTCCTCACAGTTCCTCAGTCACACGTCCTCACAGTTCCTCGATCACACGTCCTCACAGTTCCACAGTCACACGTCCTCACAGTTCCTTAGTCACACGTCCTCACAGTTCCACAGTCACACGTCCTCACAGTTCCTCAGTCACGCGTCCTCACAGTTCCACAGTAACACGTCCTCACAGTTCCTCAGTCACACGTCCTCACAGTTCCTCGATCACACGTCCTCAAAGTTCCACAGTCACACGTCCTCACAGTTCCACGGTCACACGTCCTCACAGTTCCTCAGTCACACGTCCTCACAGTTCCACAGTCACACGTCCTCACAGTTCCTCAGTCACACGTCCTCACAGTTCCTCGATCACACGTCCTCAAAGTTCCACAGTCACACGTCCTCACAGTTCCACGGTCACACGTCCTCACAGTTCCTCAGTCACACGTCCTCACAGTTCCTCAGTCACACGTCCTAAAAGTTCCTCGATCACACGTCCTCACAGTTCCACAGTCACACGTCCTCACAGTTCCTCAGTCACACGTCCTCACAGTTCCTCGATCACACGTCCTCAAAGTTCCACAGTCACACGTCCTCACAGTTCCACGGTCACACGTCCTCACAGTTCCTCAGTCACACGTCCTCACAGTTCCTCAGTCACAAGTCCTAAAAGTTCCTCGATCACACGTCCTCACAGTTCCACAGTCACACGTCCTCACAGTTCCTCAGTCCCACGTCCTCACAGTTCCACAGTCACACGTCCTCACAGTTCCACAGTCACACGTCCTCACAGTTCCTCAGTCACACGTCCTCACAGTTCCACAGTCACACGTCCTCACAGTTCCTCGATCACACGTCCTCAAAGTTCCACAGTCACACGTCCTCACAGTTCCACGGTCACACGTCCTCACAGTTCCTCAGTCACACGTCCTCACAGTTCCTCAGTCACACGTCCTAAAAGTTCCTCGATCACACGTCCTCACAGTTCCACAGTCACACGTCCTCACAGTTCCTCAGTCACACGTCCTCACAGTTCCACGGTCACACGTCCTCACAGTTCCTCAGTCACACGTCCTCACAGTTCCTCAGTCACACGTCCTAAAAGTTCCTCGATCACACGTCCTCACAGTTCCACAGTCACACGTCCTCACAGTTCCTCAGTCCCACGTCCTCACAGTTCCACAGTCACACGTCCTCACAGTTCCTCAGTCACACGTCCTCACAGTTCCTCGATCACACGTCCTCACAGTTCCACAGTCACACGTCCTCACAGTTCCACAGTCACACGTCCTCACAGTTCCTCAGTCACACGTCCTCACAGTTCCACAGTCACACGTCCTCACAGTTCCTCAGTCACACGTCCTCACAGTTCCACAGTCACACGTCCTCACAGTTCCTCAGTCACACGTCCTCACAGTTCCACTGTCACACGTCCTCACAGTTCCAGAGTCACACGTCCTCACACTTCCACAGTCACACGTCCTCACAGTTCCTCTGTCACACGTCCTCACAGTTCCACAGTCACACGTCCTCACAGTTCCTCAGTCACACGTCCTCACAGTTCCTCAGTCACGCGTCCTCACAGTTCCACAGTCACACGTCCTCACAGTTCCTCAGTCACACGTCCTCACAGTTCCACAGTCACACGTCCTCACAGTTCCTCAGTCACACGTCCTCACAGTTCCACAGTCACACGTCCTCACAGTTCCTCAGTCACACGTCCTCACAGTTCCACTGTCACACGTCCTCACAGTTCCAGAGTCACACGTCCTCACACTTCCACAGTCACACGTCCTCACAGTTCCTCTGTCACACGTCCTCACAGTTCCACAGTCACACGTCCTCACAGTTCCACAGTCACGCGTCCTCACAGTTCCTCAGTCACGCGTCCTCACAGTTCCACAGTCACACGTCCTCAAAGTTCCTCGATCACACGTCCTCAAAGTTCCACAGTCACACGTCCTCACAGTTCCACGGTCACACGTCCTCACAGTTCCTCAGTCACACGTCCTCACAGTTCCACAGTCACACGTCCTCACAGTTCCTCAGTCACACGTCCTCACAGTTCCTCGATCACACGTCCTCACAGTTCCACAGTCACACGTCCTCACAGTTCCTTAGTCACACGTCCTCACAGTTCCACAGTCACACGTCCTCACAGTTCCTCAGTCACGCGTCCTCACAGTTCCACAGTAACACGTCTTCACAGTTCCTCAGTCACACGTCCTCACAGTTCCTCGATCACACGTCCTCAAAGTTCCACAGTCACACGTCCTCACAGTTCCACGGTCACACGTCCTCACAGTTCCTCAGTCACACGTCCTCACAGTTCCACAGTCACACGTCCTCACAGTTCCACAGTCACAGGTCCTCACAGTTCCTCAGTCACACGTCCTCACAGTTCCACAGTCACACGTCCTCACAGTTCCTCAGTCACACGTCCTCACAGTTCCTCGATCACACGTCCTCACAGTTCCTCAGTCACACGTCCTCACAGTTCCACAGTCACACGTCCTAACAGTTCCTCAATCACACGTCCTCACAGTTCCTTAGTCACACGTCCTTACAGTTCCACAGTCACAAGTCCCCACAGTTCAAGAGTCACACGTCCTCACAGTTCCACAGTCACACGTCCTCACACTTCCACAGTCACACGTCCTCACAGTTCCTCTGTCACACGTCCTCACAGTTCCACAGTCACACGTCCTCACAGTTCCTCAGTCACACGTCCTCACAGTTCCTCGATCACACGTCCTCACAGTTCCACAGTCACGCGTCCTCACAGTTCCTCAGTCACGCGTCCTCACAGTTCCACAGTCACACGTCCTCAAAGTTCCTCGATCACACGTCCTCAAAGTTCCACAGTCACACGTCCTCACAGTTCCACGGTCACACGTCCTCACAGTTCCTCAGTCACACGTCCTCACAGTTCCACAGTCACACGTCCTCACAGTTCCTCAGTCACACGTCCTCACAGTTCCTCGATCACACGTCCTCACAGTTCCACAGTCACACGTCCTCACAGTTCCTTAGTCACACGTCCTCACAGTTCCACAGTCACACGTCCTCACAGTTCCTCAGTCACGCGTCCTCACAGTTCCACAGTAACACGTCCTCAAAGTTCCTCAGTCACACGTCCTCACAGTTCCTCGATCACACGTCCTCAAAGTTCCACAGTCACACGTCCTCACAGTTCCACGGTCACACGTCCTCACAGTTCCTCAGTCACACGTCCTCACAGTTCCACAGTCACACGTCCTCACAGTTCCTCAGTCACACGTCCTCACAGTTCCTCGATCACACGTCCTCAAAGTTCCACAGTCACACGTCCTCACAGTTCCACGGTCACACGTCCTCACAGTTCCTCAGTCACACGTCCTCACAGTTCCTCAGTCACACGTCCTAAAAGTTCCTCGATCACACGTCCTCACAGTTCCACAGTCACACGTCCTCACAGTTCCTCAGTCACACGTCCTCACAGTTCCTCGATCACACGTCCTCAAAGTTCCACAGTCACACGTCCTCACAGTTCCTCGATCACACGTCCTCACAGTTCCACAGTCACACGTCCTCACAGTTCCACAGTCACACGTCCTCACAGTTCCTTAGTCACACGTCCTCACAGTTCCACAGTCACACGTCCTCACAGTTCCTCAGTCACACGTCCTCACAGTTCCTCAGTCACACGTCCTCACAGTTCCACAGTCACACGTCCTCACAGTTCCAGAGTCACACGTCCTCACAGTTCCAGAGTCACACGTCCTCACAGTTCCACTGTCACACGTCCTCACAGTTCCTCAGTCACACGTCCTCACAGTTCCAGAGTCACAAGTCCTCACAGTTCCTCGGTCACACGTCCTCACAGTTCCACAGTCAAATGTCCTCACAGTTCCACGGTCACACGTCCTCACAGTTCCTCAGTCACACGTCCTCACAGTTCCACAGTCACACGTCCTAACAGTTCCTCAATCACACGTCCTCACAGTTCCACAGTCACACGTCCTCACAGTTCCTCAGTCACACGTCCTCACAGTTCCTCGATCACACGTCCTCACAGTTCCACAGTCACACGTCCTCACAGTTCCACAGTCACACGTCCTCACAGTTCCTTAGTCACACGTCCTCACAGTTCCACAGTCACACGTCCTCACAGTTCCACAGTCACACGTCCTAACAGTTCCTCAATCACACGTCCTCACAGTTCCAGAGTCACAAGTCCTCACAGTTCCACAGTCACACGTCCTCACAGTTCCACAGTCACAGGTCCTCACAGTTCCTCAGTCACACGTCCTCACAGTTCCACAGTCACACGTCCTCACAGTTCCTCAGTCACACGTCCTCACAGTTCCTCGATCACACGTCCTCACAGTTCCTCAGTCACACGTCCTCACAGTTCCACAGTCACACGTCCTAACAGTTCCTCAATCACACGTCCTCACAGTTCCTTAGTCACACGTCCTCACAGTTCCACAGTAACACGTCTTCACAGTTCCTCAGTCACACGTCCTCACAGTTCCTCGATCACACGTCCTCAAAGTTCCACAGTCACACGTCCTCACAGTTCCACGGTCACACGTCCTCACAGTTCCTCAGTCACACGTCCTCACAGTTCCACAGTCACACGTCCTCACAGTTCCACAGTCACAGGTCCTCACAGTTCCTCAGTCACACGTCCTCACAGTTCCACAGTCACACGTCCTCACAGTTCCTCAGTCACACGTCCTCACAGTTCCTCGATCACACGTCCTCACAGTTCCTCAGTCACACGTCCTCACAGTTCCACAGTCACACGTCCTAACAGTTCCTCAATCACACGTCCTCACAGTTCCTTAGTCACACGTCCTTACAGTTCCACAGTCACAAGTCCCCACAGTTCAAGAGTCACACGTCCTCACAGTTCCACAGTCACACGTCCTCACACTTCCACAGTCACACGTCCTCACAGTTCCTCTGTCACACGTCCTCACAGTTCCACAGTCACACGTCCTCACAGTTCCTCAGTCACACGTCCTCACAGTTCCTCGATCACACGTCCTCACAGTTCCACAGTCACGCGTCCTCACAGTTCCTCAGTCACGCGTCCTCACAGTTCCACAGTCACACGTCCTCAAAGTTCCTCGATCACACGTCCTCAAAGTTCCACAGTCACACGTCCTCACAGTTCCACGGTCACACGTCCTCACAGTTCCTCAGTCACACGTCCTCACAGTTCCACAGTCACACGTCCTCACAGTTCCTCAGTCACACGTCCTCACAGTTCCTCGATCACACGTCCTCACAGTTCCACAGTCACACGTCCTCACAGTTCCTTAGTCACACGTCCTCACAGTTCCACAGTCACACGTCCTCACAGTTCCTCAGTCACGCGTCCTCACAGTTCCACAGTAACACGTCCTCAAAGTTCCTCAGTCACACGTCCTCACAGTTCCTCGATCACACGTCCTCAAAGTTCCACAGTCACACGTCCTCACAGTTCCACGGTCACACGTCCTCACAGTTCCTCAGTCACACGTCCTCACAGTTCCACAGTCACACGTCCTCACAGTTCCTCAGTCACACGTCCTCACAGTTCCTCGATCACACGTCCTCAAAGTTCCACAGTCACACGTCCTCACAGTTCCACGGTCACACGTCCTCACAGTTCCTCAGTCACACGTCCTCACAGTTCCTCAGTCACACGTCCTAAAAGTTCCTCGATCACACGTCCTCACAGTTCCACAGTCACACGTCCTCACAGTTCCTCAGTCACACGTCCTCACAGTTCCTCGATCACACGTCCTCAAAGTTCCACAGTCACACGTCCTCACAGTTCCTCGATCACACGTCCTCACAGTTCCACAGTCACACGTCCTCACAGTTCCACAGTCACACGTCCTCACAGTTCCTTAGTCACACGTCCTCACAGTTCCACAGTCACACGTCCTCACAGTTCCTCAGTCACACGTCCTCACAGTTCCTCAGTCACACGTCCTCACAGTTCCACAGTCACACGTCCTCACAGTTCCAGAGTCACACGTCCTCACAGTTCCAGAGTCACACGTCCTCACAGTTCCACTGTCACACGTCCTCACAGTTCCTCAGTCACACGTCCTCACAGTTCCAGAGTCACAAGTCCTCACAGTTCCTCGGTCACACGTCCTCACAGTTCCACAGTCAAATGTCCTCACAGTTCCACGGTCACACGTCCTCACAGTTCCTCAGTCACACGTCCTCACAGTTCCACAGTCACACGTCCTAACAGTTCCTCAATCACACGTCCTCACAGTTCCACAGTCACACGTCCTCACAGTTCCTCAGTCACACGTCCTCACAGTTCCTCGATCACACGTCCTCACAGTTCCACAGTCACACGTCCTCACAGTTCCACAGTCACACGTCCTCACAGTTCCTTAGTCACACGTCCTCACAGTTCCACAGTCACACGTCCTCACAGTCACACGTCCTCACAGTTCCACAGTCACACGTCCTAACAGTTCCTCAATCACACGTCCTCACAGTTCCAGAGTCACAAGTCCTCACAGTTCCACAGTCACACGTCCTCACAGTTCCACAGTCACAGGTCCTCACAGTTCCTCAGTCACACGTCCTCACAGTTCCACAGTCACACGTCCTCACAGTTCCTCAGTCACACGTCCTCACAGTTCCTCGATCACACGTCCTCACAGTTCCTCAGTCACACGTCCTCACAGTTCCACAGTCACACGTCCTAACAGTTCCTCAATCACACGTCCTCACAGTTCCTTAGTCACACGTCCTTACAGTTCCACAGTCACAAGTCCCCACAGTTCCAGAGTCACACGTCCTCACAGTTCCACAGTCACACGTCCTCACACTTCCACAGTCACACGTCCTCACAGTTCCTCTGTCACACGTCCTCACAGTTCCACAGTCACACGTCCTCACAGTTCCTCAGTCACACGTCCTCACAGTTCCTCGATCACACGTCCTCACAGTTCCACAGTCACGCGTCCTCACAGTTCCTCAGTCACGCGTCCTCACAGTTCCACAGTCACACGTCCTCAAAGTTCCTCGATCACACGTCCTCAAAGTTCCACAGTCACACGTCCTCACAGTTCCACGGTCACACGTCCTCACAGTTCCTCAGTCACACGTCCTCACAGTTCCACAGTCACACGTCCTCACAGTTCCTCAGTCACACGTCCTCACAGTTCCTCGATCACACGTCCTCACAGTTCCACAGTCACACGTCCTCACAGTTCCTTAGTCACACGTCCTCACAGTTCCACAGTCACACGTCCTCACAGTTCCTCAGTCACGCGTCCTCACAGTTCCACAGTAACACGTCCTCACAGTTCCTCAGTCACACGTCCTCACAGTTCCTCGATCACACGTCCTCAAAGTTCCACAGTCACACGTCCTCACAGTTCCACGGTCACACGTCCTCACAGTTCCTCAGTCACACGTCCTCACAGTTCCACAGTCACACGTCCTCACAGTTCCTCAGTCACACGTCCTCACAGTTCCTCGATCACACGTCCTCAAAGTTCCACAGTCACACGTCCTCACAGTTCCACGGTCACACGTCCTCACAGTTCCTCAGTCACACGTCCTCACAGTTCCTCAGTCACACGTCCTAAAAGTTCCTCGATCACACGTCCTCACAGTTCCACAGTCACACGTCCTCACAGTTCCTCAGTCACACGTCCTCACAGTTCCTCGATCACACGTCCTCAAAGTTCCACAGTCACACGTCCTCACAGTTCCACGGTCACACGTCCTCACAGTTCCTCAGTCACACGTCCTCACAGTTCCTCAGTCACACGTCCTAAAAGTTCCTCGATCACACGTCCTCACAGTTCCACAGTCACACGTCCTCACAGTTCCTCAGTCCCACGTCCTCACAGTTCCACAGTCACACGTCCTCACAGTTCCACAGTCACACGTCCTCACAGTTCCTCAGTCACACGTCCTCACAGTTCCACAGTCACACGTCCTCACAGTTCCTCGATCACACGTCCTCAAAGTTCCACAGTCACACGTCCTCACAGTTCCACGGTCACACGTCCTCACAGTTCCTCAGTCACACGTCCTCACAGTTCCTCAGTCACACGTCCTAAAAGTTCCTCGATCACACGTCCTCACAGTTCCACAGTCACACGTCCTCACAGTTCCTCAGTCACACGTCCTCACAGTTCCACGGTCACACGTCCTCACAGTTCCTCAGTCACACGTCCTCACAGTTCCTCAGTCACACGTCCTAAACGTTCCTCGATCACACGTCCTCACAGTTCCACAGTCACACGTCCTCACAGTTCCTCAGTCCCACGTCCTCACAGTTCCACAGTCACACGTCCTCACAGTTCCTCAGTCACACGTCCTCACAGTTCCTCGATCACACGTCCTCACAGTTCCACAGTCACACGTCCTCACAGTTCCACAGTCACACGTCCTCACAGTTCCTCAGTCACACGTCCTCACAGTTCCACAGTCACACGTCCTCACAGTTCCACAGTCACACGTCCTCACAGTTCCTCAGTCACACGTCCTCACAGTTCCACAGTCACACGTCCTCACAGTTCCTCAGTCACACGTCCTCACAGTTCCACAGTCACACGTCCTCACAGTTCCAGAGTCACACGTCCTCACAGTTCCAGAGTCACACGTCCTCACAGTTCCACTGTCACACGTCCTCACAGTTCTCAGTCACACGTCCTCACAGTTCCAGAGTCACAAGTCCTCACAGTTCCTCAGTCACACGTCCTCACAGTTCCTCAGTCACACGTCCTCACAGTTCCACTGTCACACGTCCTCACAGTTCCAGAGTCACACGTCCTCACAGTTCCAGAGTCACACGTCCTCACAGTTCCACTGTCACACGTCCTCACAGTTCCTCAGTCACACGTCCTCACAGTTCCAGAGTCACAAGTCCTCACAGTTCCTCGGTCACACGTCCTCACAGTTCCACAGTCAAACGTCCTCACAGTTCCTCAGTCACACGTCCTCACAGTTCCTTAGTCACACGTCCTCACAGTTCCACAGTCACACGTCCACACAGTTCCACAGTCACACGTCCTCACAGTTCCTCAGTCACACGTCCTCACAGTTCCACAGTCACACGTCCTCACAGTTCCACAGTCACACGTCCTCACAGTTCCTTAGTCACACGTCCTCACAGTTCCTCAGTCACGCGTCCTCACAGTTCCACAGTCACACGTCCTCACAGTTCCTCAGTCACACGTCCTCACAGTTCCACAGTCACACGTCCTCACAGTTCCTCAGTCACACGTCCTCACAGTTCCTCAGTCACACGTCCTCAGAGTTCCACAGTCACACGTCCTCACAGTTCCTCAGTCACACGTCCTCACAGTTCCACAGTCACACGTCCTCACAGTTCCTCAGTCACACGTCCTCACAGTTCCACAGTCACACGTCCTCACAGTTCCTCAGTCACACGTCCTCACAGTTCCTCAGTCACACGTCCTCACAGTTCCACAGTCACACGTCCTCACAGTTCCTCAGTCACACGTCCTCACAGTTCCTCGATCACACGTCCTCACAGTTCCTCAGTCAAACGTCCTCACAGTTCCTCAGTCACACGTCCTCACAGTTCCACAGTCACACGTCCTCACAGTTCCACGGTCACACGTCCTCACAGTTCCTCAGTCACACGTCCTCACAGTTCCTCAGTCACACGTCCTAAAAGTTCCTCGATCACACGTCCTCACAGTTCCACAGTCACACGTCCTCACAGTTCCTCAGTCACACGTCCTCACAGTTCCTCGATCACACGTCCTCAAAGTTCCACAGTCACACGTCCTCACAGTTCCACGGTCACACGTCCTCACAGTTCCTCAGTCACACGTTCTCACAGTTCCTCAGTCACACGTCCTAAAAGTTCCTCGATCACACGTCCTCACAGTTCCACAGTCACACGTCCTCACAGTTCCTCAGTCCCACGTCCTCACAGTTCCACAGTCACACGTCCTCACAGTTCCTCAGTCACACGTCCTCACAGTTCCTCGATCACACGTCCTCACAGTTCCACAGTCACACGTCCTCACAGTTCCACAGTCACACGTCCTCACAGTTCCTCAGTCACACGTCCTCACAGTTCCACAGTCACACGTCCTCACAGTTCCTCAGTCACACGTCCTCACAGTTCCACAGTCACACGTCCTCACAGTTCCTCAGTCACACGTCCTCACAGTTCCACTGTCACACGTCCTCACAGTTCCAGAGTCACACGTCCTCACAGTTCCAGAGTCACACGTCCTCACAGTTCCACTGTCACACGTCCTCACAGTTCCTCAGTCACACGTCCTCACAGTTCCAGAGTCACAAGTCCTCACAGTTCCACAGTCAAACGTCCTCACAGTTCCACGGTCACACGTCCTCACAGTTCCTCAGTCACACGTCCTCACAGTTCCTCAGTCACACGTCCTCACAGTTCCTCGATCACACGTCCTCACAGTTCCACAGTCACACGTCCTCACAGTTCCACAGTCACACGTCCTCACAGTTCCTTAGTCACACGTCCTCACAGTTCCACAGTCACACGTCCTCACAGTTCCACAGTCACACGTCCTCACAGTTCCACAGTCACACGTCCTAACAGTTCCTCAATCACACGTCCTCACAGTTCCAGAGTCACAAGTCCTCACAGTTCCACAGTCACACGTCCTCACAGTTCCACAGTCACAGGTCCTCACAGTTCCTCAGTCACACGTCCTCACAGTTCCACAGTCACACGTCCTCACAGTTCCTCAGTCACACGTCCTCACAGTTCCTCGATCACACGTCCTCACAGTTCCTCAGTCACACGTCCTCACATTTCCACAGTCACACGTCCTAACAGTTCCTCAATCACACGTCCTCACAGTTCCTTAGTCACACGTCCTTACAGTTCCACAGTCACACGTCCTCACAGTTCCACAGTCACACGTCCTCACAGTTCCACAGTCACACGTCCTAACAGTTTCTCAATCACACGTCCTCACAGTTCCACAGTCACAAGTCCTCATAGTTCCAGAGTCACACGTCCTCACAGTTCCACAGTCACACGTCCTCACAGTTCCACAGTCACACGTCCTCACAGTTCCTCAGTCACACGTCCTCACAGTTCCTCAGTCACACGTCCTCACAGTTCCTCAGTCACACGTCCTCACAGTTCCTCGATCACACGTCCTCACAGTTCCTTAGTCACACGTCCTCACAGTTCCACAGTCACACGTCCACACAGTTCCACAGTCACACGTCCTCACAGTTCCTCAGTCACACGTCCTCACAGTTCCACAGTCACACGTCCTCACAGTTCCACAGTCACACGTCCTCACAGTTCCTTAGTCACACGTCCTCACAGTTCCTCAGTCACGCGTCCTCACAGTTCCACAGTCACACGTCCTCACAGTTCCTCAGTCACACGTCCTCACAGTTCCACAGTCACACGTCCTCACAGTTCCTCAGTCACACGTCCTCACAGTTCCTCAGTCACACGTCCTCAGAGTTCCACAGTCACACGTCCTCACAGTTCCTCAGTCACACGTCCTCACAGTTCCACAGTCACACGTCCTCACAGTTCCTCAGTCACACGTCCTCACAGTTCCACAGTCACACGTCCTCACAGTTCCTCAGTCACACGTCCTCACAGTTCCTCAGTCACACATCCTCACAGTTCCACAGTCACACGTCCTCACAGTTCCTCAGTCACACGTCCTCACAGTTCCTCGATCACACGTCCTCACAGTTTCTCAGTCACACGTCCTCACAGTTCCACAGTCACACGTCCTAACAGTTCCTCAATCACACGTCCTCACAGTTCCTTAGTCACACGTCCTCACAGTTCCACAGTCACAAGTCCCCACAGTTCCAGAGTCACACGTCCTCACAGTTCCACAGTCACACGTCCTCACACTTCCACAGTCACACGTCCTCACAGTTCCTCTGTCACACGTCCTCACAGTTCCACAGTCACACGTCCTCACAGTTCCTCAGTCACACGTCCTCACAGTTCCTCGATCACACGTCCTCACAGTTCCACAGTCACGCGTCCTCACAGTTCCTCAGTCACGCGTCCTCACAGTTCCACAGTCACACGTCCTCAAAGTTCCTCGATCACACGTCCTCAAAGTTCCACAGTCACACGTCCTCACAGTTCCACGGTCACACGTCCTCACAGTTCCTCAGTCACACGTCCTCACAGTTCCACAGTCACACGTCCTCACAGTTCCTCAGTCACACGTCCTCACAGTTCCTCGATCACACGTCCTCACAGTTCCACAGTCACACGTCCTCACAGTTCCTTAGTCACACGTCCTCACAGTTCCACAGTCACACGTCCTCACAGTTCCTCAGTCACGCGTCCTCACAGTTCCACAGTAACACGTCCTCACAGTTCCTCAGTCACACGTCCTCACAGTTCCTCGATCACACGTCCTCAAAGTTCCACAGTCACACGTCCTCACAGTTCCACGGTCACACGTCCTCACAGTTCCTCAGTCACACGTCCTCACAGTTCCACAGTCACACGTCCTCACAGTTCCATAGTCACAGGTCCTCACAGTTCCTCAGTCACACGTCCTCACAGTTCCACAGTCACACGTCCTCACAGTTCCTCAGTCACACGTCCTCACAGTTCCTCGATCACACGTCCTCACAGTTCCTCAGTCACACGTCCTCACAGTTCCACAGTCACACGTCCTAACAGTTCCTCAATCACACGTCCTCACAGTTCCTTAGTCACACGTCCTTACAGTTCCACAGTCACAAGTCCCCACAGTTCCAGAGTCACACGTCCTCACAGTTCCACAGTCACATGTCCTCACACTTCCACAGTCACACGTCCTCACAGTTCCTCTGTCACACGTCCTCACAGTTCCACAGTCACACGTCCTCACAGTTCCTCAGTCACACGTCCTCACAGTTCCTCGATCACACGTCCTCACAGTTCCACAGTCACGCGTCCTCACAGTTCCTCAGTCACGCGTCCTCACAGTTCCACAGTCACACGTCCTCAAAGTTCCTCGATCACACGTCCTCAAAGTTCCACAGTCACACGTCCTCACAGTTCCACGGTCACACGTCCTCACAGTTCCTCAGTCACACGTCCTCACAGTTCCACAGTCACACGTCCTCACAGTTCCTCAGTCACACGTCCTCACAGTTCCTCGATCACACGTCCTCACAGTTCCACAGTCACACGTCCTCACAGTTCCTTAGTCACACGTCCTCACAGTTCCACAGTCACACGTCCTCACAGTTCCTCAGTCACGCGTCCTCACAGTTCCACAGTAACACGTCCTCACAGTTCCTCAGTCACACGTCCTCACAGTTCCTCGATCACACGTCCTCAAAGTTCCACAGTCACACGTCCTCACAGTTCCACGGTCACACGTCCTCACAGTTCCTCAGTCACACGTCCTCACAGTTCCACAGTCACACGTCCTCACAGTTCCTCAGTCACACGTCCTCACAGTTCCTCGATCACACGTCCTCAAAGTTCCACAGTCACACGTCCTCACAGTTCCACGGTCACACGTCCTCACAGTTCCTCAGTCACACGTCCTCACAGTTCCTCAGTCACACGTCCTAAAAGTTCCTCGATCACACGTCCTCACAGTTCCACAGTCACACGTCCTCACAGTTCCTCAGTCACACGTCCTCACAGTTCCTCGATCACACGTCCTCAAAGTTCCACAGTCACACGTCCTCACAGTTCCACGGTCACACGTCCTCACAGTTCCTCAGTCACACGTCCTCACAGTTCCTCAGTCACACGTCCTAAAAGTTCCTCGATCACACGTCCTCACAGTTCCACAGTCACACGTCCTCACAGTTCCTCAGTCCCACGTCCTCACAGTTCCACAGTCACACGTCCTCACAGTTCCACAGTCACACGTCCTCACAGTTCCTCAGTCACACGTCCTCACAGTTCCACAGTCACACGTCCTCACAGTTCCTCGATCACACGTCCTCAAAGTTCCACAGTCACACGTCCTCACAGTTCCACGGTCACACGTCCTCACAGTTCCTCAGTCACACGTCCTCACAGTTCCTCAGTCACACGTCCTAAAAGTTCCTCGATCACACGTCCTCACAGTTCCACAGTCACACGTCCTCACAGTTCCTCAGTCACACGTCCTCACAGTTCCACGGTCACACGTCCTCACAGTTCCTCAGTCACACGTCCTCACAGTTCCTCAGTCACACGTCCTAAAAGTTCCTCGATCACACGTCCTCACAGTTCCACAGTCACACGTCCTCACAGTTCCTCAGTCCCACGTCCTCACAGTTCCACAGTCACACGTCCTCACAGTTCCTCAGTCACACGTCCTCACAGTTCCTCGATCACACGTCCTCACAGTTCCACAGTCACACGTCCTCACAGTTCCACAGTCACACGTCCTCACAGTTCCTCAGTCACACGTCCTCACAGTTCCACAGTCACACGTCCTCACAGTTCCTCAGTCACACGTCCTCACAGTTCCACAGTCACACGTCCTCACAGTTCCTCAGTCACACGTCCTCACAGTTCCACTGTCACACGTCCTCACAGTTCCAGAGTCACACGTCCTCACAGTTCCAGAGTCACACGTCCTCACAGTTCCACTGTCACACGTCCTCACAGTTCCTCAGTCACACGTCCTCACAGTTCCAGAGTCACAAGTCCTCACAGTTCCTCAGTCACACGTCCTCACAGTTCCTCAGTCACACGTCCTCACAGTTCCACTGTCACACGTCCTCACAGTTCCAGAGTCACACGTCCTCACAGTTCCAGAGTCACACGTCCTCACAGTTCCACTGTCACACGTCCTCACAGTTCCTCAGTCACACGTCCTCACAGTTCCAGAGTCACAAGTCCTCACAGTTCCTCGGTCACACGTCCTCACAGTTCCACAGTCAAACGTCCTCACAGTTCCACGGTCACACGTCCTCACAGTTCCTTAGTCACACGTCCTCACAGTTCCTCAGTCACGCGTCCTCACAGTTCCACAGTAACACGTCCTCACAGTTCCTCAGTCACACGTCCTCACAGTTCCTCGATCACACGTCCTCAAAGTTCCACAGTCACACGTCCTCACAGTTCCACGGTCACACGTCCTCACAGTTCCTCAGTCACACGTCCTCACAGTTCCACAGTCACACGTCCTCACAGTTCCACAGTCACAGGTCCTCACAGTTCCTCAGTCACACGTCCTCACAGTTCCACAGTCACACGTCCTCACAGTTCCTCAGTCACACGTCCTCACAGTTCCTCGATCACACGTCCTCACAGTTCCTCAGTCACACGTCCTCACAGTTCCACAGTCACACGTCCTAACAGTTCCTCAATCACACGTCCTCACAGTTCCTTAGTCACACGTCCTTACAGTTCCACAGTCACAAGTCCCCACAGTTCCAGAGTCACACGTCCTCACAGTTCCACAGTCACACGTCCTCACACTTCCACAGTCACACGTCCTCACAGTTCCTCTGTCACACGTCCTCACAGTTCCACAGTCACACGTCCTCACAGTTCCTCAGTCACACGTCCTCACAGTTCCTCGATCACACGTCCTCACAGTTCCACAGTCACGCGTCCTCACAGTTCCTCAGTCACGCGTCCTCACAGTTCCACAGTCACACGTCCTCAAAGTTCCTCGATCACACGTCCTCAAAGTTCCACAGTCACACGTCCTCACAGTTCCACGGTCACACGTCCTCACAGTTCCTCAGTCACACGTCCTCACAGTTCCACAGTCACACGTCCTCACAGTTCCTCAGTCACACGTCCTCACAGTTCCTCGATCACACGTCCTCACAGTTCCACAGTCACACGTCCTCACAGTTCCTTAGTCACACGTCCTCACAGTTCCACAGTCACACGTCCTCACAGTTCCTCAGTCACGCGTCCTCACAGTTCCACAGTAACACGTCCTCACAGTTCCTCAGTCACACGTCCTCACAGTTCCTCGATCACACGTCCTCAAAGTTCCACAGTCACACGTCCTCACAGTTCCACGGTCACACGTCCTCACAGTTCCTCAGTCACACGTCCTCACAGTTCCACAGTCACACGTCCTCACAGTTCCTCAGTCACACGTCCTCACAGTTCCTCGATCACACGTCCTCAAAGTTCCACAGTCACACGTCCTCACGGTCACACGTCCTCACAGTTCCTCAGTCACACGTCCTCACAGTTCCTCAGTCACACGTCCTAAAAGTTCCTCGATCACACGTCCTCACAGTTCCACAGTCACACGTCCTCACAGTTCCTCAGTCACACGTCCTCACAGTTCCTCGATCACACGTCCTCAAAGTTCCACAGTCACACGTCCTCACAGTTCCACGGTCACACGTCCTCACAGTTCCTCAGTCACACGTCCTCACAGTTCCTCAGTCACACGTCCTAAAAGTTCCTCGATCACACGTCCTCACAGTTCCACAGTCACACGTCCTCACAGTTCCTCAGTCCCACGTCCTCACAGTTCCACAGTCACACGTCCTCACAGTTCCACAGTCACACGTCCTCACAGTTCCTCAGTCACACGTCCTCACAGTTCCACAGTCACACGTCCTCACAGTTCCTCGATCACACGTCCTCAAAGTTCCACAGTCACACGTCCTCACAGTTCCACGGTCACACGTCCTCACAGTTCCTCAGTCACACGTCCTCACAGTTCCTCAGTCACACGTCCTAAAAGTTCCTCGATCACACGTCCTCACAGTTCCACAGTCACACGTCCTCACAGTTCCTCAGTCACACGTCCTCACAGTTCCACGGTCACACGTCCTCACAGTTCCTCAGTCACACGTCCTCACAGTTCCTCAGTCACACGTCCTAAAAGTTCCTCGATCACACGTCCTCACAGTTCCACAGTCACACGTCCTCACAGTTCCTCAGTCCCACGTCCTCACAGTTCCACAGTCACACGTCCTCACAGTTCCTCAGTCACACGTCCTCACAGTTCCTCGATCACACGTCCTCACAGTTCCACAGTCACACGTCCTCACAGTTCCACAGTCACACGTCCTCACAGTTCCTCAGTCACACGTCCTCACAGTTCCACAGTCACACGTCCTCACAGTTCCTCAGTCACACGTCCTCACAGTTCCACAGTCACACGTCCTCACAGTTCCTCAGTCACACGTCCTCACAGTTCCACTGTCACACGTCCTCACAGTTCCAGAGTCACACGTCCTCACAGTTCCAGAGTCACACGTCCTCACAGTTCCACTGTCACACGTCCTCACAGTTCCTCAGTCACACGTCCTCACAGTTCCAGAGTCACAAGTCCTCACAGTTCCTCAGTCACACGTCCTCACAGTTCCTCAGTCACACGTCCTCACAGTTCCACTGTCACACGTCCTCACAGTTCCAGAGTCACACGTCCTCACAGTTCCAGAGTCACACGTCCTCACAGTTCCACTGTCACACGTCCTCACAGTTCCTCAGTCACACGTCCTCACAGTTCCAGAGTCACAAGTCCTCACAGTTCCTCGGTCACACGTCCTCACAGTTCCACAGTCAAACGTCCTCACAGTTCCACGGTCACACGTCCTCACAGTTCCTCAGTCACACGTCCTCACAGTTCCTCAGTCACACGTCCTCACAGTTCCTCGATCACACGTCCTCACAGTTCCACAGTCACACGTCCTCACAGTTCCACAGTCACACGTCCTCACAGTTCCTTAGTCACACGTCCTCACAGTTCCACAGTCACACGTCCTCACAGTTCCACAGTCACACGTCCTCACAGTTCCACAGTCACACATCCTAACAGTTCCTCAATCACACGTCCTCACAGTTCCACAGTCACAGGTCCTCACAGTTCCTCAGTCACACGTCCTCACAGTTCCACAGTCACACGTCCTCACAGTTCCTCAGTCACACGTCCTCACAGTTCCTCGATCACACGTCCTCACAGTTCCTCAGTCACACGTCCTCACAGTTCCACAGTCACACGTCCTAACAGTTCCTCAATCACACGTCCTCACAGTTCCTCAGTCACACGTCCTTACAGTTCCACAGTCACACATCCTCACAGTTCCACAGTCACACGTCCTCACAGTTCCACAGTCACACGTCCTAACAGTTTCTCAATCACACGTCCTCACAGTTCCACAGTCACACGTCCTCATAGTTCCAGAGTCACACGTCCTCACAGTTCCACAGTCACACGTCCTCACAGTTCCACAGTCACACGTCCTCACAGTTCCTCAGTCACACGTCCTCACAGTTCCTCAGTCACACGTCCTCACAGTTCCTCAGTCACACGTCCTCACAGTTCCTCGATCACACGTCCTCACAGTTCCTTAGTCACACGTCCTCACAGTTCCACAGTCACACGTCCACACAGTTCCACAGTCACACGTCCTCACAGTTCCTCAGTCACACGTCCTCACAGTTCCACAGTCACACGTCCTCACAGTTCCACAGTCACACGTCCTCACAGTTCCTTAGTCACACGTCCTCACAGTTCCTCAGTCACGCGTCCTCACAGTTCCACAGTCACACGTCCTCACAGTTCCTCAGTCACACGTCCTCACAGTTCCACAGTCACACGTCCTCACAGTTCCTCAGTCACACGTCCTCACAGTTCCTCAGTCACACGTCCTCAGAGTTCCACAGTCACACGTCCTCACAGTTCCTCAGTCACACGTCCTCACAGTTCCACAGTCACACGTCCTCACAGTTCCTCAGTCACACGTCCTCACAGTTCCACAGTCACACGTCCTCACAGTTCCTCAGTCACACGTCCTCACAGTTCCTCAGTCACACGTCCTCACAGTTCCACAGTCACACGTCCTCACAGTTCCTCAGTCACACGTCCTCACAGTTCCTCGATCACACGTCCTCACAGTTCCTCAGTCACACGTCCTCACAGTTCCTCAGTCACACGTCCTCACAGTTCCACAGTCACACGTCCTCACAGTTCCACGGTCACACGTCCTCACAGTTCCTCAGTCACACGTCCTCACAGTTCCTCAGTCACACGTCCTAAAAGTTCCTCGATCACACGTCCTCACAGTTCCACAGTCACACGTCCTCACAGTTCCTCAGTCACACGTCCTCACAGTTCCTCGATCACACGTCCTCAAAGTTCCACAGTCACACGTCCTCACAGTTCCACGGTCACACGTCCTCACAGTTCCTCAGTCACACGTCCTCACAGTTCCTCAGTCACACGTCCTAAAAGTTCCTCGATCACACGTCCTCACAGTTCCACAGTCACACGTCCTCACAGTTCCTCAGTCCCACGTCCTCACAGTTCCACAGTCACACGTCCTCACAGTTCCTCAGTCACACGTCCTAACAGTTCCTCGATCACACGTCCTCACAGTTCCACAGTCACACGTCCTCACAGTTCCACAGTCACACGTCCTCACAGTTCCTCAGTCACACGTCCTCACAGTTCCACAGTCACACGTCCTCACAGTTCCTCAGTCACACGTCCTCACAGTTCCACAGTCACACGTCCTCACAGTTCCTCAGTCACACGTCCTCACAGTTCCACTGTCACACGTCCTCACAGTTCCAGAGTCACACGTCCTCACAGTTCCAGAGTCACACGTCCTCACAGTTCCACTGTCACACGTCCTCACAGTTCCTCAGTCACACGTCCTCACAGTTCCAGAGTCACAAGTCCTCACAGTTCCTCGGTCACACGTCCTCACAGTTCCACAGTCAAACGTCCTCACAGTTCCACGGTCACACGTCCTCACAGTTCCTCAGTCACACGTCCTCACAGTTCCTCAGTCACACGTCCTCACAGTTCCTCGATCACACGTCCTCACAGTTCCACAGTCACACGTCCTCACAGTTCCACAGTCACACGTCCTCACAGTTCCTTAGTCACACGTCCTCACAATTCCACAGTCACACGTCCTCACAGTTCCACAGTCACACGTCCTCACAGTTCCACAGTCACACGTCCTAACAGTTCCTCAATCACACGTCCTCACAGTTCCAGAGTCACAAGTCCTCACAGTTCCACAGTCACACGTCCTCACAGTTCCACAGTCACAGGTCCTCACAGTTCCTCAGTCACACGTCCTCACAGTTCCACAGTCACACGTCCTCACAGTTCCTCAGTCACACGTCCTCACAGTTCCTCGATCACACGTCCTCACAGTTCCTCAGTCACACGTCCTCACATTTCCACAGTCACACGTCCTAACAGTTCCTCAATCACACGTCCTCACAGTTCCTTAGTCACACGTCCTTACAGTTCCACAGTCACACGTCCTCACAGTTCCACAGTCACACGTCCTCACAGTTCCACAGTCACACGTCCTAACAGTTTCTCAATCACACGTCCTCACAGTTCCACAGTCACACGTCCTCATAGTTCCAGAGTCACACGTCCTCACAGTTCCACAGTCACACGTCCTCACAGTTCCACAGTCACACGTCCTCACAGTTCCTCAGTCACACGTCCTCACAGTTCCTCAGTCACACGTCCTCACAGTTCCTCAGTCACACGTCCTCACAGTTCCTCGATCACACGTCCTCACAGTTCCTTAGTCACACGTCCTCACAGTTCCACAGTCACACGTCCACACAGTTCCACAGTCACACGTCCTCACAGTTCCTCAGTCACACGTCCTCACAGTTCCACAGTCACACGTCCTCACAGTTCCACAGTCACACGTCCTCACAGTTCCTTAGTCACACATCCTCACAGTTCCTCAGTCACGCGTCCTCACAGTTCCACAGTCACGCGTCCTCACAGTTCCACAGTCACACGTCCTCACAGTTCCTCAGTCACACGTCCTCACAGTTCCACAGTCACACGTCCTCACAGTTCCTCAGTCACACGTCCTCACAGTTCCTCAGTCACACGTCCTCAGAGTTCCACAGTCACACGTCCTCACAGTTCCTCAGTCACACGTCCTCACAGTTCCACAGTCACACGTCCTCACAGTTCCTCAGTCACACGTCCTCACAGTTCCACAGTCACACGTCCTCACAGTTCCTCAGTCACACGTCCTCACAGTTCCACAGTCACACGTCCTCACAGTTCCTCAGTCACACGTCCTCACAGTTCCTCAGTCACACGTCCTCACAGTTCCACAGTCACACGTCCTCACAGTTCCTCAGTCACACGTCCTCACAGTTCCTCGATCACACGTCCTCACAGTTTCTCAGTCACACGTCCTCACAGTTCCACAGTCACACGTCCTAACAGTTCCTCAATCACACGTCCTCACAGTTCCTTAGTCACACGTCCTCACAGTTCCTCAGTCAGACGTCCTCACAGTTCCACAGTCACACGTCCTAACAGTTCCTCAGTCACACGTCCTCACAGTTCCACGGTCACACGTCCTCACAGTTCCTCAGTCACACGTCCTCACAGTTCCAAAGGTCACACATCCTAAAAGTTCCTCGATCACACGTCCTCACAGTTCCACAGTCACACGTCCTCACAGTTCCTCAGTCACACGTCCTCACAGTTCCTCGATCACACGTCCTCAAAGTTCCACAGTCACACGTCCTCACAGTTCCACGGTCACACGTCCTCACAGTTCCTCAGTCACACGTCCTCACAGTTCCTCAGTCACACGTCCTAAAAGTTCCTCGATCACACGTCCTCACAGTTCCACAGTCACACGTCCTCAAAGTTCCTCAGTCCCACGTCCTCACAGTTCCACAGTCACACGTCCTCACAGTTCCACAGTCACACGTCCTCACAGTTCCTCAGTCACACGTCCTCACAGTTCCACAGTCACACGTCCTCACAGTTCCTCGATCACACGTCCTCAAAGTTCCACAGTCACACGTCCTCACAGTTCCACGGTCACACGTCCTCACAGTTCCTCAGTCACACGTCCTCACAGTTCCTCAGTCACACGTCCTAAAAGTTCCTCGATCACACGTCCTCACAGTTCCACAGTCACACGTCCTCACAGTTCCTCAGTCACACGTCCTCACAGTTCCTCGATCACACGTCCTCAAAGTTCCACAGTCACACGTCCTCACAGTTCCACGGTCACACGTCCTCAGAGTTCCTCAGTCACACGTCCTCACAGTTCCTAAGTCACACGTCCTAAAAGTTCCTCGATCACACGTCCTCACAGTTCCACAGTCACACGTCCTCACAGTTCCTCAGTCCCACGTCCTCACAGTTCCACAGTCACACGTCCTCACAGTTCCTCAGTCACACGTCCTCACAGTTCCTCGATCACACGTCCTCACAGTTCCACAGTCACACGTCCTCACAGTTCCACAGTCACACGTCCTCACAGTTCCTCAGTCACACGTCCTCACAGTTCCACAGTCACACGTCCTCACAGTTCCTCAGTCACACGTCCTAACAGTTCCACA
Organism: Eucyclogobius newberryi; assembly: GCF_026437365.1. Classification (NCBI taxonomy): domain Eukaryota; kingdom Metazoa; phylum Chordata; class Actinopteri; order Gobiiformes; family Gobiidae; genus Eucyclogobius; species Eucyclogobius newberryi. The sequence continues at coordinate 43,865,787 of NW_027316167.1, read as the reverse complement.
GTCACACGTCCTCACAGTTCCTCAGTCACACGTCCTCACAGTTCCACTGTCACACGTCCTCACAGTTCCAGAGTCACACGTCCTCACAGTTCCAGAGTCACACGTCCTCACAGTTCCACTGTCACACGTCCTCACAGTTCCTCAGTCACACGTCCTCACAGTTCCAGAGTCACAAGTCCTCACAGTTCCTCGGTCACACGTCCTCACAGTTCCACAGTCAAACGTCCTCACAGTTCCACGGTCACACGTCCTCACAGTTCCTCAGTCACACGTCCTCACAGTTCCACAGTCAAACGTCCTCACAGTTCCACGGTCACACGTCCTCACAGTTCCTCAGTCACACGTCCTCACAGTTCCTCAGTCACACGTCCTCACAGTTCCTCGATCACACGTCCTCACAGTTCCACAGTCACACGTCCTCACAGTTCCACAGTCACACGTCCTCACAGTTCCTTAGTCACACGTCCTCACAGTTCCACAGTCACACGTCCTCACAGTTCCACAGTCACACGTCCTCACAGTTCCACAGTCACACGTCCTACCAGTTCCTCAATCACACGTCCTCACAGTTCCAGAGTCACAAGTCCTCACAGTTCCACAGTCACACGTCCTCACAGTTCCACAGTCACAGGTCCTCACAGTTCCTCAGTCACACGTCCTCACAGTTCCACAGTCACACGTCCTCACAGTTCCTCAGTCACACGTCCTCACAGTTCCTCGATCACACGTCCTCACAGTTCCTCAGTCACACGTCCTCACAGTTCCACAGTCACACGTCCTAACAGTTCCTCAATCACACGTCCTCACAGTTCCTTAGTCACACGTCCTTACAGTTCCACAGTCACACGTCCTCACAGTTCCACAGTCACACGTCCTCACAGTTCCACAGTCACACGTCCTAACAGTTTCTCAATCACACGTCCTCACAGTTCCACAGTCACACGTCCTCATAGTTCCAGAGTCACACGTCCTCACAGTTCCACAGTCACACGTCCTCACAGTTCCACAGTCACACGTCCTCACAGTTCCTCAGTCACACGTCCTCACAGTTCCTCAGTCACACGTCCTCACAGTTCCTCAGTCACACGTCCTCACAGTTCCTCGATCACACGTCCTCACAGTTCCTTAGTCACACGTCCTCAGAGTTCCACAGTCACACGTCCACACAGTTCCACAGTCACACGTCCTCACAGTTCCTCAGTCACACGTCCTCACAGTTCCACAGTCACACGTCCTCACAGTTCCACAGTCACACGTCCTCACAGTTCCTTAGTCACACGTCCTCACAGTTCCTCAGTCACGCGTCCTCACAGTTCCACAGTCACACGTCCTCACAGTTCCTCAGTCACACGTCCTCACAGTTCCACAGTCACACGTCCTCACAGTTCCTCAGTCACACGTCCTCACAGTTCCTCAGTCACACGTCCTCAGAGTTCCACAGTCACACGTCCTCACAGTTCCTCAGTCACACGTCCTCACAGTTCCACAGTCACACGTCCTCACAGTTCCTCAGTCACACGTCCTCACAGTTCCACAGTCACACGTCCTCACAGTTCCTCAGTCACACGTCCTCACAGTTCCTCAGTCACACGTCCTCACAGTTCCACAGTCACACGTCCTCACAGTTCCTCAGTCACACGTCCTCACAGTTCCTCGATCACACGTCCTCACAGTTCCTCAGTCACACGTCCTCACAGTTCCACAGTTACACGTCCTAACAGTTCCTCAATCACACGTCCTCACAGTTCCTTAGTCACACGTCCTCACAGTTCCTCAGTCAGACGTCCTCACAGTTCCACAGTCACACGTCCTAACAGTTCCTCAGTCACACGTCCTCACAGTTCCACGGTCACACGTCCTCACAGTTCCTCAGTCACACGTCCTCACAGTTCCTCAGTCACACGTCCTAAAAGTTCCTCGATCACACGTCCTCACAGTTCCACAGTCACACGTCCTCACAGTTCCTCAGTCACACGTCCTCACAGTTCCTCGATCACACGTCCTCAAAGTTCCACAGTCACACGTCCTCACAGTTCCACGGTCACACGTCCTCACAGTTCCTCAGTCACACGTCCTCACAGTTCCTCAGTCACACGTCCTAAAAGTTCCTCGATCACACGTCCTCACAGTTCCACAGTCACACGTCCTCACAGTTCCTCAGTCCCACGTCCTCACAGTTCCACAGTCACACGTCCTCACAGTTCCACAGTCACACGTCCTCACAGTTCCTCAGTCACACGTCCTCACAGTTCCACAGTCACACGTCCTCACAGTTCCTCGATCACACGTCCTCAAAGTTCCACAGTCACACGTCCTCACAGTTCCACGGTCACACGTCCTCACAGTTCCTCAGTCACACGTCCTCACAGTTCCTCAGTCACACGTCCTAAAAGTTCCTCGATCACACGTCCTCACAGTTCCACAGTCACACGTCCTCACAGTTCCTCAGTCACACGTCCTCACAGTTCCTCGATCACACGTCCTCAAAGTTCCACAGTCACACGTCCTCACAGTTCCACGGTCACACGTCCTCACAGTTCCTCAGTCACACGTCCTCACAGTTCCTCAGTCACACGTCCTAAAAGTTCCTCGATCACACGTCCTCACAGTTCCACAGTCACACGTCCTCACAGTTCCTCAGTCCCACGTCCTCACAGTTCCACAGTCACACGTCCTCACAGTTCCTCAGTCACACGTCCTCACAGTTCCTCGATCACACGTCCTCACAGTTCCACAGTCACACGTCCTCACAGTTCCACAGTCACACGTCCTCACAGTTCCTCAGTCACACGTCCTCACAGTTCCACAGTCACACGTCCTCACAGTTCCTCAGTCACACGTCCTCACAGTTCCAGAGTCACACGTCCTCACAGTTCCAGAGTCACACGTCCTCACAGTTCCACTGTCACACGTCCTCACAGTTCCTCAGTCACACGTCCTCACAGTTCCAGAGTCACAAGTCCTCACAGTTCCTCGGTCACACGTCCTCACAGTTCCACAGTCAAACGTCCTCACAGTTCCACGGTCACACGTCCTCACAGTTCCTCAGTCACACGTCCTCACAGTTCCTCAGTCACACGTCCTCACAGTTCCTCGATCACACGTCCTCACAGTTCCTCAGTCACACGTCCTCACAGTTCCTCAGTCACACGTCCTCACAGTTCCTCAGTCACACGTCCTCACAGTTCCTCGATCACACGTCCTCACAGTTCCTTAGTCACACGTCCTCACAGTTCCACAGTCACACGTCCACACAGTTCCACAGTCACACGTCCTCACAGTTCCTCAGTCACACGTCCTCACAGTTCCTCGATCACACGTCCACACAGTTCCACAGTCACACGTCCTCACAGTTCCTTAGTCAAACGTCCTCACAGTTCCACGGTCACACGTCCTCACAGTTCCTCAGTCACACGTCCTCACAGTTCCTCAGTCACACGTCCTCACAGTTCCTCAGTCACACGTCCTCACAGTTCCTCGATCACACGTCCTCACAGTTCCTTAGTCACACGTCCTCACAGTTCCACAGTCACACGTCCACACAGTTCCACAGTCACACGTCCTCACAGTTCCTCAGTCACACGTCCTCACAGTTCCACAGTCACACGTCCTCACAGTTCCTTAGTCACACGTCCTCACAGTTCCTCAGTCACGCGTCCTCACAGTTCCACAGTCACACGTCCTCACAGTTCCTCAGTCACACGTCCTCACAGTTCCACAGTCACACGTCCTCACAGTTCCTCAGTCACACGTCCTCACAGTTCCTCAGTCACACGTCCTCAGAGTTCCACAGTCACACGTCCTCACAGTTCCTCAGTCACACGTCCTCACAGTTCCACAGTCACACGTCCTCACAGTTCCTCAGTCACACGTCCTCACAGTTCCACAGTCACACGTCCTCACAGTTCCTCAGTCACACGTCCTCACAGTTCCTCAGTCACACGTCCTCACAGTTCCACAGACACACGTCCTCACAGTTCCTCAGTCACACGTCCTCACAGTTCCTCGATCACACGTCCTCACAGTTCCTCAGTCACACGTCCTCACAGTTCCTCAGTCACACGTCCTCACAGTTCCACAGTCACACGTCCTCACAGTTCCACGGTCACACGTCCTCACAGTTCCTCAGTCACACGTCCTCACAGTTCCTCAGTCACACGTCCTAAAAGTTCCTCGATCACACGTCCTCACAGTTCCACAGTCACACGTCCTCACAGTTCCTCAGTCACACGTCCTCACAGTTCCTCGATCACACGTCCTCAAAGTTCCACAGTCACACGTCCTCACAGTTCCACGGTCACACGTCCTCACAGTTCCTCAGTCACACGTCCTCACAGTTCCTCAGTCACACGTCCTAAAAGTTCCTCGATCACACGTCCTCACAGTTCCACAGTCACACGTCCTCACAGTTCCTCAGTCCCACGTCCTCACAGTTCCACAGTCACACGTCCTCACAGTTCCTCAGTCACACGTCCTCACAGTTCCTCGATCACACGTCCTCACAGTTCCACAGTCACACGTCCTCACAGTTCCACAGTCACACGTCCTCACAGTTCCTCAGTCACATGTCCTCACAGTTCCACAGTCACACGTCCTCAAAGTTCCTCAGTCACACGTCCTCACAGTTCCACAGTCACACGTCCTCACAGTTCCTCAGTCACACGTCCTCACAGTTCCACTGTCACACGTCCTCACAGTTCCAGAGTCACACGTCCTCACAGTTCCAGAGTCACACGTCCTCACAGTTCCACTGTCACACGTCCTCACAGTTCCTCAGTCACACGTCCTCACAGTTCCAGAGTCACAAGTCCTCACAGTTCCTCGGTCACACGTCCTCACAGTTCCACAGTCACACGTCCTCACAGTTCCTTAGTCACACGTCCTCACAGTTCCTCAGTCACACGTCCTCACAGTTCCACGGTCACACGTCCTCACAGTTCCTCAGTCACACGTCCTCACAGTTCCTCAGTCACACGTCCTAAAAGTTCCTCGATCACACGTCCTCACAGTTCCACAGTCACACGTCCTCACAGTTCCTCAGTCACACGTCCTCACAGTTCCTCGATCACACGTCCTCAAAGTTCCACAGTCACACGTCCTCACAGTTCCACGGTCACACGTCCTCACAGTTCCTCAGTCACACGTCCTCACAGTTCCTCAGTCACACGTCCTAAAAGTTCCTCGATCACACGTCCTCACAGTTCCACAGTCACACGTCCTCACAGTTCCTCAGTCCCACGTCCTCACAGTTCCACAGTCACACGTCCTCACAGTTCCTCAGTCACACGTCCTAACAGTTCCTCGATCACACGTCCTCACAGTTCCACAGTCACACGTCCTCACAGTTCCACAGTCACACGTCCTCACAGTTCCTCAGTCACACGTCCTCACAGTTCCACAGTCACACGTCCTCACAGTTCCTCAGTCACACGTCCTCACAGTTCCACAGTCACACGTCCTCACAGTTCCTCAGTCACACGTCCTAACAGTTCCTCGATCACACGTCCTCACAGTTCCACAGTCACACGTCCTCACAGTTCCACAGTCACACGTCCTCACAGTTCCTCAGTCACACGTCCTCACAGTTCCACAGTCACACGTCCTCACAGTTCCTCAGTCACACGTCCTCACAGTTCCACAGTCACACGTCCTCACAGTTCCAGAGTCACACGTCCTCACAGTTCCACTGTCACACGTCCTCACAGTTCCTCAGTCACACGTCCTCACAGTTCCAGAGTCACAAGTCCTCACAGTTCCTCGGTCACACGTCCTCACAGTTCCACAGTCAAACGTCCTCACAGTTCCACGGTCACACGTCCTCACAGTTCCTCAGTCACACGTCCTAAAAGTTCCTCGATCACACGTCCTCACAGTTCCACAGTCACACGTCCTTACAGTTCCACAGTCACACATCCTCACAGTTCCACAGTCACACGTCCTCACAGTTCCACAGTCACACGTCCTAACAGTTTCTCAATCACACGTCCTCACAGTTCCACAGTCACACGTCCTCATAGTTCCAGAGTCACACGTCCTCACAGTTCCACAGTCACACGTCCTCACAGTTCCACAGTCACACGTCCTCACAGTTCCACAGTCACACGTCCTCACAGTTCCTCAGTCACACGTCCTCACAGTTCCTCAGTCACACGTCCTCACAGTTCCTCAGTCACACGTCCTCACAGTTCCTCGATCACACGTCCTCACAGTTCCTTAGTCACACGTCCTCACAGTTCCACAGTCACACGTCCACACAGTTCCACAGTCACACGTCCTCACAGTTCCTCAGTCACACGTCCTCACAGTTCCACAGTCACACGTCCTCACAGTTCCACAGTCACACGTTCCTCGATCACACGTCCTCACAGTTCCTCAGTCACACGTCCTCACAGTTCCTCAGTCACACGTCCTCACAGTTCCACAGTCACACGTCCTCACAGTTCCACGGTCACACGTCCTCACAGTTCCTCAGTCACACGTCCTCACAGTTCCTCAGTCACACGTCCTAAAAGTTCCTCGATCACACGTCCTCACAGTTCCACAGTCACACGTCCTCACAGTTCCTCAGTCACACGTCCTCACAGTTCCTCGATCACACGTCCTCAAAGTTCCACAGTCACACGTCCTCACAGTTCCACGGTCACACGTCCTCACAGTTCCTCAGTCACACGTCCTCACAGTTCCTCAGTCACACGTCCTAAAAGTTCCTCGATCACACGTCCTCACAGTTCCACAGTCACACGTCCTCACAGTTCCTCAGTCCCACGTCCTCACAGTTCCACAGTCACACGTCCTCACAGTTCCTCAGTCACACGTCCTAACAGTTCCTCGATCACACGTCCTCACAGTTCCACAGTCACACGTCCTCACAGTTCCACAGTCACACGTCCTCACAGTTCCTCAGTCACACGTCCTCACAGTTCCACAGTCACACGTCCTCACAGTTCCTCAGTCACACGTCCTCACAGTTCCACAGTCACACGTCCTCACAGTTCCTCAGTCACACGTCCTCACAGTTCCACTGTCACACGTCCTCACAGTTCCACTGTCACACGTCCTCACAGTTCCAGAGTCACACGTCCTCACAGTTCCAGAGTCACACGTCCTCACAGTTCCACTGTCACACGTCCTCACAGTTCCTCAGTCACACGTCCTCACAGTTCCAGAGTCACAAGTCCTCACAGTTCCTCGGTCACACGTCCTCACAGTTCCACAGTCAAACGTCCTCACAGTTCCACGGTCACACGTCCTCACAGTTCCTCAGTCACACGTCCTCACAGTTCCTCAGTCACACGTCCTCACAGTTCCTCGATCACACGTCCTCACAGTTCCACAGTCACACGTCCTCACAGTTCCACAGTCACACGTCCTCACAGTTCCTTAGTCACACGTCCTCACAATTCCACAGTCACACGTCCTCACAGTTCCACAGTCACACGTCCTCACAGTTCCACAGTCACACGTCCTAACAGTTCCTCAATCACACGTCCTCACAGTTCCAGAGTCACAAGTCCTCACAGTTCCACAGTCACACGTCCTCACAGTTCCACAGTCACAGGTCCTCACAGTTCCTCAGTCACACGTCCTCACAGTTCCACAGTCACACGTCCTCACAGTTCCTCAGTCACACGTCCTCACAGTTCCTCGATCACACGTCCTCACAGTTCCTCAGTCACACGTCCTCACATTTCCACAGTCACACGTCCTAACAGTTCCTCAATCACACGTCCTCACAGTTCCTTAGTCACACGTCCTTACAGTTCCACAGTCACACGTCCTCACAGTTCCACAGTCACACGTCCTCACAGTTCCACAGTCACACGTCCTAACAGTTTCTCAATCACACGTCCTCACAGTTCCACAGTCACACGTCCTCATAGTTCCAGAGTCACACGTCCTCACAGTTCCACAGTCACACGTCCTCACAGTTCCACAGTCACACGTCCTCACAGTTCCTCAGTCACACGTCCTCACAGTTCCTCAGTCACACGTCCTCACAGTTCCTCAGTCACACGTCCTCACAGTTCCTCGATCACACGTCCTCACAGTTCCTTAGTCACACGTCCTCACAGTTCCACAGTCACACGTCCACACAGTTCCACAGTCACACGTCCTCACAGTTCCTCAGTCACACGTCCTCACAGTTCCACAGTCACACGTCCTCACAGTTCCACAGTCACACGTCCTCACAGTTCCTTAGTCACACGTCCTCACAGTTCCTCAGTCACACGTCCTCACAGTTCCACGGTCACACGTCCTCACAGTTCCTCAGTCACACGTCCTCACAGTTCCAAAGGTCACACATCCTAAAAGTTCCTCGATCACACGTCCTCACAGTTCCACAGTCACACGTCCTCACAGTTCCTCAGTCACACGTCCTCACAGTTCCTCGATCACACGTCCTCAAAGTTCCACAGTCACACGTCCTCACAGTTCCACGGTCACACGTCCTCACAGTTCCTCAGTCACACGTCCTCACAGTTCCTCAGTCACACGTCCTAAAAGTTCCTCGATCACACGTCCTCACAGTTCCACAGTCACACGTCCTCAAAGTTCCTCAGTCCCACGTCCTCACAGTTCCACAGTCACACGTCCTCACAGTTCCACAGTCACACGTCCTCACAGTTCCTCAGTCACACGTCCTCACAGTTCCACAGTCACACGTCCTCACAGTTCCTCGATCACACGTCCTCAAAGTTCCACAGTCACACGTCCTCACAGTTCCACGGTCACACGTCCTCACAGTTCCTCAGTCACACGTCCTCACAGTTCCTCAGTCACACGTCCTAAAAGTTCCTCGATCACACGTCCTCACAGTTCCACAGTCACACGTCCTCACAGTTCCTCAGTCACACGTCCTCACAGTTCCTCGATCACACGTCCTCAAAGTTCCACAGTCACACGTCCTCACAGTTCCACGGTCACACGTCCTCAGAGTTCCTCAGTCACACGTCCTCACAGTTCCTCAGTCACACGTCCTAAAAGTTCCTCGATCACACGTCCTCACAGTTCCACAGTCACACGTCCTCACAGTTCCTCAGTCCCACGTCCTCACAGTTCCACAGTCACACGTCCTCACAGTTCCTCAGTCACACGTCCTCACAGTTCCTCGATCACACGTCCTCACAGTTCCACAGTCACACGTCCTCACAGTTCCACAGTCACACGTCCTCACAGTTCCTCAGTCACACGTCCTCACAGTTCCACAGTCACACGTCCTCACAGTTCCTCAGTCACACGTCCTAACAGTTCCACAGTCACACGTCCTCACAGTTCCTCAGTCACACGTCCTCACAGTTCCACTGTCACACGTCCTCACAGTTCCAGAGTCACACGTCCTCACAGTTCCAGAGTCACACGTCCTCACAGTTCCACTGTCACACGTCCTCACAGTTCCTCAGTCACACGTCCTCACAGTTCCAGAGTCACAAGTCCTCACAGTTCCTCGGTCACAAGTCCTCACAGTTCCACAGTCAAACGTCCTCACAGTTCCACGGTCACACGTCCTCACAGTTCCTCAGTCACACGTCCTCACAGTTCCACAGTCAAACGTCCTCACAGTTCCACGGTCACACGTCCTCACAGTTCCTCAGTCACACGTCCTCACAGTTCCTCAGTCACACGTCCTCACAGTTCCTCGATCACACGTCCTCACAGTTCCACAGTCACACGTCCTCACAGTTCCACAGTCACACGTCCTCACAGTTCCTTAGTCACACGTCCTCACAGTTCCACAGTCACACGTCCTCACAGTTCCACAGTCACACGTCCTCACAGTTCCACAGTCACACGTCCTAACAGTTCCTCAATCACACGTCCTCACAGTTCCAGAGTCACAAGTCCTCACAGTTCCACAGTCACACGTCCTCACAGTTCCACAGTCACAGGTCCTCACAGTTCCTCAGTCACACGTCCTCACAGTTCCACAGTCACACGTCCTCACAGTTCCTCAGTCACACGTCCTCACAGTTCCTCGATCACACGTCCTCACAGTTCCTCAGTCACACGTCCTCACAGTTCCACAGTCACACGTCCTAACAGTTCCTCAATCACACGTCCTCACAGTTCCTTAGTCACACGTCCTTACAGTTCCACAGTCACACGTCCTCACAGTTCCACAGTCACACGTCCTCACAGTTCCACAGTCACACGTCCTAACAGTTTCTCAATCACACGTCCTCACAGTTCCACAGTCACACGTCCTCATAGTTCCAGAGTCACACGTCCTCACAGTTCCACAGTCACACGTCCTCACAGTTCCACAGTCACACGTCCTCACAGTTCCTCAGTCACACGTCCTCACAGTTCCTCAGTCACACGTCCTCACAGTTCCTCAGTCACACGTCCTCACAGTTCCTCGATCACACGTCCTCACAGTTCCTTAGTCACACGTCCTCAGAGTTCCACAGTCACACGTCCACACAGTTCCACAGTCACACGTCCTCACAGTTCCTCAGTCACACGTCCTCACAGTTCCACAGTCACACGTCCTCACAGTTCCACAGTCACACGTCCTCACAGTTCCTTAGTCACACGTCCTCACAGTTCCTCAGTCACGCGTCCTCACAGTTCCACAGTCACACGTCCTCACAGTTCCTCAGTCACACGTCCTCACAGTTCCACAGTCACACGTCCTCACAGTTCCTCAGTCACACGTCCTCACAGTTCCTCAGTCACACGTCCTCAGAGTTCCACAGTCACACGTCCTCACAGTTCCTCAGTCACACGTCCTCACAGTTCCACAGTCACACGTCCTCACAGTTCCTCAGTCACACGTCCTCACAGTTCCACAGTCACACGTCCTCACAGTTCCTCAGTCACACGTCCTCACAGTTCCTCAGTCACACGTCCTCACAGTTCCACAGTCACACGTCCTCACAGTTCCTCAGTCACACGTCCTCACAGTTCCTCGATCACACGTCCTCACAGTTCCTCAGTCACACGTCCTCACAGTTCCACAGTTACACGTCCTAACAGTTCCTCAATCACACGTCCTCACAGTTCCTTAGTCACACGTCCTCACAGTTCCTCAGTCAGACGTCCTCACAGTTCCACAGTCACACGTCCTAACAGTTCCTCAGTCACACGTCCTCACAGTTCCACGGTCACACGTCCTCACAGTTCCTCAGTCACACGTCCTCACAGTTCCTCAGTCACACGTCCTAAAAGTTCCTCGATCACACGTCCTCACAGTTCCACAGTCACACGTCCTCACAGTTCCTCAGTCACACGTCCTCACAGTTCCTCGATCACACGTCCTCAAAGTTCCACAGTCACACGTCCTCACAGTTCCACGGTCACACGTCCTCACAGTTCCTCAGTCACACGTCCTCACAGTTCCTCAGTCACACGTCCTAAAAGTTCCTCGATCACACGTCCTCACAGTTCCACAGTCACACGTCCTCACAGTTCCTCAGTCCCAGGTCCTCACAGTTCCACAGTCACACGTCCTCACAGTTCCACAGTCACACGTCCTCACAGTTCCTCAGTCACACGTCCTCACAGTTCCACAGTCACACGTCCTCACAGTTCCTCGATCACACGTCCTCAAAGTTCCACAGTCACACGTCCTCACAGTTCCACGGTCACACGTCCTCACAGTTCCTCAGTCACACGTCCTCACAGTTCCTCAGTCACACGTCCTAAAAGTTCCTCGATCACACGTCCTCACAGTTCCACAGTCACACGTCCTCACAGTTCCTCAGTCACACGTCCTCACAGTTCCTCGATCACACGTCCTCAAAGTTCCACAGTCACACGTCCTCACAGTTCCACGGTCACACGTCCTCACAGTTCCTCAGTCACACGTCCTCACAGTTCCTCAGTCACACGTCCTAAAAGTTCCTCGATCACACGTCCTCACAGTTCCACAGTCACACGTCCTCACAGTTCCTCAGTCCCACGTCCTCACAGTTCCACAGTCACACGTCCTCACAGTTCCTCAGTCACACGTCCTCACAGTTCCTCGATCACACGTCCTCACAGTTCCACAGTCACACGTCCTCACAGTTCCACAGTCACACGTCCTCACAGTTCCTCAGTCACACGTCCTCACAGTTCCACAGTCACACGTCCTCACAGTTCCTCAGTCACACGTCCTCACAGTTCCAGAGTCACACGTCCTCACAGTTCCAGAGTCACACGTCCTCACAGTTCCACTGTCACACGTCCTCACAGTTCCTCAGTCACACGTCCTCACAGTTCCAGAGTCACAAGTCCTCACAGTTCCTCGGTCACACGTCCTCACAGTTCCACAGTCAAACGTCCTCACAGTTCCACGGTCACACGTCCTCACAGTTCCTCAGTCACACGTCCTCACAGTTCCTCAGTCACACGTCCTCACAGTTCCTCGATCACACGTCCTCACAGTTCCTCAGTCACACGTCCTCACAGTTCCTCAGTCACACGTCCTCACAGTTCCTCAGTCACACGTCCTCACAGTTCCTCGATCACACGTCCTCACAGTTCCTTAGTCACACGTCCTCACAGTTCCACAGTCACACGTCCACACAGTTCCACAGTCACACGTCCTCACAGTTCCTCAGTCACACGTCCTCACAGTTCCTCGATCACACGTCCACACAGTTCCACAGTCACACGTCCTCACAGTTCCTTAGTCAAACGTCCTCACAGTTCCACGGTCACACGTCCTCACAGTTCCTCAGTCACACGTCCTCACAGTTCCTCAGTCACACGTCCTCACAGTTCCTCAGTCACACGTCCTCACAGTTCCTCGATCACACGTCCTCACAGTTCCTTAGTCACACGTCCTCACAGTTCCACAGTCACACGTCCACACAGTTCCACAGTCACACGTCCTCACAGTTCCTCAGTCACACGTCCTCACAGTTCCACAGTCACACGTCCTCACAGTTCCTTAGTCACACGTCCTCACAGTTCCTCAGTCACGCGTCCTCACAGTTCCACAGTCACACGTCCTCACAGTTCCTCAGTCACACGTCCTCACAGTTCCACAGTCACACGTCCTCACAGTTCCTCAGTCACACGTCCTCACAGTTCCTCAGTCACACGTCCTCAGAGTTCCACAGTCACACGTCCTCACAGTTCCTCAGTCACACGTCCTCACAGTTCCACAGTCACACGTCCTCACAGTTCCTCAGTCACACGTCCTCACAGTTCCACAGTCACACGTCCTCACAGTTCCTCAGTCACACGTCCTCACAGTTCCTCAGTCACACGTCCTCACAGTTCCACAGTCACACGTCCTCACAGTTCCTCGATCACACGTCCTCACAGTTCCTCAGTCACACGTCCTCACAGTTCCTCAGTCACACGTCCTCACAGTTCCACAGTCACACGTCCTCACAGTTCCACGGTCACACGTCCTCACAGTTCCTCAGTCACACGTCCTCACAGTTCCTCAGTCACACGTCCTAAAAGTTCCTCGATCACACGTCCTCACAGTTCCACAGTCACACGTCCTCACAGTTCCTCAGTCACACGTCCTCACAGTTCCTCGATCACACGTCCTCAAAGTTCCACAGTCACACGTCCTCACAGTTCCACGGTCACACGTCCTCACAGTTCCTCAGTCACACGTCCTCACAGTTCCTCAGTCACACGTCCTAAAAGTTCCTCGATCACACGTCCTCACAGTTCCACAGTCACACGTCCTCACAGTTCCTCAGTCCCACGTCCTCACAGTTCCACAGTCACACGTCCTCACAGTTCCTCAGTCACACGTCCTCACAGTTCCTCGATCACACGTCCTCACAGTTCCACAGTCACACGTCCTCACAGTTCCACAGTCACACGTCCTCACAGTTCCTCAGTCACATGTCCTCACAGTTCCACAGTCACACGTCCTCAAAGTTCCTCAGTCACACGTCCTCACAGTTCCACAGTCACACGTCCTCACAGTTCCTCAGTCACACGTCCTCACAGTTCCACTGTCACACGTCCTCACAGTTCCAGAGTCACACGTCCTCACAGTTCCAGAGTCACACGTCCTCACAGTTCCACTGTCACACGTCCTCACAGTTCCTCAGTCACACGTCCTCACAGTTCCAGAGTCACAAGTCCTCACAGTTCCTCGGTCACACGTCCTCACAGTTCCACAGTCACACGTCCTCACAGTTCCTTAGTCACACGTCCTCACAGTTCCTCAGTCACACGTCCTCACAGTTCCACAGTCACACGTCCTCACAGTTCCACGGTCACACGTCCTCACAGTTCCTCAGTCACACGTCCTCACAGTTCCTCAGTCACACGTCCTAAAAGTTCCTCGATCACACGTCCTCACAGTTCCACAGTCACACGTCCTCACAGTTCCTCAGTCACACGTCCTCACAGTTCCTCGATCACACGTCCTCAAAGTTCCACAGTCACACGTCCTCACAGTTCCACGGTCACACGTCCTCACAGTTCCTCAGTCACACGTCCTCACAGTTCCTCAGTCACACGTCCTAAAAGTTCCTCGATCACACGTCCTCACAGTTCCACAGTCACACGTCCTCACAGTTCCTCAGTCCCACGTCCTCACAGTTCCACAGTCACACGTCCTCACAGTTCCTCAGTCACACGTCCTAACAGTTCCTCGATCACACGTCCTCACAGTTCCACAGTCACACGTCCTCACAGTTCCACAGTCACACGTCCTCACAGTTCCTCAGTCACACGTCCTCACAGTTCCACAGTCACACGTCCTCACAGTTCCTCAGTCACACGTCCTCACAGTTCCACAGTCACACGTCCTCACAGTTCCTCAGTCACACGTCCTAACAGTTCCTCGATCACACGTCCTCACAGTTCCACAGTCACACGTCCTCACAGTTCCACAGTCACACGTCCTCACAGTTCCTCAGTCACACGTCCTCACAGTTCCACAGTCACACGTCCTCACAGTTCCTCAGTCACACGTCCTCACAGTTCCACAGTCACACGTCCTCACAGTTCCAGAGTCACACGTCCTCACAGTTCCACTGTCACACGTCCTCACAGTTCCTCAGTCACACGTCCTCACAGTTCCAGAGTCACAAGTCCTCACAGTTCCTCGGTCACACGTCCTCACAGTTCCACAGTCAAACGTCCTCACAGTTCCACGGTCACACGTCCTCACAGTTCCTCAGTCACACGTCCTAAAAGTTCCTCGATCACACGTCCTCACAGTTCCACAGTCACACGTCCTTACAGTTCCACAGTCACACATCCTCACAGTTCCACAGTCACACGTCCTCACAGTTCCACAGTCACACGTCCTAACAGTTTCTCAATCACACGTCCTCACAGTTCCACAGTCACACGTCCTCATAGTTCCAGAGTCACACGTCCTCACAGTTCCACAGTCACACGTCCTCACAGTTCCACAGTCACACGTCCTCACAGTTCCACAGTCACACGTCCTCACAGTTCCTCAGTCACACGTCCTCACAGTTCCTCAGTCACACGTCCTCACAGTTCCTCAGTCACACGTCCTCACAGTTCCTCGATCACACGTCCTCACAGTTCCTTAGTCACACGTCCTCACAGTTCCACAGTCACACGTCCACACAGTTCCACAGTCACACGTCCTCACAGTTCCTCAGTCACACGTCCTCACAGTTCCACAGTCACACGTCCTCACAGTTCCACAGTCACACGTCCTCACAGTTCCTTAGTCACACGTCCTCACAGTTCCTCAGTCACGCGTCCTCACAGTTCCACAGTCACACGTCCTCACAGTTCCTCAGTCACACGTCCTCACAGTTCCACAGTCACACGTCCTCACAGTTCCTCAGTCACACGTCCTCAGAGTTCCACAGTCACACGTCCTCACAGTTCCTCAGTCACACGTCCTCACAGTTCCACAGTCACACGTCCTCACAGTTCCTCAGTCACACGTCCTCACAGTTCCACAGTCACACGTCCTCACAGTTCCTCAGTCACACGTCCTCACAGTTCCTCAGTCACACGTCCTCACAGTTCCACAGTCACACGTCCTCACAGTTCCTCAGTCACACGTCCTCACAGTTCCTCGATCACACGTCCTCACAGTTCCTCAGTCACACGTCCTCACAGTTCCTCAGTCACACGTCCTCACAGTTCCACAGTCACACGTCCTCACAGTTCCACGGTCACACGTCCTCACAGTTCCTCAGTCACACGTCCTCACAGTTCCTCAGTCACACGTCCTAAAAGTTCCTCGATCACACGTCCTCACAGTTCCACAGTCACACGTCCTCACAGTTCCTCAGTCACACGTCCTCACAGTTCCTCGATCACACGTCCTCAAAGTTCCACAGTCACACGTCCTCACAGTTCCACGGTCACACGTCCTCACAGTTCCTCAGTCACACGTCCTCACAGTTCCTCAGTCACACGTCCTAAAAGTTCCTCGATCACACGTCCTCACAGTTCCACAGTCACACGTCCTCACAGTTCCTCAGTCCCACGTCCTCACAGTTCCACAGTCACACGTCCTCACAGTTCCTCAGTCACACGTCCTAACAGTTCCTCGATCACACGTCCTCACAGTTCCACAGTCACACGTCCTCACAGTTCCACAGTCACACGTCCTCACAGTTCCTCAGTCACACGTCCTCACAGTTCCACAGTCACACGTCCTCACAGTTCCTCAGTCACACGTCCTCACAGTTCCACAGTCACACGTCCTCACAGTTCCTCAGTCACACGTCCTCACAGTTCCACTGTCACACGTCCTCACAGTTCCACTGTCACACGTCCTCACAGTTCCAGAGTCACACGTCCTCACAGTTCCAGAGTCACACGTCCTCACAGTTCCACTGTCACACGTCCTCACAGTTCCTCAGTCACACGTCCTCACAGTTCCAGAGTCACAAGTCCTCACAGTTCCTCGGTCACACGTCCTCACAGTTCCACAGTCAAACGTCCTCACAGTTCCACGGTCACACGTCCTCACAGTTCCTCAGTCACACGTCCTCACAGTTCCTCAGTCACACGTCCTCACAGTTCCTCGATCACACGTCCTCACAGTTCCACAGTCACACGTCCTCACAGTTCCACAGTCACACGTCCTCACAGTTCCTTAGTCACACGTCCTCACAATTCCACAGTCACACGTCCTCACAGTTCCACAGTCACACGTCCTCACAGTTCCACAGTCACACGTCCTAACAGTTCCTCAATCACACGTCCTCACAGTTCCAGAGTCACAAGTCCTCACAGTTCCACAGTCACACGTCCTCACAGTTCCACAGTCACAGGTCCTCACAGTTCCTCAGTCACACGTCCTCACAGTTCCACAGTCACACGTCCTCACAGTTCCTCAGTCACACGTCCTCACAGTTCCTCGATCACACGTCCTCACAGTTCCTCAGTCACACGTCCTCACATTTCCACAGTCACACGTCCTAACAGTTCCTCAATCACACGTCCTCACAGTTCCTTAGTCACACGTCCTTACAGTTCCACAGTCACACGTCCTCACAGTTCCACAGTCACACGTCCTCACAGTTCCACAGTCACACGTCCTAACAGTTTCTCAATCACACGTCCTCACAGTTCCACAGTCACACGTCCTCATAGTTCCAGAGTCACACGTCCTCACAGTTCCACAGTCACACGTCCTCACAGTTCCACAGTCACACGTCCTCACAGTTCCTCAGTCACACGTCCTCACAGTTCCTCAGTCACACGTCCTCACAGTTCCTCAGTCACACGTCCTCACAGTTCCTCGATCACACGTCCTCACAGTTCCTTAGTCACACGTCCTCACAGTTCCACAGTCACACGTCCACACAGTTCCACAGTCACACGTCCTCACAGTTCCTCAGTCACACGTCCTCACAGTTCCACAGTCACACGTCCTCACAGTTCCACAGTCACACGTCCTCACAGTTCCTTAGTCACACGTCCTCACAGTTCCTCAGTCACGCGTCCTCACAGTTCCACAGTCACGCGTCCTCACAGTTCCACAGTCACACGTCCTCACAGTTCCTCAGTCACACGTCCTCACAGTTCCACAGTCACACGTCCTCACAGTTCCTCAGTCACACGTCCTCACAGTTCCTCAGTCACACGACCTCAGAGTTCCACAGTCACACGTCCTCACAGTTCCTCAGTCACACGTCCTCACAGTTCCACAGTCACACGTCCTCACAGTTCCTCAGTCACACGTCCTCACAGTTCCACAGTCACACGTCCTCACAGTTCCTCAGTCACACGTCCTCACAGTTCCACAGTCACACGTCCTCACAGTTCCTCAGTCACACGTCCTCACAGTTCCTCAGTCACACGTCCTCACAGTTCCACAGTCACACGTCCTCACAGTTCCTCAGTCACACGTCCTCACAGTTCCTCGATCACACGTCCTCACAGTTTCTCAGTCACACGTCCTCACAGTTCCACAGTCACACGTCCTAACAGTTCCTCAATCACACGTCCTCACAGTTCCTTAGTCACACGTCCTCACAGTTCCTCAGTCAGACGTCCTCACAGTTCCACAGTCACACGTCCTAACAGTTCCTCAGTCACACGTCCTCACAGTTCCACGGTCACACGTCCTCACAGTTCCTCAGTCACACGTCCTCACAGTTCCTCAGTCACACGTCCTAAAAGTTCCTCGATCACACGTCCTCACAGTTCCACAGTCACACGTCCTCACAGTTCCTCAGTCACACGTCCTCACAGTTCCTCGATCACACGTCCTCAAAGTTCCACAGTCACACGTCCTCACAGTTCCACGGTCACACGTCCTCACAGTTCCTCAGTCACACGTCCTCACAGTTCCTCAGTCACACGTCCTAAAAGTTCCTCGATCACACGTCCTCACAGTTCCACAGTCACACGTCCTCAAAGTTCCTCAGTCCCACGTCCTCACAGTTCCACAGTCACACGTCCTCACAGTTCCACAGTCACACGTCCTCACAGTTCCTCAGTCACACGTCCTCACAGTTCCACAGTCACACGTCCTCACAGTTCCTCGATCACACGTCCTCAAAGTTCCACAGTCACACGTCCTCACAGTTCCACGGTCACACGTCCTCACAGTTCCTCAGTCACACGTCCTCACAGTTCCTCAGTCACACGTCCTAAAAGTTCCTCGATCACACGTCCTCACAGTTCCACAGTCACACGTCCTCACAGTTCCTCAGTCACACGTCCTCACAGTTCCTCGATCACACGTCCTCAAAGTTCCACAGTCACACGTCCTCACAGTTCCACGGTCACACGTCCTCAGAGTTCCTCAGTCACACGTCCTCACAGTTCCTCAGTCACACGTCCTAAAAGTTCCTCGATCACACGTCCTCACAGTTCCACAGTCACACGTCCTCACAGTTCCTCAGTCCCACGTCCTCACAGTTCCACAGTCACACGTCCTCACAGTTCCTCAGTCACACGTCCTCACAGTTCCTCGATCACACGTCCTCACAGTTCCACAGTCACACGTCCTCACAGTTCCACAGTCACACGTCCTCACAGTTCCTCAGTCACACGTCCTCACAGTTCCACAGTCACACGTCCTCACAGTTCCTCAGTCACACGTCCTAACAGTTCCACAGTCACACGTCCTCACAGTTCCTCAGTCACACGTCCTCACAGTTCCACTGTCACACGTCCTCACAGTTCCAGAGTCACACGTCCTCACAGTTCCAGAGTCACACGTCCTCACAGTTCCACTGTCACACGTCCTCACAGTTCCTCAGTCACACGTCCTCACAGTTCCAGAGTCACAAGTCCTCACAGTTCCTCGGTCACACGTCCTCACAGTTCCACAGTCAAACGTCCTCACAGTTCCACGGTCACACGTCCTCACAGTTCCTCAGTCACACGTCCTCACAGTTCCACAGTCAAACGTCCTCACAGTTCCACGGTCACACGTCCTCACAGTTCCTCAGTCACACGTCCTCACAGTTCCTCAGTCACACGTCCTCACAGTTCCTCGATCACACGTCCTCACAGTTCCACAGTCACACGTCCTCACAGTTCCACAGTCACACGTCCTCACAGTTCCTTAGTCACACGTCCTCACAGTTCCACAGTCACACGTCCTCACAGTTCCACAGTCACACGTCCTCACAGTTCCACAGTCACACGTCCTAACAGTTCCTCAATCACACGTCCTCACAGTTCCAGAGTCACAAGTCCTCACAGTTCCACAGTCACACGTCCTCACAGTTCCACAGTCACAGGTCCTCACAGTTCCTCAGTCACACGTCCTCACAGTTCCACAGTCACACGTCCTCACAGTTCCTCAGTCACACGTCCTCACAGTTCCTCGATCACACGTCCTCACAGTTCCTCAGTCACACGTCCTCACAGTTCCACAGTCACACGTCCTAACAGTTCCTCAATCACACGTCCTCACAGTTCCTTAGTCACACGTCCTTACAGTTCCACAGTCACACGTCCTCACAGTTCCACAGTCACACGTCCTCACAGTTCCACAGTCACACGTCCTAACAGTTTCTCAATCACACGTCCTCACAGTTCCACAGTCACACGTCCTCATAGTTCCAGAGTCACACGTCCTCACAGTTCCACAGTCACACGTCCTCACAGTTCCACAGTCACACGTCCTCACAGTTCCTCAGTCACACGTCCTCACAGTTCCTCAGTCACACGTCCTCACAGTTCCTCAGTCACACGTCCTCACAGTTCCTCGATCACACGTCCTCACAGTTCCTTAGTCACACGTCCTCAGAGTTCCACAGTCACACGTCCACACAGTTCCACAGTCACACGTCCTCACAGTTCCTCAGTCACACGTCCTCACAGTTCCACAGTCACACGTCCTCACAGTTCCACAGTCACACGTCCTCACAGTTCCTTAGTCACACGTCCTCACAGTTCCTCAGTCACGCGTCCTCACAGTTCCACAGTGACACGTCCTCACAGTTCCTCAGTCACACGTCCTCACAGTTCCACAGTCACACGTCCTCACAGTTCCTCAGTCACACGTCCTCACAGTTCCTCAGTCACACGTCCTCAGAGTTCCACAGTCACACGTCCTCACAGTTCCTCAGTCACACGTCCTCACAGTTCCACAGTCACACGTCCTCACAGTTCCTCAGTCACACGTCCTCACAGTTCCACAGTCACACGTCCTCACAGTTCCTCAGTCACACGTCCTCACAGTTCCTCAGTCACACGTCCTCACAGTTCCACAGTCACACGTCCTCACAGTTCCTCAGTCACACGTCCTCACAGTTCCTCGATCACACGTCCTCACAGTTCCTCAGTCACACGTCCTCACAGTTCCACAGTTACACGTCCTAACAGTTCCTCAATCACACGTCCTCACAGTTCCTTAGTCACACGTCCTCACAGTTCCTCAGTCAGACGTCCTCACAGTTCCACAGTCACACGTCCTAACAGTTCCTCAGTCACACGTCCTCACAGTTCCACGGTCACACGTCCTCACAGTTCCTCAGTCACACGTCCTCACAGTTCCTCAGTCACACGTCCTAAAAGTTCCTCGATCACACGTCCTCACAGTTCCACAGTCACACGTCCTCACAGTTCCTCAGTCCCACGTCCTCACAGTTCCACAGTCACACGTCCTCACAGTTCCACAGTCACACGTCCTCACAGTTCCTCAGTCACACGTCCTCACAGTTCCACAGTCACACGTCCTCACAGTTCCTCGATCACACGTCCTCAAAGTTCCACAGTCACACGTCCTCACAGTTCCACGGTCACACGTCCTCACAGTTCCTCAGTCACACGTCCTCACAGTTCCTCAGTCACACGTCCTAAAAGTTCCTCGATCACACGTCCTCACAGTTCCACAGTCACACGTCCTCACAGTTCCTCAGTCACACGTCCTCACAGTTCCTCGATCACACGTCCTCAAAGTTCCACAGTCACACGTCCTCACAGTTCCACGGTCACACGTCCTCACAGTTCCTCAGTCACACGTCCTCACAGTTCCTCAGTCACACGTCCTAAAAGTTCCTCGATCACACGTCCTCACAGTTCCACAGTCACACGTCCTCACAGTTCCTCAGTCCCACGTCCTCACAGTTCCACAGTCACACGTCCTCACAGTTCCTCAGTCACACGTCCTCACAGTTCCTCGATCACACGTCCTCACAGTTCCACAGTCACACGTCCTCACAGTTCCACAGTCACACGTCCTCACAGTTCCTCAGTCACACGTCCTCACAGTTCCACAGTCACACGTCCTCACAGTTCCTCAGTCACACGTCCTCACAGTTCCAGAGTCACACGTCCTCACAGTTCCAGAGTCACACGTCCTCACAGTTCCACTGTCACACGTCCTCACAGTTCCTCAGTCACACGTCCTCACAGTTCCAGAGTCACAAGTCCTCACAGTTCCTCGGTCACACGTCCTCACAGTTCCACAGTCAAACGTCCTCACAGTTCCACGGTCACACGTCCTCACAGTTCCTCAGTCACACGTCCTCACAGTTCCTCAGTCACACGTCCTCACAGTTCCTCGATCACACGTCCTCACAGTTCCTCAGTCACACGTCCTCACAGTTCCTCAGTCACACGTCCTCACAGTTCCTCAGTCACACGTCCTCACAGTTCCTCGATCACACGTCCTCACAGTTCCTTAGTCACACGTCCTCACAGTTCCACAGTCACACGTCCACACAGTTCCACAGTCACACGTCCTCACAGTTCCTCAGTCACACGTCCTCACAGTTCCTCGATCACACGTCCACACAGTTCCACAGTCACACGTCCTCACAGTTCCTTAGTCAAACGTCCTCACAGTTCCACGGTCACACGTCCTCACAGTTCCTCAGTCACACGTCCTCACAGTTCCTCAGTCACACGTCCTCACAGTTCCTCAGTCACACGTCCTCACAGTTCCTCGATCACACGTCCTCACAGTTCCTTAGTCACACGTCCTCACAGTTCCACAGTCACACGTCCACACAGTTCCACAGTCACACGTCCTCACAGTTCCTCAGTCACACGTCCTCACAGTTCCACAGTCACACGTCCTCACAGTTCCTTAGTCACACGTCCTCACAGTTCCTCAGTCACGCGTCCTCACAGTTCCACAGTCACACGTCCTCACAGTTCCTCAGTCACACGTCCTCACAGTTCCACAGTCACACGTCCTCACAGTTCCTCAGTCACACGTCCTCACAGTTCCTCAGTCACACGTCCTCAGAGTTCCACAGTCACACGTCCTCACAGTTCCTCAGTCACACGTCCTCACAGTTCCACAGTCACACGTCCTCACAGTTCCTCAGTCACACGTCCTCACAGTTCCACAGTCACACGTCCTCACAGTTCCTCAGTCACACGTCCTCACAGTTCCTCAGTCACACGTCCTCACAGTTCCACAGACACACGTCCTCACAGTTCCTCAGTCACACGTCCTCACAGTTCCTCGATCACACGTCCTCACAGTTCCTCAGTCACACGTCCTCACAGTTCCTCAGTCACACGTCCTCACAGTTCCACAGTCACACGTCCTCACAGTTCCACGGTCACACGTCCTCACAGTTCCTCAGTCACACGTCCTCACAGTTCCTCAGTCACACGTCCTAAAAGTTCCTCGATCACACGTCCTCACAGTTCCACAGTCACACGTCCTCACAGTTCCTCAGTCACACGTCCTCACAGTTCCTCGATCACACGTCCTCAAAGTTCCACAGTCACACGTCCTCACAGTTCCACGGTCACACGTCCTCACAGTTCCTCAGTCACACGTCCTCACAGTTCCTCAGTCACACGTCCTAAAAGTTCCTCGATCACACGTCCTCACAGTTCCACAGTCACACGTCCTCACAGTTCCTCAGTCCCACGTCCTCACAGTTCCACAGTCACACGTCCTCACAGTTCCTCAGTCACACGTCCTCACAGTTCCTCGATCACACGTCCTCACAGTTCCACAGTCACACGTCCTCACAGTTCCACAGTCACACGTCCTCACAGTTCCTCAGTCACACGTCCTCACAGTTCCACAGTCACACGTCCTCAAAGTTCCTCAGTCACACGTCCTCACAGTTCCACAGTCACACGTCCTCACAGTTCCTCAGTCACACGTCCTCACAGTTCCACTGTCACACGTCCTCACAGTTCCAGAGTCACACGTCCTCACAGTTCCAGAGTCACACGTCCTCACAGTTCCACTGTCACACGTCCTCACAGTTCCTCAGTCACACGTCCTCACAGTTCCAGAGTCACAAGTCCTCACAGTTCCTCGGTCACACGTCCTCACAGTTCCACAGTCACACGTCCTCACAGTTCCTTAGTCACACGTCCTCACAGTTCCTCAGTCACACGTCCTCACAGTTCCACAGTCACACGTCCTCACAGTTCCACGGTCACACGTCCTCACAGTTCCTCAGTCACACGTCCTCACAGTTCCTCAGTCACACGTCCTCACAGTTCCTCAGTCACACGTCCTCACAGTTCCTCAGTCACACGTCCTAACAGTTCCTCAGTCACACGTCCTAACAGTTCCTCGATCACACGTCCTCACAGTTCCACAGTCACACGTCCTCACAGTTCCACAGTCACACGTCCTCACAGTTCCTCAGTCACACGTCCTCACAGTTCCACAGTCACACGTCCTCACAGTTCCTCAGTCACACGTCCTCACAGTTCCACAGTCACACGTCCTCACAGTTCCAGAGTCACACGTCCTCACAGTTCCACTGTCACACGTCCTCACAGTTCCTCAGTCACACGTCCTCACAGTTCCAGAGTCACAAGTCCTCACAGTTCCTCGGTCACACGTCCTCACAGTTCCACAGTCAAACGTCCTCACAGTTCCACGGTCACACGTCCTCACAGTTCCTCAGTCACACGTCCTCACAGTTCCTCAGTCACACGTCCTCACAGTTCCTCGATCACACGTCCTCACAGTTCCACAGTCACACGTCCTCACAGTTCCACAGTCACACGTCCTCACAGTTCCTTAGTCACACGTCCTCACAATTCCACAGTCACACGTCCTCACAGTTCCACAGTCACACGTCCTCACAGTTCCACAGTCACACGTCCTAACAGTTCCTCAATCACACGTCCTCACAGTTCCAGAGTCACAAGTCCTCACAGTTCCACAGTCACACGTCCTCACAGTTCCACAGTCACAGGTCCTCACAGTTCCTCAGTCACACGTCCTCACAGTTCCACAGTCACACGTCCTCACAGTTCCTCAGTCACACGTCCTCACAGTTCCTCGATCACACGTCCTCACAGTTCCTCAGTCACACGTCCTCACATTTCCACAGTCACACGTCCTAACAGTTCCTCAATCACACGTCCTCACAGTTCCTTAGTCACACGTCCTTACAGTTCCTCAGTCACACGTCCTAACAGTTTCTCAATCACACGTCCTCACAGTTCCACAGTCACACGTCCTCACAGTTCCACAGTCACACGTCCTAACAGTTTCTCAATCACACGTCCTCACAGTTCCACAGTCACACGTCCTCATAGTTCCAGAGTCACACGTCCTCACAGTTCCACAGTCACACGTCCTCACAGTTCCACAGTCACACGTCCTCACAGTTCCTCAGTCACACGTCCTCACAGTTCCTCAGTCACACGTCCTCACAGTTCCTCAGTCACACGTCCTCACAGTTCCTCGATCACACGTCCTCACAGTTCCTTAGTCACACGTCCTCACAGTTCCACAGTCACACGTCCACACAGTTCCACAGTCACACGTCCTCACAGTTCCTCAGTCACACGTCCTCACAGTTCCACAGTCACACGTCCTCACAGTTCCACAGTCACACGTCCTCACAGTTCCTTAGTCACACGTCCTCACAGTTCCTCAGTCACGCGTCCTCACAGTTCCACAGTCACGCGTCCTCACAGTTCCACAGTCACACGTCCTCACAGTTCCTCAGTCACACGTCCTCACAGTTCCACAGTCACACGTCCTCACAGTTCCTCAGTCACACGTCCTCACAGTTCCTCAGTCACACGTCCTCAGAGTTCCACAGTCACACGTCCTCACAGTTCCTCAGTCACACGTCCTCACAGTTCCACAGTCACACGTCCTCACAGTTCCTCAGTCACACGTCCTCACAGTTCCACAGTCACACGTCCTCACAGTTCCTCAGTCACACGTCCTCACAGTTCCACAGTCACACGTCCTCACAGTTCCTCAGTCACACGTCCTCACAGTTCCTCAGTCACACGTCCTCACAGTTCCACAGTCACACGTCCTCACAGTTCCTCAGTCACACGTCCTCACAGTTCCTCGATCACACGTCCTCACAGTTTCTCAGTCACACGTCCTCACAGTTCCACAGTCACACGTCCTAACAGTTCCTCAATCACACGTCCTCACAGTTCCTTAGTCACACGTCCTCACAGTTCCTCAGTCAGACGTCCTCACAGTTCCACAGTCACACGTCCTAACAGTTCCTCAGTCACACGTCCTCACAGTTCCACGGTCACACGTCCTCACAGTTCCTCAGTCACACGTCCTCACAGTTCCTCAGTCACACGTCCTAAAAGTTCCTCGATCACACGTCCTCACAGTTCCACAGTCACACGTCCTCACAGTTCCTCAGTCACACGTCCTCACAGTTCCTCGATCACACGTCCTCAAAGTTCCACAGTCACACGTCCTCACAGTTCCACGGTCACACGTCCTCACAGTTCCTCAGTCACACGTCCTCACAGTTCCTCAGTCACACGTCCTAAAAGTTCCTCGATCACACGTCCTCACAGTTCCACAGTCACACGTCCTCAAAGTTCCTCAGTCCCACGTCCTCACAGTTCCACAGTCACACGTCCTCACAGTTCCACAGTCACACGTCCTCACAGTTCCTCAGTCACACGTCCTCACAGTTCCACAGTCACACGTCCTCACAGTTCCTCGATCACACGTCCTCAAAGTTCCACAGTCACACGTCCTCACAGTTCCACGGTCACACGTCCTCACAGTTCCTCAGTCACACGTCCTCACAGTTCCTCAGTCACACGTCCTAAAAGTTCCTCGATCACACGTCCTCACAGTTCCACAGTCACACGTCCTCACAGTTCCTCAGTCACACGTCCTCACAGTTCCTCGATCACACGTCCTCAAAGTTCCACAGTCACACGTCCTCACAGTTCCACGGTCACACGTCCTCAGAGTTCCTCAGTCACACGTCCTCACAGTTCCTCAGTCACACGTCCTAAAAGTTCCTCGATCACACGTCCTCACAGTTCCACAGTCACACGTCCTCACAGTTCCTCAGTCCCACGTCCTCACAGTTCCACAGTCACACGTCCTCACAGTTCCTCAGTCACACGTCCTCACAGTTCCTCGATCACACGTCCTCACAGTTCCACAGTCACACGTCCTCACAGTTCCACAGTCACACGTCCTCACAGTTCCTCAGTCACACGTCCTCACAGTTCCACAGTCACACGTCCTCACAGTTCCTCAGTCACACGTCCTAACAGTTCCACAGTCACACGTCCTCACAGTTCCTCAGTCACACGTCCTCACAGTTCCACTGTCACACGTCCTCACAGTTCCAGAGTCACACGTCCTCACAGTTCCAGAGTCACACGTCCTCACAGTTCCACTGTCACACGTCCTCACAGTTCCTCAGTCACACGTCCTCACAGTTCCAGAGTCACAAGTCCTCACAGTTCCTCGGTCACACGTCCTCACAGTTCCACAGTCAAACGTCCTCACAGTTCCACGGTCACACGTCCTCACAGTTCCTCAGTCACACGTCCTCACAGTTCCACAGTCAAACGTCCTCACAGTTCCACGGTCACACGTCCTCACAGTTCCTCAGTCACACGTCCTCACAGTTCCTCAGTCACACGTCCTCACAGTTCCTCGATCACACGTCCTCACAGTTCCACAGTCACACGTCCTCACAGTTCCACAGTCACACGTCCTCACAGTTCCTTAGTCACACGTCCTCACAGTTCCACAGTCACACGTCCTCACAGTTCCACAGTCACACGTCCTCACAGTTCCACAGTCACACGTCCTAACAGTTCCTCAATCACACGTCCTCACAGTTCCAGAGTCACAAGTCCTCACAGTTCCACAGTCACACGTCCTCACAGTTCCACAGTCACAGGTCCTCACAGTTCCTCAGTCACACGTCCTCACAGTTCCACAGTCACACGTCCTCACAGTTCCTCAGTCACACGTCCTCACAGTTCCTCGATCACACGTCCTCACAGTTCCTCAGTCACACGTCCTCACAGTTCCACAGTCACACGTCCTAACAGTTCCTCAATCACACGTCCTCACAGTTCCTTAGTCACACGTCCTTACAGTTCCACAGTCACACGTCCTCACAGTTCCACAGTCACACGTCCTCACAGTTCCACAGTCACACGTCCTAACAGTTTCTCAATCACACGTCCTCACAGTTCCACAGTCACACGTCCTCATAGTTCCAGAGTCACACGTCCTCACAGTTCCACAGTCACACGTCCTCACAGTTCCACAGTCACACGTCCTCACAGTTCCTCAGTCACACGTCCTCACAGTTCCTCAG
This sequence comes from Eucyclogobius newberryi, assembly GCF_026437365.1. Lineage (NCBI taxonomy): Eukaryota > Metazoa > Chordata > Actinopteri > Gobiiformes > Gobiidae > Eucyclogobius > Eucyclogobius newberryi. The sequence goes on along the minus strand of NW_027316167.1, from coordinate 43,837,402 downwards.
TCACACGTCCTCACAGTTCCTCAGTCACACGTCCTCACAGTTCCTCGATCACACGTCCTCACAGTTCCTTAGTCACACGTCCTCAGAGTTCCACAGTCACACGTCCACACAGTTCCACAGTCACACGTCCTCACAGTTCCTCAGTCACACGTCCTCACAGTTCCACAGTCACACGTCCTCACAGTTCCACAGTCACACGTCCTCACAGTTCCTTAGTCACGCGTCCTCACAGTTCCTCAGTCACGCGTCCTCACAGTTCCACAGTCACACGTCCTCACAGTTCCTCAGTCACACGTCCTCACAGTTCCACAGTCACACGTCCTCACAGTTCCTCAGTCACACGTCCTCACAGTTCCTCAGTCACACGTCCTCAGAGTTCCACAGTCACACGTCCTCACAGTTCCTCAGTCACACGTCCTCACAGTTCCACAGTCACACGTCCTCACAGTTCCTCAGTCACACGTCCTCACAGTTCCACAGTCACACGTCCTCACAGTTCCTCAGTCACACGTCCTCACAGTTCCTCAGTCACACGTCCTCACAGTTCCACAGTCACACGTCCTCACAGTTCCTCAGTCACACGTCCTCACAGTTCCTCGATCACACGTCCTCACAGTTCCTCAGTCACACGTCCTCACAGTTCCACAGTTACACGTCCTAACAGTTCCTCAATCACACGTCCTCACAGTTCCTTAGTCACACGTCCTCACAGTTCCTCAGTCAGACGTCCTCACAGTTCCACAGTCACACGTCCTAACAGTTCCTCAGTCACACGTCCTCACAGTTCCACGGTCACACGTCCTCACAGTTCCTCAGTCACACGTCCTCACAGTTCCTCAGTCACACGTCCTAAAAGTTCCTCGATCACACGTCCTCACAGTTCCACAGTCACACGTCCTCACAGTTCCTCAGTCACACGTCCTCACAGTTCCTCGATCACACGTCCTCAAAGTTCCACAGTCACACGTCCTCACAGTTCCACGGTCACACGTCCTCACAGTTCCTCAGTCACACGTCCTCACAGTTCCTCAGTCACACGTCCTAAAAGTTCCTCGATCACACGTCCTCACAGTTCCACAGTCACACGTCCTCACAGTTCCTCAGTCCCACGTCCTCACAGTTCCACAGTCACACGTCCTCACAGTTCCACAGTCACACGTCCTCACAGTTCCTCAGTCACACGTCCTCACAGTTCCACAGTCACACGTCCTCACAGTTCCTCGATCACACGTCCTCAAAGTTCCACAGTCACACGTCCTCACAGTTCCACGGTCACACGTCCTCACAGTTCCTCAGTCACACGTCCTCACAGTTCCTCAGTCACACGTCCTAAAAGTTCCTCGATCACACGTCCTCACAGTTCCACAGTCACACGTCCTCACAGTTCCTCAGTCACACGTCCTCACAGTTCCTCGATCACACGTCCTCAAAGTTCCACAGTCACACGTCCTCACAGTTCCACGGTCACACGTCCTCACAGTTCCTCAGTCACACGTCCTCACAGTTCCTCAGTCACACGTCCTAAAAGTTCCTCGATCACACGTCCTCACAGTTCCACAGTCACACGTCCTCACAGTTCCTCAGTCCCACGTCCTCACAGTTCCACAGTCACACGTCCTCACAGTTCCTCAGTCACACGTCCTCACAGTTCCTCGATCACACGTCCTCACAGTTCCACAGTCACACGTCCTCACAGTTCCACAGTCACACGTCCTCACAGTTCCTCAGTCACACGTCCTCACAGTTCCACAGTCACACGTCCTCACAGTTCCTCAGTCACACGTCCTCACAGTTCCAGAGTCACACGTCCTCACAGTTCCAGAGTCACACGTCCTCACAGTTCCACTGTCACACGTCCTCACAGTTCCTCAGTCACACGTCCTCACAGTTCCAGAGTCACAAGTCCTCACAGTTCCTCGGTCACACGTCCTCACAGTTCCACAGTCAAACGTCCTCACAGTTCCACGGTCACACGTCCTCACAGTTCCTCAGTCACACGTCCTCACAGTTCCTCAGTCACACGTCCTCACAGTTCCTCGATCACACGTCCTCACAGTTCCTCAGTCACACGTCCTCACAGTTCCTCAGTCACACGTCCTCACAGTTCCTCAGTCACACGTCCTCACAGTTCCTCGATCACACGTCCTCACAGTTCCTTAGTCACACGTCCTCACAGTTCCACAGTCACACGTCCACACAGTTCCACAGTCACACGTCCTCACAGTTCCTCAGTCACACGTCCTCACAGTTCCTCGATCACACAGTTCCACAGTCACACGTCCTCACAGTTCCTTAGTCAAACGTCCTCACAGTTCCACGGTCACACGTCCTCACAGTTCCTCAGTCACACGTCCTCACAGTTCCTCAGTCACACGTCCTCACAGTTCCTCAGTCACACGTCCTCACAGTTCCTCGATCACACGTCCTCACAGTTCCTTAGTCACACGTCCTCACAGTTCCACAGTCACACGTCCACACAGTTCCACAGTCACACGTCCTCACAGTTCCTCAGTCACACGTCCTCACAGTTCCACAGTCACACGTCCTCACAGTTCCTTAGTCACACGTCCTCACAGTTCCTCAGTCACGCGTCCTCACAGTTCCACAGTCACACGTCCTCACAGTTCCTCAGTCACACGTCCTCACAGTTCCACAGTCACACGTCCTCACAGTTCCTCAGTCACAGGTCCTCACAGTTCCTCAGTCACACGTCCTCAGAGTTCCACAGTCACACGTCCTCACAGTTCCTCAGTCACACGTCCTCACAGTTCCACAGTCACACGTCCTCACAGTTCCTCAGTCACACGTCCTCACAGTTCCACAGTCACACGTCCTCACAGTTCCTCAGTCACACGTCCTCACAGTTCCTCAGTCACACGTCCTCACAGTTCCACAGACACACGTCCTCACAGTTCCTCAGTCACACGTCCTCACAGTTCCTCGATCACACGTCCTCACAGTTCCTCAGTCACACGTCCTCACAGTTCCTCAGTCACACGTCCTCACAGTTCCACAGTCACACGTCCTCACAGTTCCACGGTCACACGTCCTCACAGTTCCTCAGTCACACGTCCTCACAGTTCCTCAGTCACACGTCCTAAAAGTTCCTCGATCACACGTCCTCACAGTTCCACAGTCACACGTCCTCACAGTTCCTCAGTCACACGTCCTCACAGTTCCTCGATCACACGTCCTCAAAGTTCCACAGTCACACGTCCTCACAGTTCCACGGTCACACGTCCTCACAGTTCCTCAGTCACACGTCCTCACAGTTCCTCAGTCACACGTCCTAAAAGTTCCTCGATCACACGTCCTCACAGTTCCACAGTCACACGTCCTCACAGTTCCTCAGTCCCACGTCCTCACAGTTCCACAGTCACACGTCCTCACAGTTCCTCAGTCACACGTCCTCACAGTTCCTCGATCACACGTCCTCACAGTTCCACAGTCACACGTCCTCACAGTTCCACAGTCACACGTCCTCACAGTTCCTCAGTCACACGTCCTCACAGTTCCACAGTCACACGTCCTCACAGTTCCTCAGTCACACGTCCTCACAGTTCCACAGTCACACGTCCTCACAGTTCCTCAGTCACACGTCCTCACAGTTCCACTGTCACACGTCCTCACAGTTCCAGAGTCACACGTCCTCACAGTTCCAGAGTCACACGTCCTCACAGTTCCACTGTCACACGTCCTCACAGTTCCTCAGTCACACGTCCTCACAGTTCCAGAGTCACAAGTCCTCACAGTTCCTCGGTCACACGTCCTCACAGTTCCACAGTCACACGTCCTCACAGTTCCTTAGTCACACGTCCTCACAGTTCCACAGTCACACGTCCTCACAGTTCCACAGTCACACGTCCTCACAGTTCCACAGTCACACGTCCTAACAGTTCCTCAATCACACGTCCTCACAGTTCCACAGTCACAGGTCCTCACAGTTCCTCAGTCACACGTCCTCACAGTTCCACAGTCACACGTCCTCACAGTTCCACAGTCACACGTCCTCACAGTTCCTCAGTCACACGTCCTCACAGTTCCACAGTCACACGTCCTAACAGTTCCTCAATCACACGTCCTCACAGTTCCTTAGTCACACGTCCTTACAGTTCCACAGTCACACGTCCTCACAGTTCCACAGTCACACGTCCTCACAGTTCCACAGTCACACGTCCTAACAGTTTCTCAATCACACGTCCTCACAGTTCCACAGTCACACGTCCTCATAGTTCCAGAGTCACACGTCCTCACAGTTCCACAGTCACACGTCCTCACAGTTCCACAGTCACACGTCCTCACAGTTCCTCAGTCACACGTCCTCACAGTTCCTCAGTCACACGTCCTCACAGTTCCTCAGTCACACGTCCTCACAGTTCCTCGATCACACGTCCTCACAGTTCCTTAGTCACACGTCCTCACAGTTCCACAGTCACACGTCCACACAGTTCCACAGTCACACGTCCTCACAGTTCCTCAGTCACACGTCCTCACAGTTCCACAGTCACACGTCCTCACAGTTCCACAGTCACACGTCCTCACAGTTCCACAGTCACACGTCCTCACAGTTCCTCAGTCACACGTCCTCACAGTTCCTCAGTCACACGTCCTCACAGTTCCACAGTCACACGTCCTCACAGTTCCTCAGTCACACGTCCTCACAGTTCCTCGATCACACGTCCTCACAGTTCCTCAGTCACACGTCCTCACAGTTCCTCAGTCACACGTCCTCACAGTTCCACAGTCACACGTCCTCACAGTTCCACGGTCACACGTCCTCACAGTTCCTCAGTCACACGTCCTCACAGTTCCTCAGTGACACGTCCTAAAAGTTCCTCGATCACACGTCCTCACAGTTCCACAGTCACACGTCCTCACAGTTCCTCAGTCACACGTCCTCACAGTTCCTCGATCACACGTCCTCAAAGTTCCACAGTCACACGTCCTCACAGTTCCACGGTCACACGTCCTCACAGTTCCTCAGTCACACGTCCTCACAGTTCCTCAGTCACACGTCCTCACAGTTCCTCAGTCACACGTCCTAAAAGTTCCTCGATCACACGTCCTCACAGTTCCACAGTCACACGTCCTCACAGTTCCTCAGTCCCACGTCCTCACAGTTCCACAGTCACACGTCCTCACAGTTCCTCAGTCACACGTCCTCACAGTTCCTCGATCACACGTCCTCACAGTTCCACAGTCACACGTCCTCACAGTTCCTCAGTCACACGTCCTCACAGTTCCACAGTCACACGTCCTCACAGTTCCTCAGTCACACGTCCTCACAGTTCCACTGTCACACGTCCTCACAGTTCCAGAGTCACACGTCCTCACAGTTCCACAGTCACACGTCCTCACAGTTCCTCAGTCACACGTCCTCACAGTTCCTCAGTCACACGTCCTCACAGTTCCACAGTCACACGTCCTCACAGTTCCTCGATCACACGTCCTCATAGTTCCACAAATAACCAAACATCCAAAACAGACCTGGCTCTTGCTGCACTCACTCACATTTAGGATATTCTTCAGATTCTCCGCCCATGGCTGCTGTGTCGCCAATATTTTTTATTTTTTTTATTTTCAGTACATTGTGATTTCTGGAGTATTTGTCTCATAATTCTCAAACAGAGCATAATATACACAGATGCTCGTGTGTTGCGTTGTTGAGAAAGGGCCAATGGCAACTTCCGTTCTGCTGGCTAATTTACCCACATAATTCATTTCAATACACTAGGTGGCGGTATAGACTTTTTTCATTGGTTTGTAGTCCGCCATTGAATCAGAAGAAGCTGAAGAAGGGGAAGAAGACCATATTATAATAGATCCATGAAGAAGACCTATACACATCACTGAGGAAGAGTAAGAACGTAGCAGAACGGCAGGGGCAGTAACACGCCATGGATGCGTCCAGTCTGCTTCGTTAAAAGAAGAAAATGCCTCTTCTTCCACTCACAAGATGGCCGCCGCGGGACGCAGACAGTAAATCTTCTCTAGCTATATAACACCTATAGCTACGTCACTTCCTCTCTCCCCGCGCACAAGTGAAAGTAAAACGTAGCAGCGCATGCGCATTCGTCCCAGTGTGTTTGACAGAAGTTGTGTCGGAGTTTGAGCCGCAGAAATGAGCTCGTTTAACTTTCATTCCGTTTTATTGGAAATCTCCAACGCACTTTCCGCGGAGCAGCTGACGTCTGTGAAGTTCCTGTGTCCAAACATCGGGAAACGGAAGAAAGAAGAATGCGCCACGGGCCTCAAGCTGTTCGACATCCTCATGGAGCGAGGCGAGCTGGGGCCAAACAACACCGGCTTCCTGCGCCGCCTGCTCACCCAGATCCAGCGGCCGGACCTCTGCGAGAAACTGCCCCCAACTGCCGGGGACGGGGCCCCCCAGGCACACAGAGGTAAGATGAGGGCCCTCCAGGCACACAGAGGTAAGATGAGGGCCCCCCACACGGCACACAGAGGTAAGATGAGGGCCCCCCCACGGCACACAGAAGTAAGATGAGGGCCCCTCCACACGGCACACAGAGGTAAGATGAGGGCCCCCCCACGGCACACAGAAGTAACATGAGGGCCCCTCCACACGGCACACAGAAGTAAGATGAGGGCCCCTCCACACGGCACACAGAGGTAAGCTGAGGGGCCCTCCACACGGCACACAGAGGTAAGATGAGGGGCCCTCCACACGGCACACAGAGGTAAGATGAGGGCCCCTCCACACGGCACACAGAGGTAAGATGAGGGCCCCTCCACACGGCACACAGAGGTAAGATGAGGGCCCCTCCACACGGCACACAGAGGTAAGCTGAGGGGCCCTCCACACGGCACACAGAGGTAAGCTGAGGGGCCCTCCACACGGAACACAGAGGTAAGATGAGGGCCCCCCCACGGCACACAGAAGTAAGATGAGGGCCCCTCCACACGGCACACAGAGGTAAGATGAGGGCCCCCCCACGGCACACAGAAGTAAGATGAGGGCCCCTCCACACGGCACACAGAAGTAAGATGAGGGCCCCTCCACACGGCACACAGAGGTAAGCTGAGGGGCCCTCCACACGGCACACAGAGGTAAGATGAGGGGCCCTCCACACGGCACACAGAGGTAAGATGAGGGCCCCTCCACACGGCACACAGAGGTAAGATGAGGGCCCCTCCACACGGCACACAGAGGTAAGATGAGGGCCCCTCCACACGGCACACAGAGGTAAGATGAGGGCCCCTCCACACGGCACACAGAGGTAAGCTGAGGGGCCCTCCACACGGCACACAGAGGTAAGCTGAGGGGCCCTCCACACGGAACACAGAGGTAAGATCAGGCCCCCCCCACACGGAACACAGCGGTAAGCTGAGGGCCCCTCCACACGGCACACAGAGGTAAGATGAGGGCCCCTCCACACGCCTTTGTGCTTGCTAAATGGGCTAAAAATGTCTTCTTCTGAGGAGGAGCGAGGGCGGAGCGAGGAGTGAGGGCGGAGCGAGGAGTGAGGGCGGGGCGAGGAGTGAGGGCGGGGCGAGGAGTGAGGGCGGAACGAGGAGTGAGGGCGGGGCGAGGAGTGAGGGCGGGGCGAGTGAGGAGTGGGGGCGGAGCGAGGGCGGGGCCTTGTGAGTCCAGTTGTACTTTTGCACTAAGACAGTCCAAAGTGTTACAAATCTGATCATCTGTTTTACAGTAGAACCATATTCATATTTCCTGAACTCTTTCACATTCTGAAGTGATCAACGTTTCTACTCGATTCATTCTGAACTCTTTCCTCGCAGACGAGCTGGACGTTGTGGCTGAAGTGCTCTCTGAAAACCTGGGACGAAACTGGCGTAAACTGGGCCGTAAACTGGGTCTGAGTGAGGTCAAACTGGACTCTATCTCCAGGAAGCACCCGACTGACCTGGAGGAGACGGCCGTGGAGCTGGTCAGCGAGTGGAGGAGGAGTCGAGCAGAGCCGGCCCCTGAGCTGGTCCTGCTCCTGGTCCAGGCCCTGAGGGGATGTGAGCTCAACCTGACCGCAGACACTGTGGAGGACAGACTGACCGCTCCCTGACCAGGACCTGTGAGCTGGACTGGACTGTTTCTCTTTAGTCTCAGGTGCATTCTCAAACACTTTTGAATTGAATCTGGATTTCTTCGCCTGGATCGTCCGGTTTGTTTGGGTCATTGTGAACGCGAACGAACCAGAGAGCGGAACAATACCAGGAAGTGACCCGGAAGTGACCAGAAACTCCTGTGTGAGATCGACGACTGGACAAATGACACAACAGACCTGAAAGTACAAGTAGCAGGTCCAAGTCTGGTTTCATTGTAACTAATGATGAGAGTGTAAAAATATATCTGCAACGTTTTAAAGCTAAACTGAACCAAACATGGAAAACCGCACTTTAGTTTTTTTAGCTTTAACCTGTTCACGCCCACCCGCCCGCGCAGGCGAATACCGTACTTTAGAAGTTCTATTACATCATCACTTTTATTTTCGTAGTCAATACCATAAGTTATACATCATTTTAAAGATCATTTTCTCAACAAAACGAATATGTCATTGATTTACATTGCATAATACGCCCCAACGATTTTACACACCGCGTTTTCTGATTTTTATTAGCCTTTTGGACTCGCATTTTGTTAGATATATGTATTATTATACCAATAAAAAAAATCAATTAAAATATATGTATATATTTTTTCCACCTCTATATGGGAAATTCATGGCCTGACCCGCCAGCCCCGCCCACATTCTGTTCGAGTTGTGATAAGTAGTTTGCCAAAACGTGTTGGGAAAGGCTGCTCAGGCAAGTCGTGGGTAAACTCATATTGACACATTTTCACATACATTGTTTTTAGCAGTTATAATAGTGTTAGTGGCCTACAAAACATGAAAATGTATGTTTTATGATCATAGAGGAGCTAAAATTGTAATAAAACAGTTTGGCACAGTTGGCACATATTTGGATCACTTTAATATACTTTTTGATACAAAAAGGTCAAAGCACCAAAATGCTGAAGAGATCTGACACTTTACACAGTTGTTGTCATGACAACAGCATGTGCAGTGAACAGCATAAACACACAAATGGACAATATTCAGGCGAGAGTAAAAAAAGGATGTTTTTAGTATGTTTTGTGCTTCTGTAGTGTGAGTTCTGAAGCCCTGACAGTGTGACATGTGCACATCTGCAGAAACTAGAAGGAACACATGTGGAACGTAACATCCTCTTTTAAGAAGCAATGCCATTTGGGTCTGACCAGTGTGCACAGGTCTGACCAGTGTGCACAGGTCAGGTCTGACCAGTGTGCACAGGTCTGACCAGCGTGCACAGGTCTGACCAGTGTGCACGAGCACGTCACGCCACGAGCACATGACGCCACGAGCACGTCACGAGCACGCAACGAGCACTTCACGAGCATGTCACGAGCACGTCACGAGCACATCACGCCACGAACACGTTACGCCACGAGCATGTCACGCCACGAGCAAGTCACGAGCACGCCACGAGCATGTCACGCCACGAGCAAGTCACGAGCACGTCACGAGCACATCACGCCACGAACACGTTACGCCACGAGCATGTCACGCCACGAGCAAGTCACGAGCACGCCACGAGCATGTCACGCCACGAGCAAGTCACGAGCACGTCACGAGCACATCACGCCACGAACACGTTACGCCACGAGCATGTCACGCCACGAGCAAGTCACGAGCACGCCACGAGCATGTCACGCCACGAGCAAGTCACGAGCACGTCACGAGCACATCACGCCACGAACACGTTACGCCACGAGCATGTCACGCCACGAGCAAGTCACGAGCACGCCACGAGCATGTCACGCCACGAGCAAGTCACGAGCACGCCACTAGCACGTCACGCCGCGAGCACGTCACGCCGCGAGCATGTCACGCCACGAACACGTTACGCCACGAGCATGTCACGTCACGAGCAAGTCACGAGCACGTCACGAGCACATCACGCCACGAACACGTTACGCCACGAGCATGTCACGCCACGAGCAAGTCACGAGCACGCCACGAGCAAGTCACGAGCACGTCACGAGCACATCACGCCACGAACACGTTACGCCACGAGCATGTCACGCCACGAGCAAGTCACGAGCACGCCGCGAGCATGTCACGCCACGAACACGTTACGCCACGAGCATGTCACGTCACGAGCAAGTCACGAGCACGTCACGAGCACATCACGCCACGAACACGTTACGCCACGAGCATGTCACGCCACGAGCAAGTCACGAGCACGCCACGAGCATGTCACGCCACGAGCAAGTCACGAGCACGCCACTAGCACGTCACGCCGCGAGCACCTCACGCCGCGAGCATGTCACGCCACGAACACGTTACGCCACGAGCATGTCACGCCACGAGCAAGTCACGAGCACGTCACGAGCACATCACGCCACGAACACGTTACGCCACGAGCATGTCACGCCACGAGCAAGTCACGCCACGAGCAAGTCACGAGCACGCCACTAGCACGTCACGCCGCGAGCACGTCACGCCGCGAGCATGTCACGCCACGAGCACGTCACGCCGCGAGCACGTCACGCCACGAGCACGTCACGAGCACTTCACGAGCACATCACGCCACTAGCACGTCACGAGCACATCACGCCACGAACACGTCACGCCACGAGCATGTCACGAGCACGTCACGAGCACGTCATGAGCACGTCACGCCACAAGCATGTCACGAGCACATCACGCCACGAACACGTCACGCCACGAGCAAGTCACGAGCACGTCGCGCCACGAGCAAGTCACGAGCACGTCGCGCCACGAGCATTTCACGCCACGAGCACGTCACGCCGCGAGCACGTCACGCCGCGAGCACGCCACGAGCACGTCACGCCGCGAGCACGTCACGCCGCGACCATGTCACGCCGCGAGCACGTCACGCCGCGAGCACGTCACGCCGCGAGCACGTCACGCCACAAGCACGCCACGAGCACGTCATGCCAAGAGCACGTTACGCCACGAGCACGTCACGCCACGACCATGTCACGCCACGAGCACGCCACGAGCACGTCACGCCACGAGCACGTCACGAGCACTTCACGAGCACATCACGCCACTAGCACGTCACGAGCACATCACGCCACGAACACGTCACGCCACGAGCATGTCACGAGCACGTCACGAGCACGTCATGAGCACGTCACGCCACAAGCATGTCACGAGCACATCACGCCACGAACACGTCACGCCACGAGCAAGTCACGAGCACGTCGCGCCACGAGCAAGTCACGAGCACGTCGCGCCACGAGCATTTCACGCCACGAGCACGTCACGCCGCGAGCACGTCACGCCGCGAGCACGCCACGAGCACGTCACGCCGCGAGCACGTCACGCCACGAGCACGTCACGCCGCGACCATGTCACGCCGCGAGCACGTCACGCCGCGAGCACGTCACGCCGCGAGCACGTCACGCCACAAGCACGCCACGAGCACGTCATGCCAAGAGCACGTTACGCCACGAGCACGTCACGCCACGACCATGTCACGCCACGAGCACGCCACGAGCACGTCACGCCGCGACCACGCCACGAGCACGTCACGCCACGAGCACGTCACGAGCACTTCACGAGCACATCACGCCACAAGCACGTCACGAGCACATCACGCCACGAACACGTCACGCCACGAGCATGTCACGAGCACGTCACGAGCACGTCATGAGCACGTCACGCCACAAGCATGTCACGAGCACATCACGCCACGAACACGTCACGCCACGAGCAAGTCACGAGCACGTCGCGCCACGAGCATTTCACGCCACGAGCACGTCACGCCGCGAGCACGTCACGCCGCGAGCACGCCACGAGCACGTCACGCCGCGAGCACGTCACGCCGCGAGCATGTCACGCCACGAGCACGTCACGCCGCGACCACGCCACGAGCACGTCACGAGCACTTCACGAGCACATCACGCCACAAGCACGTCACGAGCACATCACGCCACGAACACGTCACGCCACGAGCATGTCACAAGCACGTCACGAGCACGTCATGAGCACGTCACGCCACAAGCATGTCACGAGCACATCACGCCACGAACACGTCACGCCACGAGCAAGTCACGAGCACGTCGCGCCACGAGCATTTCACGCCACGAGCACGTCACGCCGCGAGCACGTCACGCCGCGAGCACGCCACGAGCACGTCACGCCGCGAGCACGTCACGCCGCGAGCACGTCACGCCGCGAGCACGTCACGCCGCGAGCACGTCACGCCACGAGCACGTCACGCCACGACCATGTCACGCCGCGAGCACGTCACGCCGCGAGCACGTCACGCCGCGAGCACGTCACGCCACAAGCACGCCACGAGCACGTCATGCCAAGAGCACGTTACGCCACGAGCATGTCACGCCACGAGCACGCCACGAGCACGCCACGAGCACGGCACGCCACGAGCACGCCACGAGCACGTCACGCCACGAGCACGTCACGAGCACGTCACGAGCACGCCACGAGCACATCACGCCACGAGCACGTCACGCCGCGAGCACGTCACGCCACAAGCACGCCACGAGCACGTCATGCCAAGAGCACGTTACGCCACGAGCACGTCACGCCACGACCATGTCACGCCACGAGCACGCCACGAGCACGCCACGAGCACGTCACGCCACGAGCACGTCACGAGCACGTCACGAGCACGTCACGAGCACGTCACGAGCACATCACGCCACGAGCACGTCACGCCGTGAGCACGTCACGCCGCGAGCACGTCACGCCACAAGCACGCCACGAGCACGTCATGCCAAGAGCACGTCACGCCACGACCATGTCACGCCACGAACACGCCACGAGCACGTCACGCCACGAGCACGTCACGCCACGAGCACGTCACGAGCACTTCACGAGCACATCACGCCACAAGCACGTCACGAGCACATCACGCCACGAACACGTCACGCCACGAGCACGTCACGAGCACGTCACGAGCACGTCATGAGCACGTCACGCCACAAGCATGTCACGAGCACATCACGCCACGAACACGTCACGCCACGAGCAAGTCACGAGCACGTCGCGCCACGAGCATTTCACGCCACGAGCACGTCACGCCACGAGCACGTCACGCCGCGAGCACGTCACGCCACGAGCACGTCACGCCGCGACCATGTCACGCCGCGAGCACGTCACGCCGCGAGCACGTCACGCCGCGAGCACGTCACGCCACAAGCACGCCACGAGCACGTCATGCCAAGAGCACGTTACGCCACGAGCACGTCACGCCACGACCATGTCACGCCACGAGCACGCCACGAGCACGCCACGCCACGAGCACGTCACGAGCACTTCACGAGCACATCACGCCACAAGCACGTCACGAGCACATCACGCCACGAACACGTCACGCCACGAGCATGTCACGAGCATGTCACGAGCACGTCATGAGCACGTCATGAGCACGTCACGCCACAAGCATGTCACGAGCACATCACGCCACAAACACGTCACGCCACGAGCAAGTCACGAGCACGTCGCGCCACGAGCATTTCACGCCACGAGCACGTCACGCCGCGAGCACGTCACGCCGCGAGCACGTCACGCCGCGAGCACGCCACGAGCACGTCACGCCGCGAGCATGTCACGCCACGAGCACGTCACGCCGCGACCACGCCACGAGCACGTCACGCCACGAGCACGTCACGAGCACTTCACGAGCACATCACGCCACAAGCACGTCACGAGCACATCACGCCGCGAGCACGTCACGCCGCGAGCACGTCACGCCGCGACCACGTCACGCCGCGAGCACGTCACGCCGCGAGCACGTCACGCCGCGAGCACGTCACGCCACAAGCACGCCACGAGCACGTCATGCCAAGAGCACGTTACGCCACGAGCACGTCACGCCACGACCATGTCACGCCACGAGCACGCCACGAGCACGTCACGCCACGAGCACGCCACGAGCACGTCACGCCACGAGCACGTCACGAGCACGTCACGAGCACGTCACGAGCACGTCACGAGCACGTCACGAGCACATCACGCCACGAGCACGTCACGCCGCGAGCACGTCACGCCGCGAGCACGTCACGCCACAAGCACGCCACGAGCAAGTCATGCCAAGAGCACGTTACGCCACGAGCACGTCACGCCACGACCATGTCACGCCACGAGCACGCCACGAGCACGTCACGCCACGAGCACGTCACGAGCACGTCACGAGCACATCACGTCACGAACACGTCACGCCGCGAGCACATCACGCCGCGAGCACGCCACGCCGCGAGCACGCCACGAGCACGTCACGCCGCGACCATGTCACGCCGCGAGCACGTCACGCCGCGAGCACGTCACGCCGCGAGCACGTCACGCCACAAGCACGCCACGAGCACGTCATGCCAAGATCACGTTACGCCACGAGCACGTCACGCCACGACCATGTCACGCCACAAGCACGCCACGAGCACGCCACGAGCACGTCACGCTACGAGCACGTCACGAGCACGTCACGAGCACATCACGCCACGAGCACGTCACGCCGTGAGCACGTCACGCCGCGAGCACGTCACGCCACAAGCACGCCACGAGCACGTCATGCCAAGAGCACGTTACGCCACGAGCACGTCACGCCACGACCATGTCACGCCACGAGCACGCCACGAGCACGTCACGCCACGAGCACGTCACGAGCACGTCACGAGCACATCACGTCACGAACACGTCACGCCGCGAGCACGTCACGCCGCGAGCACGCCACGAGCACGTCACGCCGCGACCATGTCACGCCGCGAGCACGTCACGCCGCGAGCACGTCACGCCGCGAGCACGTCACGCCACGAGCACGTCACGAGCACGTCACGAGCACATCACGTCACGCCGCGAGCACATCACGCCGCGAGCACGCCACGCCGCGAGCACGCCACGAGCACGTCACGCCGCGACCATGTCACGCCGCGAGCACGTCACGCCGCGAGCATGTCACGCCGCGAGCACGTCACGCCACAAGCACGCCACGAGCACGTCATGCCAAGATCACGTTACGCCACGAGCACGTCACGCCACGACCATGTCACGCCACGAGCACGCCACGAGCACGCCACGAGCACGTCACGCTACGAGCACGTCACGAGCACGTCACGAGCACATCACGCCACGAGCACGTCACGCCGTGAGCACGTCACGCCGCGAGCACGTCACGCCACAAGCACGCCACGAGCACGTCATGCCAAGAGCACGTTACGCCACGAGCACGTCACGCCACGACCATGTCACGCCACGAGCACGCCACGAGCACGTCACGCCACGAGCACGTCACGAGCACGTCACGAGCACGTCACGAGCACGTCACGAGCACGTCACGAGCACGTCACGAGCACATCACGCCACGAGCACGTCACGCCGCGAGCACGTCACGCCGCGAGCACGTCACGCCACAAGCACGCCACGAGCAAGTCATGCCAAGAGCACGTTACGCCACGAGCACGTCACGCCACGACCATGTCACGCCACGAGCACGCCACGAGCACGTCACGCCACGAGCACGTCACGAGCACGTCACGAGCACATCACGTCACGAACACGTCACGCCGCGAGCACATCACGCCGCGAGCACGCCACGCCGCGAGCACGCCACGAGCACGTCACGCCGCGACCATGTCACGCCGCGAGCACGTCACGCCGCGAGCACGTCACGCCGCGAGCACGTCACGCCACAAGCACGCCACGAGCACGTCACGCCACGAGCACGCCACGAGCACGTCACGCTACGAGCACGTCACGAGCACGTCACGAGCACATCACGCCACGAGCACGTCACGCCGTGAGCACGTCACGCCGCGAGCACGTCACGCCACAAGCACGCCACGAGCACGTCATGCCAAGAGCACGTTACGCCACGAGCACGTCACGCCACGACCATGTCACGCCACGAGCACGCCACGAGCACGTCACGCCACGAGCACGTCACGAGCACGTCACGAGCACATCACGTCACGAACACGTCACGCCGCGAGCACGTCACGCCGCGAGCACGCCACGAGCACGTCACGCCGCGACCATGTCACGCCGCGAGCACGTCACGCCGCGAGCACGTCACGCCGCGAGCACGTCACGCCGCGAGCACGTCACGCCACGAGCACGTCACGAGCACGTCACGAGCACATCACGTCACGAACACGTCACGCCGCGAGCACATCACGCCACGAGCACGTCACGCCGCGACCATGTCACGCCGCGAGCACGTCACGCCGCGAGCATGTCACGCCGCGAGCACGTCACGCCACAAGCACGCCACGAGCACGTCATGCCAAGATCACGTTACGCCACGAGCACGTCACGCCACGACCATGTCACGCCACGAGCACGCCACGAGCACGCCACGAGCACGTCACGCTACGAGCACGTCACGAGCACGTCACGAGCACATCACGCCACGAGCACGTCACGCCGTGAGCACGTCACGCCGCGAGCACGTCACGCCACAAGCACGCCACGAGCACGTCATGCCAAGAGCACGTTACGCCACGAGCACGTCACGCCACGACCATGTCACGCCACGAGCACGCCACGAGCACGTCACGCCACGAGCACGTCACGAGCACGTCACGAGCACATCACGTCACGAACACGTCACGCCGCGAGCACGTCACGCCGCGAGCACGCCACGAGCACGTCACGCCGCGAGCACGTCACGCCGCGAGCACGTCACGCCGCGAGCACGTCACGCCACAAGCACGCCACGAGCACGTCATGCCAAGATCACGTTACGCCACGAGCACGTCACGCCACGACCATGTCACGCCACGAGCACGCCACGAGCACGCCACGAGCACGCCACGAGCACGTCACGCTACGAGCACGTCACGAGCACATCACGCCACGAGCACGTCACGCCGTGAGCACGTCACGCCGCGAGCACGTCACGCCACAAGCACGCCACGAGCACGTCATGCCAAGAGCACGTTACGCCACGAGCACGTCACGCCACGACCATGTCACGCCACGAGCACGCCACGAGCACGTCACGCCACGAGCACGTCACGAGCACGTCACGAGCACATCACGTCACGAACACGTCACGCCGCGAGCACGTCACGCCGCGAGCACGCCACGCCGCGAGCACGCCACGAGCACGTCACGCCGCGACCATGTCACGCCGCGAGCACGTCACGCCGCGAGCACGTCACGCCGCGAGCACGTCACGCCACAAGCACGCCACGAGCACGTCACGCCGCGACCATGTCACGCCGCGAGCACGTCACGCCGCGAGCATGTCACGCCGCGAGCACGTCACGCCACAAGCACGCCACGAGCACGTCATGCCAAGATCACGTTACGCCACGAGCACGTCACGCCACGACCATGTCACGCCACGAGCACGCCACGAGCACGCCACGAGCACGTCACGCTACGAGCACGTCACGAGCACGTCACGAGCACATCACGCCACGAGCACGTCACGCCGTGAGCACGTCACGCCGCGAGCACGTCACGCCACAAGCACGCCACGAGCACGTCATGCCAAGAGCACGTTACGCCACGAGCACGTCACGCCACGACCATGTCACGCCACGAGCACGCCACGAGCACGTCACGCCACGAGCACGTCACGAGCACGTCACGAGCACGTCACGAGCACGTCACGAGCACGTCACGAGCACGTCACGAGCACATCACGCCACGAGCACGTCACGCCGCGAGCACGTCACGCCGCGAGCACGTCACGCCACAAGCACGCCACGAGCAAGTCATGCCAAGAGCACGTTACGCCACGAGCACGTCACGCCACGACCATGTCACGCCACGAGCACGCCACGAGCACGTCACGCCACGAGCACGTCACGAGCACGTCACGAGCACATCACGTCACGAACACGTCACGCCGCGAGCACATCACGCCGCGAGCACGCCACGCCGCGAGCACGCCACGAGCACGTCACGCCGCGACCATGTCACGCCGCGAGCACGTCACGCCGCGAGCACGTCACGCCGCGAGCACGTCACGCCACAAGCACGCCACGAGCACGTCACGCCACGAGCACGCCACGAGCACGTCACGCTACGAGCACGTCACGAGCACGTCACGAGCACATCACGCCACGAGCACGTCACGCCGTGAGCACGTCACGCCGCGAGCACGTCACGCCACAAGCACGCCACGAGCACGTCATGCCAAGAGCACGTTACGCCACGAGCACGTCACGCCACGACCATGTCACGCCACGAGCACGCCACGAGCACGTCACGCCACGAGCACGTCACGAGCACGTCACGAGCACATCACGTCACGAACACGTCACGCCGCGAGCACGTCACGCCGCGAGCACGCCACGAGCACGTCACGCCGCGACCATGTCACGCCGCGAGCACGTCACGCCGCGAGCACGTCACGCCGCGAGCACGTCACGCCGCGAGCACGTCACGCCACGAGCACGTCACGAGCACGTCACGAGCACATCACGTCACGAACACGTCACGCCGCGAGCACATCACGCCACGAGCACGTCACGCCGCGACCATGTCACGCCGCGAGCACGTCACGCCGCGAGCATGTCACGCCGCGAGCACGTCACGCCACAAGCACGCCACGAGCACGTCATGCCAAGATCACGTTACGCCACGAGCACGTCACGCCACGACCATGTCACGCCACGAGCACGCCACGAGCACGCCACGAGCACGTCACGCTACGAGCACGTCACGAGCACGTCACGAGCACATCACGCCACGAGCACGTCACGCCGTGAGCACGTCACGCCGCGAGCACGTCACGCCACAAGCACGCCACGAGCACGTCATGCCAAGAGCACGTTACGCCACGAGCACGTCACGCCACGACCATGTCACGCCACGAGCACGCCACGAGCACGTCACGCCACGAGCACGTCACGAGCACGTCACGAGCACATCACGTCACGAACACGTCACGCCGCGAGCACGTCACGCCGCGAGCACGCCACGAGCACGTCACGCCGCGAGCACGTCACGCCGCGAGCACGTCACGCCGCGAGCACGTCACGCCACAAGCACGCCACGAGCACGTCATGCCAAGATCACGTTACGCCACGAGCACGTCACGCCACGACCATGTCACGCCACGAGCACGCCACGAGCACGCCACGAGCACGCCACGAGCACGTCACGCTACGAGCACGTCACGAGCACATCACGCCACGAGCACGTCACGCCGTGAGCACGTCACGCCGCGAGCACGTCACGCCACAAGCACGCCACGAGCACGTCATGCCAAGAGCACGTTACGCCACGAGCACGTCACGCCACGACCATGTCACGCCACGAGCACGCCACGAGCACGTCACGCCACGAGCACGTCACGAGCACGTCACGAGCACATCACGTCACGAACACGTCACGCCGCGAGCACGTCACGCCGCGAGCACGCCACGCCGCGAGCACGCCACGAGCACGTCACGCCGCGACCATGTCACGCCGCGAGCACGTCACGCCGCGAGCACGTCACGCCGCGAGCACGTCACGCCACAAGCACGCCACGAGCACGTCATGCCAAGATCACGTTACGCCACGAGCACGTCACGCCACGACCATGTCACGCCACGAGCACGCTACGAGCACGCTACGAGCACGTCACGAGCACGTCACGAGCACATCACGCCACGAGCACGTCACGCCGTCCATCAGTACTGGTCAGATGTGTGTCCATCAGTACGGGTCAGATGTGTGTGTCCATCCGTATTGGTCAGATGTGTGTCCATCAGTACGGGTCAGATGTGTGTCCATCAGTACGGGTCAGATCTGTGTGTCCATCCGTATTGGTCAGATGTGTGTCCATCAGTACGGGTCAGATGTGTGTGTCCGTCTGTATGGGTCAGTTGTGTGTCCGCCTCTATGGGTCAGATTTGTGGGCCTGTACGGGTCAGCACTCACAGCAGTTGTAGAGCCTGTTGAGGCGGGCAATGTCATTTTGGCTCATCTGTGTGGCCTGGCCAAAAGCCACGTTTGGGTTGGGGATGGGCTCCATGGTGGGCCTGTTGTTCTTGGAGAAGGCGTATCTGCAGAAACACGTTACTTCTGACAGTGGTCGTGCTCATGTTGTAGACTCCGGAGGCACGACTCAGTATTGCACTATTGATTAACTAAAACGAGTTTTCATGTTTTTCCAATTCAGACTTTGTTTGGTGGGATAGGACCTGTGGTTAGATTTATTCAATTCAATTTATTTTTGTAATGCCCAAAATCAGTTGCCTCTGATTTGTGCTATCAATCACTTGGAAATGCAGCTAGTATAGTCTATAGTATTAGCATTAGCCCGCAAATCACATGTAGAAGTATAACTGTTGGTTTACTTCAGGCAATACTCTAGCTCATTCAGCTCCCTCCGCCACTGCTCTGACCCTTCCCACGGCCGCTCTGGGGGCCGCATGAGAAGAGACCAGGAGCATGATAGCACCAGTGATTATGGCGGCTTCACGGGCGATTACTCTTAAGATTACAAAGGCTACAGTAATTTCTTCTCAAAGTGCTCCATGTACAGAAGGCACTGTCCTCATTCTCAGGCATAGCCCCAAAACTGTGGCTTCGCTATGTCGATGATACTTTTGTAACAATCAAGAAACAAGAGCTGGAAACCTTCTCTGATCACATCAATGCTGTGGACCCACATATTAGGTTTACAAGAGAAGACGCTAAGGAGAATCGCTTGGCCTTTCTTGATTGTTCCACGATCAGAGGAGAGGACGGGAAACTCCAAATAGAAGTATATAGGAAACCTACACACACAGACCAGTATCTGCTCTTTGGTTCCAACCACCCACTACAGCACAAGCTGGGTGTGATCAGAACCTTACAACACAGAGCTCAAGGTGTGCCCACCAGCTCAGAGGGCAAGAAGAAAGAGGAAAAACATGTCCGAAATGCCCTCTCAGCCTGTGGTTACCCCGCTTGGGCCGTCAACAGAGTGAAGAGAACCAAGAAGCAGGACAAAAGGGAAACTGAACAGAGAAGGAAGGGTGTCTCTATCCCTTATGTGTCTGGCCTGTCGGAAAAACTGCAGAGATTTTTTAGACAACACGAAGTCCCTGTTTATTTTAAACCAGGAAACACTTTAAGACAAAAACTGGTTCACCCTAAGGACAAGTTGCCGACTCAAAAACAGAGCAATGTAGTTTATTCGATCCAATGCAGTGAAGAAAGTTGTAAAGAATGTTACATAGGTGAGACTAAACAGCCTCTACACAAGAGGCTTTATCAGCACAGAAGAAATACAAGTTCAGGACCTCAGAGTGCCGTGCATCTCCATCTTGAAGCCTCTAATCACTCGTTTGAAGACGGTGAGGTGAAGGTTTTAAGCAGGAGAAAAGATGGTTTGAAAGAGGAGTTAAGGAAGCTATTTTTGTTAAAAAAGAAAGACCTTCTTTAAACAGAAATGGAGGGCTAAGGTTTAATCTTCCTGTTATTTATAATGGGTTACTGAACCCCTGGAAAGGTAGAGGACCAGGACAAGGACATTTAGATGCTAATCAGGTACTCAGGGTGGTTGAGCCAGGGTCTCACAAAGACAAAGAGGATTCTAATAGCCCATTAAGATTCTGAATAGGCTCGGTAGATACAAGGGGGGAGTTTCTGTTGAAACAAACAACTCTTTCTACTTCAGGAAGGCTCCGCCCAATGGGCGGGTCTTACCACAGAACAGTATTAATATCGGAGTTCTCGACCTAAATTCTTTTATTGACAATGACTCTTGGATGAGAGTCGAAACGTCTATTTTTTCAAACTGAGTCCAGATGACTACAACTGAAGCTTTTTCTACTATGGAACACGCCTGGACCAATGAGGGATTACACCGATATATTACATACTTCACCTTAAATTATACTTTTTGTGAAGCTCAAATATGTCCATTGTTTGTAATAGAAAAGCAAGCGCACTGATATTTCGACCCTTGAAATTCTAAATTGTTCCTTATTAAGACTTAAATCATTAGCATATGATTGAATTACTCTTGAATAATGTCATGATTTACAAAATTTTTCCTCCATCCTTGAATTATTAAAATTGGGACGACATAACATTTTAAAGTGTCTATCGTTTTAATGCAAATGTGTGTTTTTACCTCTCGTACTGCATGACAGAGTTGTAGTCATACGGAGTGCCCTGGTTCAGAGTGTCGATGATATAAAAGTTGTAGTCCATCCCTGTGAAGACCCAGAGCTTAACTCCACATGAAGCTGTTTAAAGAGAGCCAACTCTGAATGTGTGATCTGTTCTTCTGACCGTCCATGATGTTGTCCCAGTGCACCCTGATGTGGTTGTCCCTGTCGGAGCGGGTCTGCTCGTGGTTGAAGCCCAGAGCGTGGAGAAGCTCGTGCTGGACAGTGCTGTGGTACAGACATCCACTACGGTCCAGAGACACAGTCTGGCCTCCACCCTGACGTCCCACGTACGAGTAGCATCTGCACACACAATTATTGTGAGAAGAAACATCAGAATTATTCACAATTATTCACAATTATTCACAATTATTGACTCCATGACCAAGCAACAGAGACATCTTTAATTCACTTCCTTAATTCCTTAATTCCTTCACATTGTCTAATAGATCACAGTTCCTCAGTATGTGACCAGCTTTATCAAATCAAAAAGTGAAAGTTAATGTGACATAATCTTCTCGAGAAATATACAATACATTTATTTTGGAGTACTGTAGGAGCCATTTTGACTGCCCTTCATATGTGCACCTTGTGCCCCTCCAGCCCCTATGGGGCACTGTTGGGTAGTGGTTGGGTATGGAAACCCCAGGAATAAAGAGGGCAGGAAATTAGCACCAGGTGTTGGAAGGTGCAGAGGCGTATGATTTTTGACCGTGTCTAATGTTGGTGTTATTGTGGCAAAGGTCAGCCAAATAAATCCATTTTAACCATTTCACTGGACTACTTTTTTGATGCTTTGGTGCTTAAAACCTCTTTACACCTTCTGGCAGTATATATACTGAATGGAATGACACAGACCTCACCAACGATCAAGGACTGGACTGACATAGTAACAGACATAAGACAAATGGAAGAAATTACATTCAGACTTCATTTGGAAATTGACAATTGTGCCGTGATTTAGTTTTATGTTTAGTTGACGTCTACTTGTGCTCTTATTTTGATTTTCGCTCTTTGGTTGTGTTGTGATCTTTTCAATGTCCTATGGTATCTCTTTATTCTCTTCAAAAAAATGTAAAAGACACTTCCGGATCACTGGACTTCATGACTACAGACCTGTGGCGCTGACGTCTGTAGTCATGAAGTCATTTGAGCGCCCGTCCTCCCCCACCTCAAGTCCCTCACCTCCTCCTGCTGGACTCCCCTACTGGACCCCCTACTGGACCCCCTACTGGACCCCCTACTGGACCCCCTACTGGACCCCCTGCTGCTGGACCCCCTGCAGTTCACCTACAGAGCCAACAGGTCTGTGGACGACACCATCAACCTGGCTCTCCACTTCACCTGCAGCACCTGGACTCCCCGGGAACCTACACCAGGATCAACACCACCTCCTGCTCTGCTCCAGGACAAGCTCTCCCAGCTCAACGTGCCTGACTCCACCCGTGGGGGGAGCGCCGACCCCACCTGCAGGGATGCACCCAATTTGATGCATTTTCTTCAAAAACTTGGTCCAAAGCCTGGATACAAAATTACTACAAAAAACTGAAATGATCCATCCATTTAAATGACGCATGGAATCTCTTTAAGTGTAGTCCTCCATTAAGTCTATTTTATTAAGAAATTCTTATTTTTTGCATGCTTTATTTGATATACTTTGCAATTATTATTAGTATTCATTGTTGTAAGTTGCACCTTAATGCCAAAACAAGTTTCTAGTTTGTGAATTTTGTTCACTGACAATGGAAATAAATCTTTTTCTGATTCTAAAGCAAAATGGTCTGGGGGCCAGGGCCAAATGAAACGTGGCTAATGTTAGGGTTGGGGTCTTACCCGTTTCTAGACTCGATGCTTATCCACTCATGGTCACCAGTCTGGTAGGGTCTGAAGTGGATGCAGGACACGGTGGAGAAGGACTGCAGACCGCGCTCGATGATGGACCTCTCGCGGTCAGCTGCAGAAGCAAAGGGTCTTCAGTTTACTGCACTGCACCACCATGTGGCCATACCGGCAAGTCAAAGTACATAATACTACACAAGACAGTATTACGAATATATAAAATGTTTTAGATCTAAAATCACTGAGGCAGATACAGGCACAATAGACTTACGTGACCATGCTTAAGTGAACATTACTCTGGACTTGAAGGAAAGACAAAATGACCCACACTTTCCTTCAATGCCATCTGTTTAAGAAAAGGAACACGATACTAGGGAAACTTCTCCGCCCAGTCTCTGGGATGTTACTAGACTAGTTTTGAGAGGAAAACTACTTTTTTTGCTGAACTGCTTTAGCAAAAAAGAAACAAAGGGAGAAAAACCAAAATGATCTGCAAGAAACAGTAAAACTGGCGGAGTTAAATCATGCCAAGAGGGGGAATCCTCAAATGCTCCAGGAAATAACAAAGATAAGAGGAAATATGTGGGTGTAATTCCTCATTCGTCCAGGAGTGTTCCATTGTCGAAAAAGATTCAGTTGTTTCATCTGGACTCTGTTGTTTTGAAAAAACGATGATCTTTGTCATCTTTATATTTATCCTACTCGGAATAGGATCAATATCTGAGTTCCCGGTCGTGATTTGCAGATTGAGAATGACTCTTGGATGAGAGTCCAGATGTCTACACTGAATCTTTTTCTACAAAGATAAGAGGAGAAATGAATTGCCCTGACCTCATTGGAAATATTAAAAAAAAGAAAGAATATAAGATCTTTACAAAACAAAGATATTGTGAGAGTGGATCAACATTTTCAAAATTATTATCCAGGAAATGTAGAGAACAAAAAGCTGAAAGAACCATTTTTCAAACACGGGACAGGCAAAGCACAGGACATAGTAAGACAAGATAAGATGATCCCTACACATAATGCACATAATGAACCATATGGAAAAACAACAAAAAAAACCTGGGATTATCAGTTTGGACGCTGCGAAAGCTTTTGATTTTGTAGCTGGTCTTATTTATTTAAAGTGCTAAACACATTTAAAATAGACACATATATATATATATATATATATATATATATATATATATATATATATATATATATATATATATATATATATATATATATATATATATATATATATATATATATATATATACGATGGTCCAACATCAAGAATTAAAATCAATGGTCATCTGACAGATCCACTGACTCTGGAAAGAGGGGTCAGACAGGGCTGTGCCTGGTCTCTCCTCCTGTTTGATTTGTATTTGGAACCATTGGCTCAATATATTAGACGATCAAAAACAATCAATGGGATTGAACATAAAATTGCTTGCTCCGCAGTTGATGTTTGATGTCTATACAAACTCAATATACAGAAAATAATAATATTTTGTATTTGGGGATCCCCTTTGCCCCCCTTATCCAGTTCAAACTACAATCATCGAAAGAAAAAGGAGGTTGAGGTTTTGTCTTTATTTATTTCAGGTCAGATCAGATCGTTGCTGGTGTGAGCCAGAATGTCGTGCTCAATGGTCTTATACTGAGAGTCATGTGGTGCCGGGGGTTCCTGTACAGGTCTTATACTGAGAGTCATGTGGTGCCGGGGGTTCCTGTACAGGTCTTATACTGAGAGTCATGTGGTGCCGGGGGTTCCTGTACAGGTCTTATACTGAGAGTCATGTGGTGCCGGGGGTTCCTGTACAGGTCTTATACTGAGAGTAATGTGGTGCCGGGGGTTCCTGTACAGGTCTTATACTGAGAGAAATGTGGTGCCGGGGGTTCCTGTACAGGTCTTATACTGAGAGTAATGTGGTGCCGGGGGTTCCTGTACAGGTCTTATACTGAGAGTCATGTGGTGCCGGGGGTTCCTGTACAGGTCTTATACTGAGAGTCATGTGGTGCCGGGGGTTCCTGTACAGGTCTTATACTGAGAGTCATGTGGTGCCGGGGGTTCCTGTACAGGTCTTATACTGAGAGTCATGTGGTGCCGGGGGTTCCTGTACAGGTCTTACTGCAGATGACAGACGCTTGAGTCTGACGGAGGAAGTTAAGAATCCCTGGGTCAAATCTGTGCTTATGACATGGAAGGAGCTGATCAGAACATACAAACTAACAAACTACAAACTAGCTTCATGACCAAAGGTTTTGTATCAAATAGAACTGACCTGAGACTCAAGGTCTGGAGGACAAAAAGTATAAAAACATTTCACCAGATTACAAAATATAATTTGTTAAAAATTATATATCAGAGCTTTCAAGGGGAATAATATAAAAAATATGTAAATGTATTGATGATTCAGGAAGCCACTCAAATAAATGGGAAATATATATACTTCTCAGAAGTGAATCACAAAATGCTGGCCTTCTGGTGGTCCCAAGAGTCTCTAAAAGCACAGTAGGAGGTAGAGCTCCTGTCCATGTTAAATATGCTGACACAGTCTCTTCATTTAAGACCAGACTTAAAACGTTCCTCTTTGAAATGACTTATGGTCAGGCCAGTTAGGAACAGAAATATAAAGCTACAGTTTCTGCTACGCTGCCCTAGGAGCAACTCTGGGGGAAGTATGGCAGCTTGAGCTCTATCCTCTGATAAACACTTCTAACAACAATATTGAATATTTAATTTCACTTGCAATATGTTCATTGCTTTTACATCGTTTTCTTCTTCTTCCACTTCCCCGATGACACTTAAACAATAATAGCTTTTGTATTTTGATAATGGTTATGGTTCTCTGGACTAAATAAACTCTAAAACACAGACAAAAAGACATTTGCCTTTTACATCTAATTTAATTAGTTCCCAAATTTCAACCTTTCTTTGGGTAAAAGTGTGTTTAACTGACAACTACTGAAATAATCCAGTCCATATTCTCTTCTTGTGGCTCTGTACTAGAATGGACCAGCGATTGGCTAAATAGTTTAAACATTTCATTTCACTATTAATGTCATTCCTGTCACCAAAATGTGCTTCTTTTAAATGTGAAAAGGGTTCGTTTTTTGGTTTATTTTATTTTATTTTATTTTCAAAGGCAGTGATTTTGTGGAATATCGTTTTGGAGAATTCTGTTCCTTGATGTGTTTCATGGATTTACTCAAGAATGTGACAGGATAGTGTGCTCACTGTAGTGGTTGGCAATGTAGTAGGGGATGTAGGCCTTCCCGTCGCTGTACTTGAGCCATAGACAGCCTGTGGTGGTGCAGGGGTCCGCGTTCCTGTCGCCTTTCACAGCGATGTCTCCTCCAATCAGGGCGGGCTCATCAAAGTCAGGCACTAAAAACAAGTCGACTTATAATGGGTTTGGTGTCTTCAGCTCTGATCGTGCTCGGGTTAGGGTTAAGGGTTAAGGGTTTAGGGTTAGGGGTTAGGGGTTAGGGTTGAGGGTTAAGGGTTAAGGGTTTAGGGTTAAGGGATAGGGTTAGGGTCTGCACTCACCGCGCTCTCTGTTGGCTCGCTCCAGCAGTTCACCCACAGACAGCTCTCGGGTTGTGTCCTCGCTCTGGGCAAACGCCTCTGCCACAAAGAAACAGAACATAACGGTTAGGGTTAGCAGACGTAACACAGGGTTAGGGTTAGGGTTAGCAGACGTAACACAAGTTAGGGTTAGGGTTAGCAGACGTAACACAGGTTAGGGTTAGGGTTAGGAGACGTAACACAAGTTAGGGTTAGGGTTAGCAGAAGTAACACAAGTTAGGGTTAGGGTTAGGGTTAGCAGACGTAATACAAGTTAGGGTTAGGGTTAGCAGACATAACACAGGGTTAGTGTTAGGGTTAGCAGACGTAACACAAGTTAGGGTTAGGGTTAGGGTTTAGGGTTAGGGTTAGCAGACATAACACAAGTCGACAGCAACTGAATATAAGGGTTAGGGTTAGCAGACATAACACAAGTCGACAGCAACTGAGGGTTAGGGTTAGCAGACCTAACACAAGTTAGGGTTAGGGTTAGCAGACGTAACACAAGTTAGGGTTAGGGTTAGGGTTAGCAGACCTAACACAAGTCGACAGCAACTGAATATAAGGGTTAGGGTTAGCAGACGTAACACAAGTTAGGGTTAGGGTTAGCAGACGTAACACAAGTCGACAGCAACTGAATATAAGGGTTAGGGTTAGCAGAAGTAATACAAGTTAGGGTTAGGGTTAGCAGACATAACACAGGGTTAGGGTTAGGGTTAGCAGACGTAACACAAGTTAGGGTTAGGGTTAGGGTTAGCAGACCTAACACAAGTCGACAGCAACTGAATATAAATACATGAACATAATAATACAAAGTCTGTAGAATTTGTCCATTTCCAAATTAAGCCGGAATGTATTTTTTTCATTTGTCTGATTTGTCTGTTTCATGTTCAACTATTGTCTTTTCATTGATTGATTATTTTTGGGGGTTAAATAACAATGATGAAGTCTGTATTGTTTACAGTATGTTCAGAAATATATTCAATAAGATTGTCAATTTATTTGTCTTTACAAAGACAAAACACAAATTCGGTAGAAAATTGTGATCTATTAATATGTGGGGGGAAAATGAATACCCTCACTTTTTTTCTCTGTCCCTCTGTCCCTCTGCTCTCTGCCCTCTGTCCCTCTGCTCTCTGCCCTCTGTCCCTCTGCTCTCTGCCCTCTGTCCCTCTGCTCTCTGTCCCTCTGCCCTCTGTCCACCTGCTCTCTGTCCTCTGTCCCTCTGCCCTCTGTCCCTCTGCTCTCTGTCCCTCTGCCCTCTGTCCCTCTGCTCTCTGTCCCTCTGCTCTCTGCCCTCTGTCCCTCTGCTCTCTGTTTCTCTGCTCTCTGTCCCTCTGCCCTCTGTCCCTCTGCCCTCTGTCCACCTGCTCTCTGTCCTCTGTCCCTCTGCTCTCTGCCCTCTGTCCCTCTGCTCTCTGTCCCTCTGCCCTCTGTCCACCTGCTCTCTGTCCTCTGTCCCTCTGCTCTCTGCCCTCTGTCCCTCTGCTCTCTGTCCCTCTGCCCTCTGTCCCTCTGCTCTCTGTCCCTCTGCTCTCTTCCCTCTGTCCCTCTGCTCTCTGTCCCTCTGCCCTCTGTCCACCTGCTCTCTGTCCTCTGTCCCTCTGTCCCTCTGCTCTCTGTCCCTCTTCTCTCTCCCTCTGTCCCTCTGTCCTCTGTCCCTCTGCTCTCTGCCCTCTGTCCCTCTGCCCTCTGTCCCTCTGTCCCTCTTCCCCTCTGCTCTCTGTCCCTCTGCTCTCTGTCCCTCTGCCCTCTGTCTCTCTGCCCTCTGTCCCTCTGCTCTCTGCCCTCTGTCCCTCTGTCCTCTGTCCCACTGCTCTCTGCCCTCGGTCCCTCTGTCCTCTGTCCCTCTGTCCCTCTGCTCTCTGTCCCTTTGCTCTCTCCCTCTGTCCCTCTGTCCTCTGTCCCTCTGCTCTCTGCCCTCTGTCCCTCTGCCCTCTGTCCCTCTGTCCTCTGTCCCTCTTCCCCTCTGCTGTCTGTCCCTCTGCTCTCTGTCCCTCTGTCCCTCTGTCCCTCTGCCCTCTGTCCCTCTGTCCCTCTGCTCTCTGTCCCTCTGCTCTCTCCCTCTGTCCCTCTGACCTCTGTGCCTCTGCTCTCTGCCCTCTGTCCCTCTGCCCTCTGTCCCTCTGTCCTTTGTCCCTCTGCTCTCTGTCCCTCTGCTCTCTTCCCTCTGTCCCTCTGCCCTCTGTCCCTCTGCTCTCTGTCCCTCTGCTCTCTTCCCTCTGTCCCTCTGCTCTCTGTCCCTCTGCCCTCTGTCCACCTGCTCTCTGTCCTCTGTCCCTCTGCTCTCTGTCCCTCTTCTCTCTCCCTCTGTCCCTCTGTCCTCTGTCCCTCTGCTCTCTGCCCTCTGTCCCTCTGCCCTCTGTCCTCTGTCCCTCTGTCCCTCTTCCCCTCTGCTCTCTGTCCCTCTGCTCTCTGTCCCTCTGCCCTCTGTCTCTCTGCCCTCTGTCCCTCTGCTCTCTGTCCTCTGTCCCACTGCTCTCTGTCCTCTGTCCCTCTGCTCTCTGTCCCTCTGCTCTCTCCCTCTGTCCCTCTGTCCTCTGTCCCTCTGCTCTCTGCCCTCTGTCCCTCTGCTCTCTGCCCTCTGTCCCTCTGCCCTCTGTCCCTCTGTCCTTTGTCCCTCTGCCCTCTGGCTCTCTAGAACTTTTTTTTTTTTTACAATTGGCCAAAAGTGGGACTGTCCCTTTGCTCAGAAATGTGAGTGAAGTTCACAAAAGCTCAGCAGACCGTTGCAGACATAGCCATCGGTCTGAACTTTAGAACTATGAACTTGGACCTCTAAACTCCTGCCATGGACACAATAAATGGATACCTTTGAAATTGACTTTTGGCGACAGGAAAAAAAACAACGATCAAGGACTGGACTGAAAAACAAATGAAAAAAATGACTAATTTGACAGACTTTGGAAAAAAATGTACTTTTCTTTTTATTTAATTGTATGTTATTATTTCTTGTTCTATGTTATATGCTTGTTCTTAAAAAATAAAGAAGTAGTGTACGTAGAAGGGTGGTCTGGCTCTACCCTGCTTCATTACTATGACACTGCCCAGTAGAAGGTTCTGCTTATGCTCTCGTCAGAGAGAATTGGGAACGGATGGAAGAACCTGTGATCCTGCAGCTGGGATGAGAATCAACTCCTCCAAATCAGAGGGGGAAAAAAGGTGTCTTTTCCTCTCCAGGTGGCTAGGGGGTCCTTGTCCTCTCCAGGTGGGTGGGGAATCCTTGCCCCAAGTGGAGGAGTTCAAGTATTTTGGGGTCTTATTCAGTAGTGAGGGAAGGATGGAGCGTGACATTGACAGGTTGCTACGTGCAGAATCTACAGTGATGCGGTTGCTGTACAAGACTGTTATAAGCAGATCGAAATGAGTTTCCTCCGCCGGGTGGCTGTGCGCTCCCTTAGAGATAGAGTGAGGAGCTCAGTCACACGGGAGGAACTCGGAGTAGAGCTGCTGCTCCTTCAGGTCGAGAGGAGCCAGCTGAGGTGGCTCGTCTGTTCCGGATGCTTTCTGGGCATGTTTCGGGCATATTACCCCAGGAAGAGGCCCCGAGGAAGACCCAGGACACGTTGGTGGGACTGAGAACACCTCGGGATCTCCCCTGAAGGTGTCTGGGGAGCGAGAAGTCTGAGAGTCCCTGCTCAGACTGCTGTCCTCGCGACCCGTCCCCGGATAAGCGGACGAAGTTGGATGGAATGATGGTAACATATGGAAAGGATGGTTACGTTACATACGACCATATTGATCGGACTTTGTATAAGGTTTGTTTCAAATGTCCAAGTAGCCTTTGATTTTCTTTTACTTTTGTGTGGATTACTGTACATTAATAAGAGCATATTTAAATGCACCTTGGTGAATTAGAAGATCCATTATACATCGGGTATGATGCCACCATGTTCTTTTGTTTTGTCTTTCTCTAATTGTACCAAGATAAAACCGTATGTTTAAGGCCTGATCTTTAGGTCTTTATGGGAGAAAAATGCATTTGTATGTATGTATTTTACCTTCCTCAGCCCAAGAAGAGGACCCCAACAAGAGAGCCACAAACGTCCAGGAGAAGATCACCATGGCAGCAGCAGACCTGGATGAATGGGTAATCATCTTTAATACACTTTAATCATTTTCATCAAATCCAGAGACACACATTTCTTACCTTCAGGAGCAGATCTGAGAGCAGCTCCAGACTTCAGCCTTTTATGTCCTTCTGCCGTTTGGAAGAACTAATAATAGGCACTTATCGCCTCCGCAGAACTCCTTATCACGTTAGTAGAAATGTTTGTGTGAAGTTGAACAGGTGCTGGCCTGTACTTCACAGAATAGACATAAAACAAGACCAAAGAGCAACATTTAAAAATAACATTTCAAATACACAATGAACACAAGAAACACAATTATAACACAGAAGAATTCAAATAAAAGTCCCTTTGGGTCCAGAGTCGATCAAATTTGTCCATTACAAAATTAAGTCTGAATGTTTATTTTTCTGTTTCTGTTATAAATGTAAGTCCCGTCCTTGATACGTCTGTCATCTACTTCCTATTCAATTCAATTCAATTGAATTTATTTTTGTAACGTCCAAAATCACAACACCAGTTGCATCTACAGTGAAAAAGCAGATTTAACCATTTTCATAGGGACTTGGCAATATCCCGTGTCCTTAGACAAAGGTCCCAGGGTCCTCTGTCCTTAGACCCTCCTTCTGTTCAGGAGCTGGAGCCACTCAGGAGGAGAACCAGTTCTTCAGGAGGAGAACCGGTTCTTCAGAAGGAGAACCAGAGCATCTGGGTCCACAGGTCATCGATGTGCCTGTCCCACTCCCGGAGGGGAAGTGGGATAAGAAGGAAAAGCAATGAACAGATTGTTAAATATTGTCTGATAGAATAAGTAGTCAGAAGCAGAGGATAGAGCTCATACTTCCCCCAGAGTTGCTCCTAGGGCAGTGGAGCTGAAACTCTAGCTTTATATTTCTGTTCCTAACTGGCCTGACCATAAGTCATTTCAAAGAGGAACGTTTTAAGTCTGGTCTTAAATGAAGAGACTGTGTCGGCCTCTTTAACATGGACAGGAGCTCTACCTCCTACTGTGCTTTTAGAGACTCTTGGGACCACCAGAAGGCTCTACCTCCTACTGTGCTTTTAGAGACTCTTGGGACCACCAGAAGGCTCTACCTCCTACTGTGCTTTTAGAGACTCTTGGGACCACCAGAGGGCTCTACCTCCTACTGTACTTTTAGAGACTCTTGGCACGACCAGAAGGCCAGCATTTTGAGAGTGAAAAGCTCTGTTTGGATGATATGGTTCTATAGCATCTTTGAGGTAGGATGGGGCCATGTCATTTATGGCTTTGTAAGTCAGGAGGAGGAGTTTAAATTTGATTCTAAACTCGACAGGAGCCAGTGAAGAGACTCCAGCACTGGCGTAATGTGCTCTCTTCTTTTTGTTCCTGTTAGTAATCTTGCTGCTGCATTTTTAACCAGTTGAAAGTTTTTTATGGAGCTTTTAGGACACACTGTGAGCAGGAGTTACAGTCTAATCTAGATGTTACAAATGCAGGAGACGTTTTTCGGCATCACTTTTAGGCAGGATTCTTCTGATTTGATCTATATAACGCAGATGGAAATAGTCTGTTTAACAGGCTTGATTTATATGAGCTTTAAATGAGAGCTCCTGGTCAAATAAGACTCTGAGGCTTTTTACAGTAGAACTGGAGGCTACACTGACATTGTCCAGTGTGACTATCTGCTCAGATAAAGCGTCTCGTACATGTTTAGGACCAGCACAATGACCTCCAGCACAATGACCTCCAGCACAATGACCTCGGTTTGTTCAGGGTTAAGAAGCAGATCATTAAGTGTCCTCCAGGTTTTTATCTCCTTCACACGAGGGTAAGTCTGTCTCCTTGATCGCTCTGATCAGGTTCATTGATAAATACAGCTGAGTGTCGTCTGCAGAGCAGTGGAAGTTAATACCATGTGATCTGATCATGTAAAGAGGAAACAGAACTGGACCCGGTGGCACACCGTAAGTTACTTCAGAACAAGGTGAGGAGCTCTGGATTACATGAACAAACTGGTACCTATCAGATAAATAGGATTTAAAGCAGCTGAGGGCGGGGCCTCTGAGGGCGGGGCCTCTGAGGGCGGGGCCTCCGACACCTACATCACATTCCAACCTCTGCAGTAGAATGTTGTGGTCGATGGTCAAACGCTGAGGTCAGAACCAGGATTGAGACCAGTCCATCATCAGCGGCTAATAACAAATAAGATAAAGATATTCCTTTATTGTCCCACATGGGGAAATTTCATTGGTGCAACGCAGGAAGATACAGAGGTAGATACAGAAGAACAGATCACTTATAGGAAGTCTGAAAAACACTTTCAGTAGAAGATCTCCTATAAATAAATAAAAACTCCCATAGACAAATAAATAAATAAATACATAAATACCATTGCATGTGATCACGACAGTAATTGCACATGAATATGTGTTCTTACGGCAGTTTCCTGTAAACAATGATCAAGTAAAGAGTAACCAGGCAATAACTTGAAGCAGAAACAGAGTCTCTCGGTCTCTCTCAAAAGGCGGAAGTTTATTCACGTGCACAGTGGATAAACACCCTCTCTCTCCCTAAGACAAGGTCGTTCTGTCCCTACCTCACTTTAGTACACCTTTTATAGGTGGTAACAAACATAACATAATCACAATCCAAATCAGCTCAAAAAGAGATAGACCAGACTATCACGTCTGTGACGGTTCCATCTCTTCAGAGGTTTAATCAAAGACCATTTCCACACCGAATCCGGTCCTGACGAATTAATTGATGATTAAGAGGCGCCGGACAGTAGATATTCAGTATAATCAGGACCTCATATTCTTATCCCATCTGCACACAGGAGAACAACAAAGATATTAATTCCGTGACATGTCATGGCCTAAAACAACATTAGAATGACATGACATGACCCATTTTCTCCCATTACAATACCACTCTTTTGATTATCTTAAACCCCTGTTTAATATCATATCATCAATCAATTACCAATCAGAGAAAATAGTAATTAATAATTAATAACACAACAAAAAAATGAATAATAACAATAATTTGATAATAGAAAAAGCTTCAGTTGTAGTCATCTGGACTCAGTTAGAAAAAATAGACGTTTCGACTCTCATCCAAGAGTCATTGTCAATAAAAGAATTTAGATCGAGAACTCCGATATTAATACTGTTCTGTGGTAAGACCCGCCCATTGGGCGGAGCCTTCCTGAAGTAGAAAGAGTTGTTTGTTTCAACAGAAACTCCCCCCTTGTATCTACCGAGCCTATTCAGAATCTTAATGGGCTATTAGAATCCTCTTTGTCTTTGTGAGACCCTGGCTCAACCACCCTGAGTACCTGATTAGCATCCGAATGTCCTTGTCCTGGTCCTCTACCTTTCCAGGGGTTCAGTATTCCATTATAGATACCAGGCCTCATTCTCAGGCATAACCCCAAAACTGTGGCTTCGCTATGTCGATGATACTTTTGTAACAATCAAGAAACAAGAGCTGGAAACCTTCTCTGATCACATCAATGCTGTGGACCCACATATCAGGTTTACAAGAGAAGACGCTAAGGAGAATCGCTTGGCCTTTCTTGATTGTTCCACGATCAGAGGAGAGGACGGGAAACTCCAAATAGAAGTATATAGGAAACCTACACACACGGACCAGTATCTGCTCTTTGGTTCCAACCACCCACTACAGCACAAGCTGGGTGTGATCAGAACCTTACAACACAGAGCTCAAGGTGTGCCCACCAGCTCAGAGGGCAAGAAGAAAGAGGAAAAACATGTCCGAAATGCCCTCTCAGCCTGTGGTTACCCCGCTTGGGCTCTCAACAGAGTGAAGAGAACCAAGAAGCAGGACAAAAGGGAAACTGAACAGAGAAGGAAGGGTGTTTCTATCCCTTATGTGTCTGGCCTGTCGGAAAAAACTGCAGAGAATTTTTAGACAACACGAAGTCCCTGTTTATTTTAAACCAGGAAACACTTTAAGACAAAAACTGGTTCACCCTAAGGACAAGTTGCCGACTCAAAAACAGAGCAATGTAGTTTATTCGATCCAATGCAGTGAAGAAAGTTGTAAAGAATGTTACATAGGTGAGACTAAACAGCCTCTACACAAGAGGCTTTATCAGCACAGAAGAAATACTAGTTCAGGACCTCAGAGTGCCGTGCATCTCCATCTTGAAGCCTCCAATCACTCGTTTGAAGACGGTGAGGTGAAGGTTTTAAGCAGGGAGAAAAGATGGTTTGAAAGAGGAGTTAAGGAAGCTATTTTTGTTAAAAAAGAAAGACCTTCTTTAAACATAAATGGAGGGCTTAGGTTTCATCTTCCTGTTATTTATAATGGGTTACTGAACCCCTGGAAAGGTAAAGGACATTCAGATGCTAATCAGGTACTCAGGGTGGTTGAGCCAGGGTCTCACAAAGACAAAGAGGATTCTAATAGCCCATTAAGATTCTGAATAGGCTCGGTAGATACAAGGGGGGAGTTTCTGTTGAAACAAACAACTCTTTCTACTTCAGGAAGGCTCCTCCCAATGGGCGGGTCTTACCACAGAACAGTATTAATATCGGAGTTCTCGACCTAAATTCTGTTATTGACAATGACTCTTGGATGAGAGTCGAAACGTCTATTTTTTCTAACTGAGTCCAGATGACTACAACTGAAGCTTTTTCTACTATGGAACACGCCTGGACGAATGAGGGATTACACCGACAATAATTTGATAATATACCAAAAAAAAATGATTAATAAAAATGACCAATTTAATGATTAAAAACAATAATTAATAAAATTGAACCCTTGAAATGAGTAATAAAATAAAAAATAATAATAATAAAAAATAGATAAAATTATTAATAAAAAATATTAATAAAGTTAACCCCAGCTCCCCTGTCCCGAGACCCCCTCCACCGGCCAGGAAAAAACTACAAAACCACTTTGGGATAAAAGTAGAAACCTGGAGGAATTCCACCGTGAATGGGGCTCAGGACGGACAGGCTGATGCTGACTTCTGGAAAAAAAAAATGCTCGATTCATTTCATCAAAATAAAGATTTCAGTCTATCTCTTGTCTTAATTTAAGTCATTACAATTTCCCTTTGAATCAGTGATTTCAAAAACAGTTTAAAAGAAATTAATAAAACTGTTAAAGTTTGATTTTCCTCCGCTCTTGTTTTACTGGCTTAAGGTCTCATTCCCTTGATGATTGAATCATCATCTGAATCACTAATGTAGCCTGTGTCTTGCTTAGACGCGTCTCTATCTGGCCCTGGAACCTGAACAGACACATATTGAGCAGAAACCATTTTACCAATCACTTTGAACAAACATGGGAGAACACAAGAAAACAGAATCAAGATTACCCATACAATAATGCCAAAATTTATGAGCACGTCACGCCAGGAAGTAAGAGCCCATCCTAACACAGAAAAAGGGTGAGTGGCAGTGACAGTTTCAGATTCCATGAGATTACGGAGTTTGGTCAAGTTTGCGAGTCCCTGTTGGATCGCACCCCCATCCTCATCATTAGCAGGAATGTAGGTACAGCAGCTCCCTTTTAGTAAAGTGCACCCGCGTCTAGTTTTACATTTTTAGGAGGTCTGATGTGAATCTGAGGTCGGAACTTAATCTTGCGTGGAAGAAGAGGAATCACCGCTCTCCACGCAGACCAAACTATCCTACTCAGAAGTTTAACATTATCTCTAGAAATTAGAGATCAGGTAACATGTTGGATAAATTAGGCACAGGGAGAGGGAGCACGTGTGGAGAGTTGGTTGCCATGGGCATGTGTGTACATACATAACAATCTCTCCGCTTGTGACTGTCGGCTACATATTTAGCATATCGATACCAATAGTTTAGTGTATAGACGGTGTAATGGTTATAAGTGTCTGTGAGAGACTCGATCTTGGATGTGTCGTCATAGTGCAGTGTACGAGTGTTACGGTCTACTCTGTTTTCTCTGTGGGGCCACATCCAGCTAGGCAGAGTGATAAACCATATTATTCCCAATGCCAGAACTATTGACAGACCCAGTGCATAAATCATTATTCTATAGTTCAACAACCTGATGTTGAGCTCGACCTTTCTGTCGGTCAGATACCATTTAGAGCTCTGACGCTCCGGGGGACTCCTCCCCCCAGGAGGAGTAAGTAAGTAAGTAAGTAAGTAAATTTTATTTATATAGCACCTTTCACAGACAGAGGTCACAAAGTGCTTCACAAAACACAGAATAAAACAATAAAAACACAAAAAACTTACAGTGAACAATACATATACAACAATATACAGTAAAATCAGTCCGTAAAACAAGTGCATTTAAAAGGCTTGACTAAATAAAAAGGTTTTAAGCTGACCCTTAAAAGCAGTAACTGAGTCCAGTGACCGTAAGGAGAACGGAAGATCGTTCCAGAGTCTGGGGGCAACAGCCTGGAAGGATCTGTCTCCTCTGGTCTGAAAACGGGTGCGAGGAACCAGCAACAGTTTCTGGTCCAAGGACCTTAGTGAGCGAGAGGGAGCGTATGGATTAATCAGATCGCTGATGTACGATGGGACCTGACCATTTAAAGCTCTAAAAGTTAAAACAAGAATTTTAAACTGTATCCATGGAGACCGGCTCCAGTGAAGGGCTTTAAGAATGGGTGAAATGTGGGCCCTTCTATTTGTGCGGGTCAAGATCCTCGCTGCAGAGTTCTGGACCAGCTGCAGACAAGAGAGTTCCTTCTTGTTAAGACAGGAAAACAAACTGTTACAATAGTCCAAACGTGAAGACACAAATGCATGAATTATAAGTTCCAGGTCATTTTGAGACACCATTTTCCTGAGCTTACAGATTTTCCTCAACTGAAAGAAACAGTTCCTCGTCAACAGCTTGGAGTGGTGCTCTAAAGACATGTCTTTGTCAAAGACAACACCCAAGTTTCTAAGACTTGGTTTAGCAGTCTGACCTAAAACACCCAAGTACTGGTTTATCCCTGGAATGGCATCATCAGGGGCAATAATCAGTGTTTCTGTTTTGTCAGCATTTAGCTGCAACGAGTTTTGACTCAGCCATTGTTTAATTTGCACTAAACAACTGACCAATGAGTTCAGCTTCTGGATCTCAGAAGGTTTAAAAGAGCTGAATATCGTCATGAACAGGTGATAGGACACATCACTAAACTCTTTAATGATCATTCCCAGGGGAATGATATAAAGCAGAAATAGGACGGGACCCAAGACGGAGCCCTGAGGAACTCCACACAACAGATCAGCTGAGTCGGACATTATTTGGTTTGCAGCAACACTAAAGCTCCGACCGGATAAATATGAGGAAAACCAATGAAGAACTGACCCCGACAGTCCAATCAGGTCC
The DNA here is from genome assembly GCF_026437365.1 of Eucyclogobius newberryi. NCBI lineage: Eukaryota > Metazoa > Chordata > Actinopteri > Gobiiformes > Gobiidae > Eucyclogobius > Eucyclogobius newberryi. The sequence goes on along the minus strand of NW_027316167.1, from coordinate 43,798,514 downwards.
CTCAGTCTGTTCAACAGGATATGATGGTCGACAGTGTCAAAGGCTGCAGACAGATCCAACAGAACTAAAACAGTGCATTTCCCAGAATCAGCAGACATCGTAATGTCACTGGACACTTTGAGCAATGCGGTTTCCGTAGAATGATGTTTGCGGAAACCAGATTGAAAAGAGTCGTGAATGTTTGACTGATCAAGGAAATCGGACAATTGTTCAGAGACCACCTTCTCTAGGATCTTGGACATGAACGGGAGCTTTGATATGGGTCTGAAACTTTTGGGGTCTGTCGGGTCCAAGTTTGTTTTTTTCAGTAAAGGCTCAACTATGGCATGTTTAAATGGACCAGGAAACACACCAGTAGAAAGAGAGAGATTTACCATTTTGGTAACCCAGGGGCCAATAACATCAAACACTTTGAGGAAGAGCCTGCAGGGAAGGGCATCTGATGTACAAGAGGAGGGTTTCATCTTGGTCACCAGAGCTGAGATGTCTTCTAGAGTGACAGGCTTAAAAGAAGACCAGTTTTGGGAAACAGGCTCCACAGAAACAGGTTTATCAGACAATGGGAGTGGGATTTGGTCTTTGATCAACTTGATCTTATTGATAAAGAACCTGAGGAATTCATTGCTGTCGGCTTTGCAGGAAACAGGAGTCACTGCAGCTGAAGGACAAACAATAGAATTTATAGTGTCAAACAACACTTTGGGGTTTTTCTTGTTGGATGTTATTAGCTGACGGAAGTAATCAGCTCTGGAACTTTCCATCATTTCATTGTTGATGACACAAGCTCTCTGAGGTGTAACCTATGGACCTCAAGACTAGAGGTTTTCCACAGACGCTCAGTTTTCCGACATAGTCTCTTTAGGTTTAGGATATCTTCATTTATCCAAGGACAAGCTTTTTTCTGTGTTGACAGAGTGGATTTTACAGGTGCCACCTGATCTAAAATGGATAAACATTGGCTGTTAAAGGAATTAATTAAACTGTCCACATCAAGACAATTCATAAACAAATGAGGATCAAACATAGCAGAAAATTGGACGGCTGTATTTGCAGTGATAATGCGCCTCTGAAACCTGATGTTTGAGGGCACCGGCTCAGGAGAAAAGTTCAATTCAAATAAAACACAGCTATGATCACTCATATGGACATCCTCCACACAGAGGTTAGCAACACTCAGGCCAAGTGAAAACACCAGGTCTAGAGTGTGTCCCTTTTGGTGAGTGGGACCTGAGACATGCTGCTCAAAGTTAAATGTTTCAGTCAAGGTTAAAAGATCCTTTGCAGGGCATGATGAGCCATCGACCCAAATGTTAAAATCCCCAAGAATTAAAACATTTTCTAGCTTTATAATAGAAGATTATAAGTCACTAAAGTCCTTTAAAAAGACAGCAGCAGGACCAGGGGGCCGGTAGACTAAAACACAGTAAAAAGGACTTGAAGAACCAACCTTAATCATCTGTGATTCAAAGGAAGTGAAAGTGTGTGAGTCGATGACTTTACACATGTAACGGTCCTGGGACACAACTGCCAGACCTCCTCCACGTCGACCAGGGCGAGGCATCGTAGAAACGGAGCAGCCAGGTGGGCAGAGTTCATTTAGATGAATAAACTCACCCTCTCTCTGCCATGTCTCCGTAAGACACATGAAATCAAGGTTTTGCCTTGTAAAAAGTTCATTCAAGGAAAACGCTTTGTTGGCAATTGAACGGGCATTCAACAAGCCGAGCCGGACCGTGGATGACGTCACGTACATCGGTTCAGCTGAGCGCAGCGGGACCTGTCAAAGGCACGCCTTACGGTCACGTGATTCCCATCTGTTTCGCCGGTAAGCCGACGAAAACAAGGAAGCGGACGGTGGACCCCAGCGCTCATAATTCCAGCGGCGCGCGGGCTCCAGGAAAACAGCCGCCACATCCCGTGCAGGCTCCAGGACCGGTGCGGCCCCGATGGCCCGTGCAGGCAGCGGGAAAGCAGCCGCGATGACCCGGGCAGGCTCCGGGAAAGCAGCCGCGATGGCCCGTGTAGGCAGCGGGAAAGCAGCCGCGATGACACGGGCAGACGGCGAAGACGGCAAACAGCCGCAAACATCGAGGAGCGGGACCAGGCGTAGGCACCGAGCACGTCTCCCAAAGCCCAGGCTCGTGTGCTCCGAACACAAGGCTCGTCTGCGCTTGACTTGCACACCAGACCTTGTGCCTCGTCTCCTCTGCTTCCTCCTCTTCACCGGGCCTCGGGACAGCAGCAAAACGTCAGGTGAGTTGGGTGGACAAACAAGGGGTGGCGGAAAGGCTTGTTTGTACCTGTCCCATGTGTCGAAAAGCGACTCCATCGTCGCTTTGATGCGGAAAAGAGCGCCACGGTCATAAACCCGCACAGCAGACACACAACAGACTAATGTCTGGGCTGATAAAACTGCATACGATGTAACAATCGTCACAAATAAGCGGCATAACAGGAGTCGAGCAGTGGCGTGGCCGAACACAGGCGCCATCTTCAAAATCAAAAAAAGGAGCCGGGTGAGCCTCAGGAATCATGAAGACGATGAAGACAGTATTTGTGTAGATATTACCAGAGGATACAGAAGAACGTGGAGCTTTAAACCGCGCCGGGTTTTGGCAATGTGCCACATGCTCGGAGCACTCGATCAGTGGGCTCTGGTGCCTTTCGAGGTTTACGACCTGCTCGGACCCCGACTTTCTCGAACTTGAGATCGTTGCAATTCAAAGGTCCCACAACGTCCTCAGTGGTTGCCCCTTGTGTCCGACCCACGAGTGGACCGACACCCGCGTTGTCGTTGATCTCCGCAGGTGTGCTGAAGATGGCTCGGCAGTGAGATGCGTGAACCCACGTGCCCCGTTCTGCGACTTTCACTGTGGTGTGAGTGATGAGGAGGACCTGGACCGGGCCAATCCACCTTTTGGAACACCACCTTTTCCTCCTCGGCTCTCGGATCAAGATCCAGTCACCTGGTTTGAAGTTGTGGAGGACAGATTCTGCTGCCTTTGGGAGAGCGGCTTTCACCTGTGCAGAAATTGAGAACAACAGGTCATCCAATTCTTTACAGTAAGCTAGCATTGAGTCGTCGCACAGGGAGGAATCGAGCAGATCTCGTGGCGGAGGTGGGTCGAGGCCTATGTTAGGTGGGCGAGCAAACAGGATTTCAAATGGACTCATTTTACATCTTGCCTGTACCCGCATTCTCATGTACATCAACGCCAGTGGCAGTGCCTTAACCCAGGAAAGTCCAGTTTGCTCACATATTTTGGTCAGTTTTGTTTTGAGTGTCCCGTTACATCTCTCCGCGAGACCACAAGATTCCGGATGATAAGAAGTATGTTTTCGGAGATCGATGCCCAGAAAAAACCCACCTCCTCTATCACTTTTGCTACAAAGTGGCTGCCATTGTCACTTGAATTTTTTTCAGGAACGCCCCAGCGTGCCACAATCTCTGTAATCAGAGCTTTAACCACTGCGTTGCTGGAGGCATGTTTACAAGGAAACGCCTCGACATAACGTGACCAGATGTCAACAAACACTAAACAGAATTTTCTGCCTTCTGATGGATTAAGCTCAATGAAATCCATTTGCATATGCCCAAAAGGTCTTTCTGGCGGTGGGTGTGCCGCCTGTGGAATTTGTCTTGCTCTACCTGGATTATTGTTTAAACAGATAGCATCTGAGCTTGTGACGTCATTTCCGGTGAGTGTGTCGCGTTTTCAGAGCTGTTCGTTCTTAGAGCCTTTTACCGATTAATCCACGAATTATACACAATATTTACGCATCATATACACGAAAGTGAACGTTTGATTTCTCCGCAAACAATCCGGAGCCTCAAGCCGCTCGCTTTTCAGTATTTCGTGGATTAAAAAGCCCTCCTCACTCTCTAGCTCCAGCCTGAACTAGCCTAGCGTAGCCTAGCCGCTAGCGTCATGGCTGGATCTACCTTTACCTGTTTGAGCTGTCATATGTCGAGTCAGAACCCTGGCTCCTTCTCTGATGATAGGTGCGTGAAGTGCAGTGTAGTGGTAGTTTTGGAGGCCAGGGTTACGGAGTTAGAAGCGCGGATCCGCTGTTTAGAGGAGCTTAAGTCCAGTTATAGTTTGGTTTTAGCGCGAGGGCTACCGGACCGCGCTGCAGGGCGTAGCATTAGCATTAGCAGTAGCAGTAAGGCCGAGCTCAGCCCCTCAGCGTCTCCCGTGCAGCCGGGACTAGACCAGGAACAGAATAGGGACCAATTTGTGACAGTTCGGAGGGGACAAGGCGCTAAACGCCGAACCTCAGAGCGCCGTGAGCTTCACGTCTATAATAGGTTTTCTCCCCTCAGCGATCACACGCCCGCTGAACACACGAGAGAAACTCTTGTAATCGGGAGTTCTATTGTTAGAGACGTGAAGCTGCCAGCTGCTAGCGTTAGGTGTTACCCGGGGCCAGAATGGGTGACATCGAAGGAAACCTTAGGATCTTAAAGCAGAGTAGGACCCGTTTCCGGCGAGTCGTGGTTCACGCAGGCGGTAACGACGCCCGGCGGAGACAATCAGAGGTGCTCAAAGTTCAAGTAGCCGCGGTGTGTGACCTAGCGAAGTCGATGTCGGACACTGTAATATTTTCTGGTCCCCTGCCCAATCGGATCAATGCTGAATTGTACAGCCGTCTCTCAGCATTCAACAACTGGTTATCCAGATGGTGCCCTCAAAACAACGTTGTCTTTATTGATAACTGGAGTGCGTTTTGGGGAAAGCCCGGGCTCATACGCAGGGATGGCATCCATCCGACTTCGGAGGGTACATCCCTATTAGTTCGGAATTTGACCGATAGTCTTAGTCGTGTTAAGTGACCATCTAGGGATGAGCCCCAGGTGCAGAGCAGCAGTTCAAGACGCTCCTCTGTCGCTGAACTCTCGCCCGTTCTGTTACATGTGAAGTGTTCAGATTCAAGACAGATAGAGACTGTGTGTGTCCCTCGTGTCCCTCGTGTCCCTCGTGTTCCTCGTACAAATAATGCCAAAAAGACACATCTCAGAAAAAATATTTCAGGCGTCAGACCAAATAACTTAAGGAAAATAACAATCACAAATGACACAAATACACAAATGAATAAACACGTAAAATGTGGACTGCTAAACATTAGAGCAATTTCCTCCAAATCGCTCTTAGTTAATGAATTAATTAGTGACTATAACATAGATCTTCAGCTCTAACTGAAACGTGGCTTCAACAAGACGACTACGTCAGACTAAATGAGTCCACCCCACCCACCCATGTTAACCCCACCCACCCATGTTAACCCCACCCACCCATGTTAACCCCACTCATGTAAACCCCACCCACCAATGTTAACCCCACCCAGCCATGTTAACTTTCAGACTGCCAGGAGCACAGGCCGAGGTGGTGGTGTGGCAGTGATCTCCCACTCAAGCCTACTCATGAGCCCTAAAACTAACAATGCATTTCACTCATTTGAAAGCCTTATGCTGTCGATCACATGTCCAAATATGAAAAACCAAAAAGGAGTTTTGTTCATAGTTATCTACCGACCCCCTGGTCCCTACTCAGAGTTTTTAACAGAGTTTTCTGACTTTATATCAAACTTAGTGTTAGCCTGGGATAAAATAGTTATAGTTGGAGACTTTAATATCCACGTGAACATGAGGGATGACTCTCTCAGTAATGCCTTCAGCGCCTTGTTAGACAGCATTGGTTTCACTCAGAATGTAAATAAACCGACTCACACTCACAAGAACACTCTGGATCTTGTCCTAACGTATGGAACAGAGATTAGTGACCTTATTGTCCTCCCTCAAAACCCTATATTGTCAGATAATTTCATAATTACCTTTCAGTTTATTCTTAAAGATCATCCAGTCCCACAAAATAAAGTTATAATGAAAAGGACAATATCTGAAAAATCTATCTCAAAATTCAAAGAAATAATAGAGCCAATATTCAGTGACATGTCATGTGATCCTGCTGAGAACAGCTTTAGTCCCAGTTTAAGTGATCAATGTGTCGACTTGACCATGAATTCTCTGAAGTCTGCTCTTGATGTTGCAGCGCCATTAAAACAGAAGGTCATAAGGCCAAAGCGCGCCTCCCCATGGTACAACCAAGAACTGCGTTCACATAAACAAAGAGTTAGAAAGTTAGAGGGATTATTTCGTCGCTCTCACACAGAAGAATCCCTAAAAGCATGGAAAAGTTGCCTGCTGTCCTATAAGCAGGCTCTGCGTAAGGCCCAAACCAGATATTATTCAAATCTAATAGAAGTCAACAAAAGTAACACTAAATTCCTTTTCAGCACTGTAGCTAGGCTAACAAACTGTCACAGCGCAGTAGAGCCCTCAATCCCAGCTACACTTAGCTCTGATGATTTCCTCCTATTTTTTAACAATAAAATAAAAACAATCAGAGATAAATTAGATGAAATTACCCCCGCTATTAGCCCTGAACTAGCCCAAGCTGTAAATCTAACGTCCCATATAAATCCACCTGTAAACTTAGAAAGGTTCACGGCTGTTGATCAAGCAGAGATAACTCCAGCCATTATGTCCTCTAAAAGCTCAACTTGTGTCCTAGACCCCATTCCAAGCAGACTCCTCAAAGACATTCTTCCCCTAATTATAGACCCTATTCTTAATATAATAAATACTTCACTCGAAAGTGGCTATGTTCCACAGTCCTTCAAACATGCAGTCATTAAACCTCTTCTGAAAAAGCCTAATCTAGATCCCGACCTATTGGTAAACTACAGACCTATTTCAAATCTTCCCTTCGTCTTTAAAATCCTTGAAAAAGTTGTAGTAAAACAGCTTTGTCGCCACCTGCAGGACAATAACTTATTTGAAGTTTTCCAGTCAGGGTTCAGAGCCCACCACAGCACTGAAACTGCACTAGTTAAAGTCACAAATGATTTGTTATTAGCTGCTGATGATGGACTGGTCTCAATCCTGGTTCTGTTGGACCTCAGCGCAGCGTTTGACACCATTGACCACAACATTCTACTGCAGAGGTTAGAATGTGATGTAGGTGTTGGAGGAACAGCCCTCAGCTGGTTTAAATCCTATCTATCTGATAGGTTCCAATTTGTTAATGTAAACCAGAGCTCCTCACCAAGCTCTAAAGTAATTTACGGTGTGCCACAGGGTTCGGTACTCGGTCCAATTCTGTTTACTCTTTATATGCTGCCATTAGGCAACATTATCAGAAAGCATGGCATTAACTTCCACTGCTATGCAGATGACACTCAGCTGTATTTATCAATGAAACCTGATCAGAGCGATCAAGTAGACAGACTTAGTACTTGTGTGAAGGAGATAAAAACCTGGATGACACTAAACTACCTGCTTCTTAACCCTGAAAAAACCGAGGTCATTGTGCTTGGCCCTAAGCATCTACGAGACTCTCTATCTGAGCAGATAGCCACACTGGACAATGTCAGTGTAGCCTCCAGTTCTACTGTAAGAAACCTTGGAGTCTTATTTGACCAGGAGCTCTCATTTAAAGCTCATATAAATCAAGCTTGTAAAACAGCCTATTTCCATTTGCGCAACATAGCCAAAATCAGAAGAATTCTGCCTAAAAGTGATGCCGAAAAACTTATCCATGCATTTGTAACGACTAGATTAGACTACTGTAACTCCCTGCTTGCAGCGTGTCCTAAAAGCTCCATAAAAAGCTTTCAACTGGTTCAAAATGCAGCAGCAAGATTACTAACAGGAACAAAAAGAAGAGAGCACATTACGCCAGTGCTGAAGTCTCTTCACTGGCTCCCCGTCGAGTCTAGAATCAAATTCAAAATTCTACTCTTGACCTACAAAGCCATAAATGACATGGCCACATCCTACCTCAAAGATGCTATAGAACCATATCATCCAAACAGAGCTCTTCGCTCTCAGAATGCCGGCCTTCTGGTGGTGCCAAGAGTCTCTAAAAGTACTGTAGGAGGTAGAGCGTTTAGCTACCAAGCTCCTGTGTTATGGAATCAGCTCCCGACCCATGTTAAATATGCTGACACAGTCTCTTCATTTAAGTCCAGGCTTAAAACGTTCCTCTTCGAAATCGCTTATGGTCAGAGAAGTTAGGAACATAAAGATAAACCCACAGCTTTAGCTACGCTGCCCTAGGAGTAACTATGCTGGGGGAAGTATGACAGCTTGAGCACTATCCTCTTCTTCTTCTGACTACTTATGCTATCAAACAATATTTATTTTTTGATTCCACTTGCAAACTGTTCACCGCCTTCTTTTCTTTCTCTCACTCCTGAGGACCTGTGGACCCAGATGCCCCTCCCCTGGTGAAGTGGTCCCTGCCCTGTGTGGACGGTCCCTCATCTGCCTGAGGAGTGGGTCCAGCTCGCCCCCGACGGTCCCTCATCTGCCTGAAGAGTGGGTCCAGCTCGCCTCCGACGGTCCCTCATCTGCCTGAAGAGTGGGTCCAGCTCGCCTCCGACGGTCCCTCATCTGCCTGAAGAGTGGGTCCAGCTCGCCTCAGACGGTCCCTCATCTGCCTGAAGAGTGGGTCCAGTTCGCCTCAGTCGGTCCCTCATCTGCCTGAAGAGTGGGTCCAGCTCGACTCAGACGGTCCCTCATCTGCCTGAAGAGTGGGTCCAGCTCCAGTCTCCTCGTGTCCGTCTGTCCGCCTGTGAGAGTCGGATCTCTCCTTCACTGGAACTCCTCCAGGTTTCTACGCTTTTTTCCCAAAGAGGTTTTTTTTGTAGTTTTTCCTGGCCGAGAAGGAGAGTCTAAGGACAGAGGACCCTGGGACATCGTCCCTCGCCACCACAGACATTGTCTGACTTCATCGCCTGCACAGACATTGTTGATTCATTTCTCCCTGTGGCCCTCAGAGGCAACTGTTGTTGTGATTTTGGGCCTTACAAAAATAAATTGATTTGATTTGATGATTTGAAGATTGACAAATTTTTTGGGCATAAAAAGTAAAACCTTTCGTGAACCAATTCTGTCCCACAGCCGTCACCATCCCCCCTTTTGACGCATGATCCCGTCCATGTGAGATCAGCGCCATCTGCCTGAATTTTTTTTTGGGTAAACAGGTTTTTTTGTTAGGCCCAACCCAAATGCCATCACACTTCTCAGCCCCCGCCTTCTTTCACACAGAGATTTCCTCTGACGTGGAGAATTCCTGCATGGCTGATAAGGACTCTGGAAGAGAAGTGTTATTAGACACAAAACATTCATTTTGCTCTTGTCTGCAGATATAAGATGCAGCCTTGGCTGCCTTGTCCGCTCTGCTGTTTCCCTGTGAAATTGGGTCAGTTCTGTTAGTATGAGCTTGACATTTGCATATAGCAATATCAGATCGCCGTCAGGAGTTCCCCAACTTACGTGCAATTCAGAATAGGCTTACCATCCAATTTCAAAAAGTTCCTGTGTCGCCACAACCCCGCCCAGTCGTGGCATACACCAAACGCATAGCGAGAGTCTGTGAAAATTGTGACGGACTGACCCTTCGCCAATGTGCATGCGACTGTCAGAGCCACCAATTCTGCAGTCTGTGCAGAGAAATGAGAGGGCAGTGGGCCTGAGGCCGCCACATCCCACTCAGAGCATACTGCAAAGCCAACACGGTTCTGTCCCGTGTCTCGAGATGCTGATCCATCTACATAAAAAAACAAGTCAGAGTTAACAAGTGGCTCCTCTTTCAGATCCGGTCTCGGGGTGCACACCTGTTCGATTGTAGAAATGCAACAGTGAGCTTCGCCCTCTTCAGGGGTGGGCAAGAGGGTGGCAGGGTTAAGCTGTGTGCATCGTTTTACTGTGACGTTAGGCAATTCAAGCAAAACTGTGTTGTACCTGAGCCATCGGGAAGCAGAAAGATGCGAAGTTTTCTGTTCCAGCAGGATCAGAGAGACAGCATGTGGCACAAGCAGTGTTAGCTCAGCATAGCCCACCAGATCACGCGAGGCCAAGACTGCTTTTTCAGCAGCCGCCACCGCGCGTAGACATCGTGGCATGCTGGCTGCAACGGGGTCCAGCTTAGCAGAGAAAAAAGCCACAGGTCGCAGGGAGCCCCCGTGCGCCTGTAAGAGGACAGAAGTCATGCAGCCGTTGCGTTCGTCAACAGTCTGTGTCAAAGGTCTTGTTGGGTCAGGTAACCCCAGAGTTGGAGGCTTCTGTAAAGCCATTTTCAACTCACAGAAAGCTTTGTCTGCTTCCTCTGTCCATGTCAGTTTGTCATTAGTCCTAAGGCCTTTTCCATGGATTAGTGCACCTAAAGGAGACTCCATTACAGAATAATTTGGAATGAACTGTCGACAATATGAACACATTCCTAGAAATGACATCAATTGTTTCTTAGTTATTGGTTTCGGAATATTCTATTCTGAAACGCGCTTCGTAGTAATGCTTTTGCCATTTTTAGATATCACATGACCCAGAAATATTACTTCCTCTTTAACATATTGCAATTTTGAGAGACTGGCCTTGTGGCCTTCTGCATGCAAATGTTTGAGTAAGGTCACCGTATCTTGTTTACATTGGTCCTCGGTTTGCGAGCACAACAATATGTCATCCACATATTGTAGCAGGCAGCTACCTGGTGCCAGTCGCAAGGGAGCCAATGAATCTCGCAGCGCTGCATTGTACCATGTTGGAGAATGCACGAACCCCTGACACAGCCTTGTCAGAGTCCAGAGTCGATTCTGAAACTCAAAAGCAAACCAAAACTGCGAATCCTGGTGAACGGGGACAGAGAAAAAAGCATTAGCTAGATCCACAACTGTGAAATATTTTGCCTCTGGAGGAATCTGAGATAAGATAGTGTATGGGTTTGGCACCACAGCCACGACAGGTTGAACAGCTTCGTTCACTGCTTTCAAATCGTTTGTAAACCTCCATTTCTCTGGTACCCCAGGTTCGCTTTGTTTTTTAACTGGAAATATGGGGCTCCGTACCCCCCCAGATTTACAAGGAACTATTACTCCCGCCTCCCTCAGGGCTTCAAACACCGGAGTAATACCTTCAACCGCCTCTGGGCGCAGAGGATATTGTGGTCTACAGGGGCGAGCGTCAGATTTCGGGGTGATCACCACGGGCTGACAACCTCGAATCAGGCCGACATCGGTTGGACTCTTAGCCCACAGGTCAACCCCCACCTCTCTTAGTTCCGGTATCGCCTCTGCCCCAGCCTGAGATAAAAAACAATCCGCTCCCGGAGCAGCGTATCTCTTATCAGTGGAAACACAGCGAAAGGAATGCAGAGGCGACTGTAAACACACCCGCCATGCGCCTGAAGACCGTGAAAATGTCACATTAGAGTTTGGAACACTATCCCAGTCCTCCACTATAAAACATTGATGGACAAAATCCTGTACCTCCCCCCAATTAGCATTCTTTGGTTTTGATAATGCTACGTACAGATTTGAGTTTGACAGGCTAAAGTTTTTAAGTGAATCGGGGAGTGACACGGAGACAACAGAAAAGTCTCTATCCCAGAATAAATGTTCAGTCTTTAAAAAGTCCTCACAGCATTCATTCCAACAAGCATCAAAACCACATTCTATTTCTGTTGCATCTGTGGGCAAACAAAACGAGCACTGCAATTCTCTCACATCCTTGAAGTCAACATTCTCATTGTGTGTCACTTTCTCATAGGCTAATGAAATTAACTGAATTGAGGAATTTGGGGACAATTTCCAAAAATAGTCATATTCCGAAGCCTCTGTACGCTCTGCCAGAAAATTTAAACCATGTACCAATTCTCTGTTATTTGTGACCTTCAGGCCGTCTGATGTGGAGATAAGGCAAATTCCTAATCGACACAACAGATCCCGTCCTATCAAGTTCACTGGACACAAAGGGGAATAGAGAAATGAATGTTTGAACGAGTGACCACCGACATCAAAACATGTTAAAGGAGATGTGAAATGCTCCTTCGTTGTCTCCCCAGAAGCTGATAATGAAAATGTGTAACGACCCCCCAGCCGAGGTTTTTTCGTTAGTGCAGAACATTTAATCACTGAATTTATAGCCCCCGAATCCACCAAAAAATCAATTTTTTCCCCGTTAACGTTCAATTGGTACTCTGGAAATTTAGCTTTAGCTTGACTAATTTTAGAATAGGTACCCTCCGGTACCTCTGCACATGCCTCAAGATAGGTGATTGCGTGTGTGAGTTGTGCCAGGTGCATGTTACCCTCTTGCAGGTGTTGTTGTGGGTGTTGTTCCGGTGCGTGTGTCTTTGAGCCAGTCGTCTCTGCTGCGCGCTCGGACCTGCCCCCTTCCGCCCCCGCCAGTCAATCCGACCCCCCATAATGTCCAGGAGCTGGAAGAGCTAAACATGGTTGAGTGGGCAGAGCTTGTTGTGATCTGAGTCCATGATTGGCCATGGGCAGTTGTCCGTTAGCATAGTAAGGTCCAGGCTGCATAGTGGGGAGAAAATGTGGTCTGGGTACGTGGGGGGTCGGTGCGTGATTTGCTGTGGGAAGTTGATCGTTAACATAAGGTCCGGGCTGCTGTGGTGCAGCTGTGCAGTCTCTGGCAAAGTGTCCGAACTGTCCACATGTGAAACACGCCCCCCTACGTTGTTCTCGTCTCCCACGCCCACGCCCACGGCCGGGTTGGTGATGCCCCTCTGGTCTACCGGAAAAAAGTGTCAGTGTGGCCTCGTGTTGTTCCGTAGCCCGTATCTCTTCCTTTTTTTTTGTGTCTTTGAGATAAGCTTTTGCGCATGACGTGCATATCTGCGCAGGTCATCGAGCTTGGGCTGGTCAAGTCCACCAATATACAACTTTTCCACTTTGGCAAAAATGTCTGGAAGGATGCCAGGGCAGAGGGCCCGACAAAGGCTTTCTTCATATGCTGAGCCCTGTGTGTCTACCATGCCACTCTTTTCTTTATACAGAACGGATAATCTATGAAAATAGTCGTCTGTGGTCTCGTCTGGCCTTTGTTTACACCCCAGGAGGGCTTCAGGGTCATATTTGATTGGAAAGGCCTCAGTGATGGCCGTATTCAGCCCCTTTATAGCCGCAATGTAGCCCACATTGTGTTCATAGACTGGTTTGTCGGCCCGCATGTCATTAGGTGGAATGGCTCCTTTAATTTTTGCAAAATTGCTTGTCCTCAGAGCAGATAGTAAATTTTTTCTACATTCTAACCCGGAAGGTTTTAGCTCTTGGCAAAATTCTTCGAATTCTCTAGCAAATGTAGTCCCATTGGGCACTGGGTCAGGCAGGGCTTTGGAGTTGGCCAGGACCTCTTCTGGGCTCCAGGGTCTATAAACAAACATCTGTCCCTCCGGGCCTGCCACCTCCACCATTGGCAAGGACATATGTGGTCCAAAATCTTTTCCTGTCCGTAGAAGGTTAGTCCAGTCCTTTTCTACTTGAGCAGGTTTGGGTTTTTTGTATTTTACTTGCGTTGGCTCGATGCCCCCTGTGGCTCCGTCCTCCTCGAGTTCTGGTGGTGGGTTTGGGTGGGGTCGACCGCTGGGGTAGGCGTCCAGGTCGGCGTCGAGCAGCGCCGCAGAAAGACTGATCAAATCTGGATAAAGAGAAGGCATAGACGAAGTGATCCGTTCTCCCAGTTGTGGCGGTGTGAGTGTGAGTGCGTGTGTGCGTGGGCGCGCACCAGCCGTGTGTGTGCTGGTGTCTGCTATGAGATAAGGGTTGGCAGCAGTATGTGAATATTGCGGCGGTTTTCGACTCTCTCCTTCTTCCTCACATTCAATTGTTTACATAGTCTCTTTCGCTCACGTGACTCAGCTTCCGTCTCCCACACTTTTACCCACTTCTCGTGTTTCCGCACCCACTTAACCGACTCACTTGATACTTTTTTAGATTTTAACAGCTTCTCTTGTGCTTCCTCTAAGTTTGTTTTAAGTTTTGCAATTTGACTCATGCTTAAAGACCCCCCCACTGGGAACCCATATTTTTCAGTCCAAATCGGCAGGCATTCTAAACACTCCGCCCCATACTTGTTTGACATTATCAACATTACTGGTGTCTCAGGAATTTTTACACACTTCGATTGATTTTTCCCCATTTTGTAACCGTACGTTAAGTCAAAATCACACGTCTGTGTTATGCTAAATTGTACCTTCCACTCTTCTTTAGTCTAGGGTCCACCACTCGCTAAGACTATTTTTACCCCAGGCAAAACTAGACTACAAGACAATTTTTAAATTGCTTTAGCTAGTGAAATAAGTGGGCTCTTCTCTGCAGTGGCCTTCTGCCTTCTGATTATGGATATTTCGAGTGTGTTATAAAAACAAACAATGTCCTCCTACAGACACCAGTAAATGTAACTTTAGCAAAATATCACAAGAAATATTCAAAACAGATCCGAGTAAAACAGAGCAAAACAAAAAATTACAAAAACAGATTAATACCCTATGATTCGACCTAGTTGAGAGAGCCAAAAAAAGACTCACCGCGGTGGATGTTTTCGAATCCGAACGTCGGCGGTCCTCTCCTCCGGGCCGGTGACGCAGGCCTCCCGTCTCAAACCATGGAGAGTGGAGGCTGGAATGTGGTGTTCCAGGTGGCCAGCCCTGCTTCACACGAACCCCGAAAAGATGGACCACCGCCGAAGGATCCGTCGTTCGTAAGACGCCAAATTGTTACGGCGGTTTCCTGTAAACAATGATCAAGTAAAGAGTAACCAGGCAATAACTTGAAGCAGAAACAGAGTCTCTCGGTCTCTCTCAAAAGGCGGAAGTTTATTCACGTGCACAGTGGATAAACACCCTCTCTCTCCCTAAGACAAGGTCGTTCTGTCCCTACCTCACTTTACAATTTACAAAGTACACCTTTTATAGGTGGTAACAAACATAACATAATCACAACCCAAATCAGCTCAAAAAGAGATAGACCAGACTATCACGTCTGTGACGGTTCCATCTCTTCAGAGGTTTAATCAAAGACTATTTCCACACCGAATCCGGTCCTGACGAATTAATTGATGATTAAGAGGCGCCGGACAGTAGATATTCAGTATAATCAGGACCTAATATTCTTATCCCATCTGCACAGGAGAACAACACAGATATTAATTCCGTGACATGTCATGGCCTAAAACAACATTAGAATGACATGACATGACCCATTTTCTCCCATTACAGTGTCACGACAGCACATAGATTGCACATGAATTTCACAGTAATTGCACATGAATTCCAACAGCAATTGCACATATGACGGAATTGCACATGGTTAGGTCAGTATTGCGAGTGTTCAGGACTAACAGTGTTTGTTATAAAGTCTGACAGCAGCAGGAAGGAAAGACCTACGAAACCTTTCCTTCACACAGCGAGGGTGGATCAGTCTCTCACTGAAGCTGCTCTCCAGAGCGGACAGAGTGTCCTTCAGGGGGTGAGACTCATGGTCCAGCATAGATGTGAATCTAGCCAGGACCCTCCTGTCCCCCACCTCCTGCACCGAGTCCAGAGCACAGCCCAGGACGGAGCTGGACTTCTTGATGACTCTGTCCAGCCTCTTCCTCTCCCTCTCTGTGATGCTGCTGCTCCAGCAGACCACACCGTACAGGAGGGCTGATGCCACCACAGAATCGTAGAAGGTCTTCAGGAGTGGCCCTGTCACTCCAAAAGACCTGAGTCTCCTCAGGAGGTAGAGCCGACTCTGGCTCTTCCTGTACAGTGCGTCTGTGTTATGAGTCCAGTCCAGTTTGTGGTTCAGATGAACACCCAGGTACTTGTATGAGTCCACTCTCTCAATGTCCCGTCCCTGGATGTTCACTGGTGAGGGGGCAGTGGGGTGGCGTCTGCGGAAATCCACCACCATCTCCTTGGTCTTCCCCACGTTGATGAGGAGGTGGTTCCGCTGACACCAGTCCACAAAGTCCTCCGCCAGTCCTCTGTACTCCGCGTCATCGTCGTCCGTGATGAGTCCAATGATGGCAGAATCGTCAGAGAACTTCTGTAGGACACAGCTGTCCGTGTCATGTCTGAAGTCTGCAGTGTAAAGAGTGAAGAGAAAGGGCGCGAGGACAGTGCCCTGGGGTGCCCCCACACTGCAGGTCCGAGTGTCAGACACACAGTTCCGGGCTCTCACAAACTGGGGTCGGTCTGTGAGGTAGTCCAGGATCCACTCTGCCAGGTCATACTCCACACCAGCCGTCTCCCGCTTGTCCCTCAGGAGCAGCGGCTGGATGGTGTTGAAGGCGCTGGAAAGATCGAAGAACAGAATCCTCACAGAGCTGCCAGGCTTTTCCAGGTGAGAGAGAGAGCGGTGAAGCAGGGAGATGAAGGCGTCCTCCACTCCGATGCCAGGCCGATATGCAAACTGCAGCGGGTCCATGGCTGAGCTTACGGTGGAGCGGAGGTGGTCCAGGACCAGCCGCTCCAGTGTCTTCATCAGGTGGGACGTGAGAGCCACTGGCCTGAAGCTGTTGAGGTCTTTGGGGCGCGGTGTCTTAGGCACAGGTACCAGACAGGAGGTCTTCCAGACCTGTGGTACCATCCTCAGCTTCAGGCTCATGTTGAAGACATGCTCCATAACTCCACACAGTTCATCTGCAGGACTTAAGGAGCCTGGGGCTGATGCCATCAGGTCCTGCTGCCTTCCTCACTTTAATCCTCTTCAGCTCACTCCTCACCTGTGCTGCTGTGACAGTCAGTGGTTGGCAGGGGGGCCGTGTGCTGGGGGGATGGGTGAGTCCAGGCGAAGTGTGGAGCTGATGGTCCGGGGCAGATAAGTGAAGAGGAACAGATGCAGGGCCTTGTCCAGCTGTGGAAGAGGGAGCATGCAGCTGTGCAGGGGGAGGGGCGGGTGACCGATCAAACCTCAAGAAGTGAGCATTTGTGACTTTAACCAGTGCAGTTTCAGTGCTGTGGTGGGCTCTGAACCCTGCTGTGGTGGGCTCTGAACCCTGCTGTGGTGGCCTCTGAACTCTGCTGTGGTGGTCTCTGAACCCTGCTGTGGTGGGCTCTGAACCCTGCTGTGTTGGGCTCTGAACCCTGCTGTGGTGGGCTCTGAACCCTGCTGGGGTGGGCTCTGAACCCTGCTGGGGTGGGCACTGAACCCTGCTGTGGTGGGGACTGAACCCTGCTGTGGTGGGCTCTGAACTCTGCTGTGGTGGGCTCTGAACCCTGCTGTGGTGGGCTCTGAACCCTGACTGGAAGACTTCAAATAAGTTATTGTCCTCTAGGGGGCGACAAAACTGTTTAAGTACAACTTTTTCAAGGATTTTAGAGACAAAGGGAAGATTATAAATAGGTCTGTAGTTTAACAATAGGTCGGGATCTAGATGAGGCTTTTTCAGAAGAGGTTTAATTACGTCATGTTTGAAGGATGTGGAACATAAACACTTTCTACTAAAGTATTTATTATAGTAAGAATAGAGTCTATAATTAGGGGGAGAATGTCATTGAGGAGCTTGGAATGGGGTCTAGGACACAAGTTGAGCTTTTAGAGGACATAAGGGCTGAAGTTGTCTCTCTTGATCAACAGTTTGAACCTTTCTAAATTTACAGGTGGATTTATCTGTGACACTAGTTTTACAGCATAATATAACTCATAAAATGTAGCTTCTATTAGTCAACTATCTATGTAAAGTATTCTCATCTAACATGACAAATAAATGGTTGGTTTGATCCTGAATTTGTTCTAGATACTACACGCTGTAAGGGTTGTTAACTGAAAATACATAACCCTCTAGAAATTATTTAACCCCATTTATTTGACTAGGATTTCTATAATAAAACAAAATAAAAATAAAATTAGACATTTGAGAGAAGGGCTTGCCTACCAATAGACCGATGGAAGCTAAAAGAGCCCAACTTCTGGCCTGCCTTCGCTCGCCCTTCTCCACATGAAATTGGCTCTGGATTTTCTCATTTGTGCCATTTACTTTTCCGCCTCAAATACAGCGACGAGGTCCATTAGAGATTACAGAACACAAACTAGTACGTTTTTGAGAAAATACCACTACCAATGTTTTGGACACCATTGCCCCTCTGAAGGTGAACATTTTTAAAAATAAGCAGAAGTTGCCATGGAGACATGATGATTGGGTCAGGGCACAGAAAAGGGAGTGTCACGGGCCCAACGGAGGTGGAGCAAGTCAAAGCTCCAGGTTCAAAAAGAGATTACAAAGAAAAGAACATCTCACAACCTCATTTTATGTAGAACTAGGGAAGTATATTTCCCTATTTAATTCTGTTGGATCTGATGCTGCTTTTGACACTGTCCATCATGGGACCCTCTTACAGAGACTAGAGGACTGGGTGGGCATCACTGGACCCCGCCCTAAACTGGTTAAGGTCCTATCTGGAAGACAGGAAGTACTTTGTGTCTCAGACCACATGACCCTGACCTGTGGAGTGCCCCAAGGGTCAGTTATGGGACCCCTTCTGTTCAACCTCTACATGCTGCCGTTAGGTCATGGACCGGCCTCCTGCTGGTGCCAGAGTCAGGACTAAACATGGACCGGCCTCCTGCTGGTGCCAGATTCAGGACTAAACATGGACCGGCCTCCTGCTGGTGCCAGAGTCAGGACTAAACATGGACCGGCCTCCTGCTGGTGCCAGAGTCAAGACTAAACATGGGCCGGCCTCCTACTGGTGCCAGAGTCAAGACTAAACATGGACCGACCTCCTGCTGGTGCCAGAGTCAGGACTAAACATTTACCGGCCTCCTGCGAGCAAGTCAAAGCTCCAGGTTCAAAAAGAGATTTACAAAGAAAAGAACATGTACAACCTCATTTTATGTAGAACTAGGGAAATATATTTCTCTGAAATTATTGGAAGCTGCAGTAACAACGGGCGTGTCCTGTTGCCACAGTAACAGATGAAGAAACCCTCCAGCTCAGCTGCCGTTAGAACTCATTTCCACATCCAAGTGTAATGAGTTTAATTATTCTTTAATGACAAAGTTCAGGGCATTAAAAATGATATAAATCCCACAATGCAAAAAATGACCCTAAAACCACCAAGACACTTAGAGCTAACTCACTTTGCACCTGTAACTGACAAAACTGTCCATGAGATCATCACCAGTCTGAGTTCATCTACAGCTGCCTCCATGTGTGAGCCTCCAGATTTATAAAGTCTGTGCTGAACAGTTTGTTAGCATCACTCACATAGTTAAAGCTTCAATCTGGAACATTCCCAATGTCTTTGAAAACTGCTGTCATGAAGCCTCTCCTAAAGAAGAGCAGGGGGAGGGGTGAGGGGTCATAAAGCCTCTCCTAAAGAAGAGCAGGGGGAGGGTGGAGGGGGGAGAGGTCAGGGGTCATGAAGCCTCTCCTAAAGAAGAGCAGGGGGAGGGGTCAGGGGGAGTGGTCAGTCCTGAGTCATGACCGTTCCATCTCTAATCTGACATTTTGGGGCCTTGAAAAGGTTGTTTACAACAGCTCACAGATTTTCTCTTAATAAACGACTCATTTGATGTTTTTCAGTCAGGTTTTAGACCTCATCACAGCACTGAGACTGCTGTTGTCATGGTGACAAATGACATCCGCCTGAACACTGACACGGGCAAAGCCTCAGTCTTAATTCTGTTGGATCTGATGCTGCTTTTGACACTGTCCATCATGGGACCCTCTTACAGAGACTAGAGGACGGGTGGGCATCACTGGACCCCGCCCTAAACTGGTTAAGGTCCTATCTGAAGACAGGAAGTACTTTGTGTCTCAGACCACATGACCCTGACCTGTGGAATGCCCCAAGGGTCAGTTCTGGGACCCCTTCTGTTCAACCTCTACATGCTGCCGTTAGGTCATGGACCGGCCTCCTGCTGGTGCCAGAGTCAGGACTAAACATGGACCGGCCTCCTGCTGGTGTCAGAGTCAGGTCTAAACATGGACCGGCCTCCTGCTGGTGCCAGATTCAGGACTAAACACAGACAGACCTCCCGCTGGTGCCAGAGTCAGGACTAGACACGGCCTGGCCTCCTGCTGGTGCCAGAGTCAGGACTAACACGGACCGGCCTCCCGCTGGTGGCAGAGTCAGGACAAAACACGGACCGGCCTCCTGCTGGTGCCAGAGTCAGGACTAGACACGGCCTGGCCTCCTGCTGGTGCCAGAGTCAGGACTAACACGGACCGGCCTCCCGCTGGTGGCAGAGTCAGGACTAAACACTGACCGGCCTCCTGCTGGTGCCAGAGTCAGGACTAAACATGGACCGGCCTCCTGCTGGTGTCAGAGTTAGGACTAAACATGGACTGGCCTCCTGCTGGTGCCAGAGTCAGGACTAAACACGGACCGGCCTCCTGCTGGTGTCAGAGTCAGGACTAAACGTGGACCGGCCTCCTGCTGGTGCCAGAGTCAGGACTAAACATGGACCGGCCTCCTGCTGGTGCCAGAGTCAGGACAAAACATGGACCGGCCACCTGCTGGTTCCAGATTCAGGACTAAACACAGACCGGCCTCCCGCTGGTGCCAGAGTCAGGACTAAACATGGACCAGCCTCCTGCTGGTGCCAGAGTCAGGACTAAACACGGACCGGCCTCCTGCTGGTGCCAGAGTCAGGACTAAACACAGACCGGCCTCTTGCTGGTGCCAGAGTCAGGACTAAACATGGACCGGTCTCCTGCTGGTGCCAGAGTCAGGACTAAACATGGACCGGCCTCCTGCTGGTGCCAGAGTCAGGACTAAACATGGACCGGCCTCCTGCTGGTGTCAGAGTCAGGACTAAACACAGACCGGCCTCTTGCTGGTGCCAGAATCAGGACTAAACATGGACCGGCCTCCTGCTGGTGCCAGAGTCAGGACTAAACATGGACCGGCCTCCTGCTGGTGCCAGAGTCAGGACTAAACATGGACCGGCCTCCTGCTGGTGCCAGAGTCAGGACTAAACATGGACTGGCCTCCTGCTGGTGCCAGAGTCAAGACTAAACATGGGCCGGCCTCCTACTGGTGCCAGAGTCAAGAATAAACATGGACCGACCTCCTGCTGGTGCCAGAGTCAGGACTAAACATTTACCGGCCTCCTGCTGGTGCCAGAGTCAGGACTAAACATGGACCGGCCTTCTGCTGGTGCCAGAGTCAGGACTAAACATGGAACACCTAAACTGCAACACTTCACAAAGTTTGGTTCCATAAAGTTGTCTTATACTGTATATACAGCCATAATAGACGCTACATATTAATTGTACATTTGATTTGTACATTTGAAATAATACAAAACATATTCATTATATATAATAATAATAATAATAATAATAATAATAATAATAATAATAATAATAATAATAATAATACAATTAGATGGCCTTTTATACACATCTAAATGCAAGCAGTTTGGCGAGTGATCAAAAATGCTTCTGCAGTAGAACATAAAATATATGATTTGAAATAAGTGAAACCATGTTTGTTATTTCATTGGCGTATTTTATGAACTGAAAACAAAAGTAAATCAGGCAGAAGACATGACTGGACAGCTGAACACTGTCATCACAAGAACACTTCTCCTACTCGTGCTGCACCCGTTCTCCCCAAGAAGAACACTTCTTGTGTTCTCAGCGAGTACGTACTTGCCGAGAACAAGTACGTACTTGCCGAGTACGTACTTGCATTCTTGATTATTGAGAAACGGCCTGTATTAGCTCTTCTTTGAACCTGATATTTTGTATTTTGTAAGGATTAAAATGATGATTGTATTTGGTCTTGTTTGGTTAAAAATACATTATTTGGCCTGTCTCGTGTTTTAAAAATAGTTCACTAGCACGGACCACGCCACAACAATGAAATACGAAAGAATGTTTATTGATAAGTCATGATGGGTCAATGAGATCGATGAGAGATCAATGAGAGAGATCGATGAGAGAGATCGATGAGGGAGCTCGATGAGGGAGCTCGATGAAGGAGCTCGATGAGGGAGATCGATGAGAGAGCTCGATGAGAGAGCTCGATGAGAGAGATCTATGAGATGAGAGAGATCTATGAGATGAGCGAGATCGATGAGAGATCGATGAGATGAGAGATCGATGAGATGGCTGGGTAGAGACTCAGGATGGGGGCTCTGTCTCGGGTAATCAGCCCAGCCGATTCAGAACACCCCTCCATGGATGGTGATGTGTTAAGGTGACGATAATAGAGACATGGGGTGGGAGGGTGGGGTCGAGAGAGCAGAGACAACAAGAGATGCTGGGATTGGCCTCTGCATATATAGGCCTTCTGGGTATAAGAGGCGTGGTTAAATAGTGGAGGTGTGGTTGCTGGAGAAGTAAGAGGTTGAGGCGTGGTCCTGCTCCCGATTCTAAGTTAGCGATTACATCTCCAACTACACTTCACTAGCAAGGACCACGCCACAACAATGAAATACGAAAGAATGTTTATTGATAAGTCATGATGGGTCTATGAGATCGATGAGAGAGATCGATGAGAGAGATCGATGAGGGAGCTCGATGAGGGAGCTCGATGAGGGAGCTCGATGAGGGAGATCGATGAGGGAGCTCGATGAGGGAGATCGATGAGGGAGATCGATGAGGGAGATTGATGAGAGAGCTCAATAAGAGAGAGCTCGATGAGAGAAATCTATGAGATGAGAGAGATCTATGAGATGAGAGAGATCGATGAGATGAGAGATCGATGAGAGATCAATGAGATGGCTGGGTAGAGACTCAGGATGGGGGCTCTGTCTCGGGTAATCAGCCCAGCCGATTCAGAACCCCCAAAATGATTTAAATGAAGGAAGTTGATCTGGATCTTGACGTAAGCCTGGCTGAAAATAATGTTACGAGTGGCACGGGGGAAGAGGAGCTGGATAGCCTAGCACTCTTGAAGAGTAGCTGGATGAAATCGAAAGCAGTCCGTCCGTTACTGAGACGAGGGTTAATTCTGGTACATTTGAATAGTGTTTTAGCGTTTGTGGTCGTCGACGGAAGCAGATGGAGAATAAGATGCAAGAGTGATAGGATTGGACGAGCAGTCGATAGAACTGGAGTTATGGTGGAATCTCCTTGCTCCGGAGTGGAGAGCGAAATGTTTGCATGGATTTAGGAGTTGATGAGCTGCGGGTAGCAAAGAAGCCGATATGAGCAATGAATGAGGGAACTTAATTGAGCTGAATGAGATTGAGAATGAGAGGAATGAAAGATATGAGGGTAGTAGTATTGAGGAGTAGGAATTGAAGCGATCGTAGAGCGTCTGATTTGGGACGGTGAATCGAGAGTAGGAGTTGGTCAATTACGGTGACTTGAGTATGAGCAATGCAGGAGACGGATTGATAGAGGGGAATAGACAATGAGTTATGAGTTGCGCATAGTAAGATATCCCTTATTGATCTACTAGAGAGGTGTTGAATAAGCCTTCCGACTGATCACACCCCCAAAATGTCCAGAACGATAGTGGGGTATAATTCTGGCATTATGTGAATGCCTGGTAGAGGAGACTAAGCACCTGAGGACCGTCCAGTGCGCACGGCATCTGGAATGGGTTGGAAGGGGCCGGAGCGCTCCGAGCGGTCTCCAATGCACCAACCGATGCGCGGTGGATAAGGTGCATGTTGAGAGATGTTTCTTCTGAAAAGAAGGAGGGAATGTGAGATGGATGAGCATCCTGGTGCCCGGTGACTGTTCCGGAGAGAGACTGCTTCCCGGTGCCCGATGAGACCCTGGTGAGGACGCAGAAAAGCTTGAGTGGGATGTGGGATGAATGAGGAAGGGGTCGAATGGTTTGGATGAATGGGGAAGGGGAGGGGGGGGAATAGAGCGGGATGAGTGATTAAGGGAGGGATGAATGAAGAGTCGAAAGATCGAGTGGAGAACGGACTGTGCGAGCAGAGGGTCGAAGGAGAGACTGTTGAGAACCAGAGGGGCGTATCCCGGTGGCTCTGTGGTAGACGTCCCTGTGCCCGGTGGCTCAGAGAGGCTCTGGGAAATGAATACGTAGATTGGGGCGAGCATGAGGACGCTGCCGTGGGTCGGGGCGAGCACGTGGGCGCTGCTACTGATGAGATTCGTGCTTGGAGTGAAGATGTTGCCGGCGGGGCTCTTAGCGAGCGTGTGCCTGCGGGCGGGGCTCTGAGCGAGCGTGTGGCTGTGGGCGGGGCTCTGAGGATGCGGAAAAGCTTGAGTGGGATGTGGGATGAATGGGGAAGGGGTCGAATGGCTTGGATGAATGGGGAAGGGGAGGGGGGGGGGAATAGAGCAGGATGAGTGATGAAGGGAGGGATGAATGGCTGCTCTGGGGCGAGCGTGACTGCTCTGCTCTGGGGCGAGCGTGGCTGCTCTGGGGCGAGCATGGCTGCTCTGGGGCGAGCGAGGATGCTCTGGGGCGAGCGAGGATGCTCTGGATGCTCTGGGGCGAGCGAGGATGCTCTGGATGCTCTTGGGCGAGCGTGGATGCTCTGGGGCGAGCGTGGATGCTCTGGAGCGAGCGTGGATGCTCTGGGGCGAGCGTGGATGCTCTGGGGCGAGCGTGCTGCCGGCGGGTTCTGAGTGGGCTGTAGTTGTAACTGAGCTGTAAGTTGTGACATGTGGGTTGGCTGAGGGCTGTAGCTGAGAGTAGTAACTCGGAGCTGTAACTGAGCTGTTGAGCTGTAGCTGTAAGTTGAGCTATTGAGCTGTAGCTGTAAGTTGAGCTATTGAGCTGTAGCTGTAAGTTGAGCTATTGAGCTGTAGCTGTGAGTTGAGCTATTGAGCTGTGAGTTGAGCTATTGAGCTGTGAGTTGAGCTATTGAGCTGTGAGTTGAGCTATTGAGCTGTGAGCTGTAGCTGTGAGCTATAGCTGTGAGTTGAGCTATTGAGATGTGAGCTGTGCGTTGAGCTGAGAGATGCGAGTTGCGTTGAGCTGTGCATTGAGCTGCAAGGCAAACATGGTAAGATGAGGTAGCATGAAAGCCAGAGCTGGGGAATTTTTTTTTTTTTTACTTAAGGTAATATGGGAATGAGAAGATGAGAACCTGCCGGATTGCGAGAAACAGAATCTTTGAAGATACCTGTGGCTAACATGTGGCGGCGAAGCCAGACAGCTGAATGTGACATGAAAGTAATTTAGTGGTAGCATGAATTGTGAGCCTACGAGGTGTGAAGGTTGCATGAGAAAAGAAAAGGAAGCTTGAGAGTTCACGTGAGAAGAGTAGGAACGATGAACAGCATGAACAGAGGGTGAAAGAAAGATTAGCTTAAGCCAGAATGATAGTGGATGGTAAAGCCAGCGTGTAGAAGATGGTACGTTGATGGTACATGCAGTAAAATGTAGGTACAGAGGAGGGATAGAGGAAAGCATGTTAAGGGAGTTGAGTGTAGCTGCAGCAAAGGTGATGAGAATTGATAAGAAAGTTTGAAAAAAGAGGGAGCGTTTGAACTCAACATTGTTAAGACAAGCTGGGACATTGCCGAGTCCCTATGAACGTTGTTTAATCTTGCTTTAAATTGAGTTGTAAAACCTGGCTCCCGCCACCAGGGGGAGCTGAAAGGTCGCGCTGCGGCCCGTGGAGCAATGGTGACGTCATCAACTGCGCGCCTCCAAACAGACGTGGAACCAGGAAGTGAGGCTGACAAAAACATGGATATTTATTGACGTAGCGTCTGAAAGAAATGTCCACCGGCTTCGGCCCGGTGTGCCCGCTGCGGTACGGTTTCTGGTGTCCACCTGAGTGGAGACGTGCGCCTGGGGGCAGCACACGGAGCGCGCCGGCCGGCGCGGGAGCCGTGCCCCGCTCCGGAAACTCGGATAGCGCCCGGTTAAAATGAGGGGCAGAGAGCGAGAAGGAGAGCGCGTGGGTCCAGACCGTTGCTGTGGAGTGGAGGTTGGTGTTCTGTGTGGACGCCCTGAGGTGGGGTCCGTGAGAGACGCAGGTGCGGAGGAGCTGATGGTGTTTGGAGCTGTGGAATCACGCTGGGTGAGTTCTCGGGGGAACTGACCGACTGAATGTTTCAGACTGAATTGCTCAGATTGGGAACGGATCAGAATCTGAGGAAATGGCTCATGGTTGGTTTGAATGAATGCGCTGTACTGAGTGTCTCTCTGTCGAGAGAGCAGAGACAACAAGAGATGCTGGGATTGGCCTCTGCATATATAGGCCTTCTGGGTAATAAGAGGCGTGGTTAAATAGTGGAGGTGTGGTTGCTGGGGAAGTAAGAGGTTGAGGCGTAGTCCTGCTCCCGAATCAAAGTTAGCGATTACATCTCCAACTACACTGATGTAGAATACTGATGAATTTGAAGCTTCCAGGCAAATATTTCTGAGAATTTATCTTTGTTTGGTGAAGAGCATGTTTGTATTATTTCCTGTGAGGCCAGCTCATTAATCTCACCTCTTGTCCTTTTATTTCCTGTAGCATTTTATGATTCTTGTTTTCGGCATATTTAGCTTCTTTTTGGCTGAGGCAACAGCAATAACTCTGCCCCTCATAACTGCCTTAGCTGCGTCCCTGGTGGAGAAACGTCACATTGTCGTTTTCCTTTACAAACGTCTCAATGTCATTCGTCATCATTTGTACAAATTGTGGGTCATTGAGTCGACGAGCATTAAATGTCCAAAGTGTGTTCCAGATCTACAGTGATGAACAGCAGCATGATCACTTAGATCTGTTGTACCCGTGTCTGCCTCTGTAAGTTTGGACCTGTCTTTGTTCAAAATACAAAAATACAAAGTACTCCATTCTAGTATTTGTGGGTTGGACACATTTGTTTATTGGCGAAACAGAATTCATCTCTCTCCAGATATTGATCAACTCAACATTATGTATTAATTTACTAAATGTATTATTTATAGACATCCAATGTCAGCTGAACATGTAAGTTCCAGTCTACACCACAGCCAAGTGTGCCCTCAGAGTGGTTTGCAATCAAATCTACAACTTCCGTATAGAAAGTGAGGACAAAGTAAACACACTTCCATTAATATTTCCTTAGACCGGTCCTTCAGTCCTTCCCCTCTTTAGGTATTCAAGATATGATGACAACTTTCGTACTTGGAGGGGTGTGAGTTTTTTAAAAGTTTCCAGTTAAAATCAGAGGGATAAGTGTGTCTTTTATAGCTTTATACTACTCTGAGGTGATCACTTCCCGGAGATGAGTTGTTCTTTAGTCTCTTGATTGCCCCCAGTATTTCCATAATTGTTATTTTATCACCCAGTTTTTATTTTCTTCTTCAGTCATGACAGGCAAAATGATTTTATTTTATCTTCTTTATCCCCGGGAACTTTAGAGAAATGTTTTTTGTAGAAGGATTAAAATTATTGAATTTGGTCTTCTTTAGTTAAAATGACTCGACTCTGTTTTATTTTAATTGTAATCTTTAAAAGGACTTTTTGCCTGTCGGCTTTAGTAGACAGGACAGCTGAGTGTGAAATGGGGATGAGAGAAGCAACACTGCACATGGAACCTGGTATGTGTGTGACCGCCTTAACCACTCCACCACCACAGCTTATCTTCACGCTGCAATTTCAAAAACATAAGGGCCACCTGTTGTAAAGTTTTGGTCGGCTGTGTGGCAGGAGGTGGCTGTGTGGCAGGAGGTGTGGCAAGAGGTGGTCGTGTGGCAGGAGGTGGTTCTGTGGCAGGAGGTGTGGCAGGAGGTGGTCGTGTGGCAGGAGGTATGGCAGGAAGTGGTCGTGTGGCAGGAGGTGTGGCACAAGGTGGTCGTGTGGCAGGAGGTGGCCGTGTGGCAGGAGGTATGGCAGGAAGTGGTCGTGTGGCAGGAGGTGTGGCACAAGGTGGTCGTGTGGCAGGAGGTGGCCGTGTGGCAGGAGGTGGCCATGTGGCAGGAGGTGGTCGTGTAGCAGGAGGTGGTCGTATGGCAGGAGGTGGTCGTATGGCAGGAGGTGTGGCAGAAGGTGGTCGTGTGGCAGGAGGTGGCCGTGTGGCAGGAGGTGGTCGTATGGCAGGAGGTGTGGCAGAAGATGGTCGTGTGGCAGGAGGTGGCCGTATGGCAGGAGGTGGCCGTGTGGCAGGAGGTGGTCGTGTGGCAGGAGGTTGCTGTGTGGCAGGAGGTGTGGCAGGAGGTGTGGCAGGAGGTGTGGCAGGGGGGCAGCTCCTCAGGCTGGTAATATTAGCCATATTAGCCTCGTTAGCTTGTGGGACGGTCTGTCTTCCACTGAAGTTACGTCAGCTTTGATCGTTGAGCTCCTGAAGCCTTGTGTTTTCTGTGTTTCAGGTTATGTGGGTGATGCAGAGATTTTAAGGCAAATGTTGACAGAAATGCAGTGAATCCATGTGTCTGGACCGAAGCCATAACCAGAAATCTTTTCAACTGACAGTAATCAAGTTTTTGTGATTCAATTCAATTCAATTTATTTTTGTAACGCCCAAAATCACAACAACAGTTGCCTCTGAGGGCGACAGTGAAAAATGAATCAAGCAATGTCTGTGATGGCGAGGGACGATGTCCCAGATTCCTCTGTCCTTAGACCCTCCTTCTGTCCTTAGAGCCTCCTTCTGTCCTTAGACCCTCCTTCTTGGCCAGGAAAAACTACAAAAAACCTCCTTGGGAAAAAGTGAAAACCTGGAGAGTTCTGATGACTCATGCTACTTGGAAACCAAAAGATGAGAAGTCATTTCAACAGCAAACTGTAAGAGTCAGAGCGGAAAAACCCTCCTCATGAGTGCTCAGAGGAGGAACCGTCCACTGTCTGCAGGAGGAACCGCCCACTGTCTACAAGAAGAACCGCCCACTGTCTGCAGGAGGAACCGCCCACTGTCTGCAGGAGGAACCGCCTACTGTCTGCAGGAGGAACCGCCTACTGTCTGCAGGAGGAACCGCCCAGCAATGTAGATGCTTTTGAGCCGATACAATTTCCGATTTTGTGCTTGCTCAACCGAAGTTTCTCAAAAAAAATGCCCTTTCCCAAGCCGTGTCTTCTCCCTCACTCTATGCACGAGCCGCTTGATTTGACATGAGCCCACCACTAATGAGGCTTTTATAAACCACACACACGTGGGATTTACTGTCACAGCGAGTGCAAGGGAATAGTGCAATAACTTAAAAACTGAATCAAAGTACACTGCATAGGTTGATCATTGAATGTATTTATCTGGGGTATTATATAATTTGTTACATGCTGGTGTAATCCCTCATTCATCCAGGAGGGTTCCATTGTAGAAAAAGATTCAGTAGTAGTCACCTTGAGACTAATTTAGAAAAACAAGATGTTTCGATTCGCATCCAATAGTCATCCTCAATCTGCAGATCTCAATTCAGTTCAATTTATTTTTGTAAAGCCCATAATCACAGCTGTTGGATCTAGTCAGAGAACTCGGATATTTATCCAACTCTGGGAAAGCCCACTGGGCAGAGCCTCATGATAGCAGCATGTTCGTTTTTTTCTGCTTGTTTCACCTGAAAACAATCTTCTTTGTTACCCAAACCACCCTATTTTGGGCCATTAAATTCCTGTTGTTAGCTGCTGCAGCTTCTCATCACTGATGAGTACCTGATTAGCATCTTAATGTCCAGGGGTGATCCCGCCACATCGCTTTTAAACCTGATGATAAACCTTTAAACCTGATATGCATTGATTTAGTCTGAGAAAGATTCAAGATCTTGTTTCTTGATTGTTACAAATTTGTCATTGATGTAGTAGTACCAATGACTTTAATGTAGCAGTACCAGTGACTTTGATGTAGCAGTACCAGTGACTTTGATGTAGCAGTACCAGTGACTTAGATGTAGCAGTACCAGTGACTTTGATGTAGCAGTACCAATGACTTTGATGTAGCAGTACCAGTGACTTTGATGTAGCAGTACCAATGAATTTGATGTAGCAGTACCAGTGACTTTGATGTAGCAGTACCAGTGACTTTGATGTAGCAGTACCAGTGACTTTGATGTAGCAGTACCAGTGACTTTGATGTAGCATTACCAATGACTTTGATGTAGCAGTATTAATGACTTTGATGTAGCATTACCAATGACTTTGATGTAGCAGTATTAATGACTTTGATGTAGCAGTATTAATGACTTTGATGTAGCAGTACCAATGACTTTGATGTAGCAGTACTAATGACTTTGATGTAGCAGTACCAATGACTTTGATGTAGCATTACCAATTACTTTGATGTAGCAGTACCAATGACTTTGATGTAGCAGTACTAATGACTTTGATGTAGCAGTATTAATGACTTTGATGTAGCAGTACCAATGACTTTGATGTAGCAGTACCAATGACTTTGATGTAGCAGTACCAATGACTTTGACGTAGCATTACCATGACTTTGATGTAGCAGTATTAATGACTTTGACGTAGCATTACCAATGACTTTGATGTAGCAGTATCAATGACTTTGATGTAGCAGTACCAATGACTTTGATGTAGCAGTACCAATGACTTTGATGTAGCAGTACCAATGACTTTGACGTAGCATTACCATGACTTTGATGTAGCAGTATTAATGACTTTGACGTAGCATTACCAATGACTTTGATGTAGCAGTATTAATGACTTTGATGTAGCAGTACCATGACTTTGACGTAGCATTACCATGACTTTGATGTAGCAGTATTAATGACTTTGACGTAGCATTACCAATGACTTTGATGTAGCAGTACCAATGACTTAGACGTAGCATTACCAATTACTTTGATGTAGCAGTATTAATGACTTTGAAGTTGCAGTACCTATGACTTTGATGTAGCAGTACCAATGACTTTGATGTAGCAGTATGAATGACTTTGATTTAGCAGTACCAATGATTTTGACGTAGCATTACTAATGACTTTGATGTCGCATTACCAATGACTTTGATGTAGCAGTACCAATGACTTTGATGTAGCAGTATTAATGACTCTGATGTAGCAGTATTAATGACTTTGATGTAGCAGTACTAATGACTTTGATGTAGCAGTATGAATGACTTTGATTTAGCAGTACCAATGACTTTGATGTAGCAGTACCAATGACTTTGATGTAGCAGTATTAATGACTCTGATGTAGCCGTACCAATGACTTTGATGTAACATTACCAACGACTTTGATATAGCAGTACCAATGACTTTGATGTAGCAGTACCAATGACTTTGATGTAGCAGTATTAATGACTTTGATGTAGCAGTACCAATGACTTTGATGTAGCAGTACCAATGACTTTGATGTAGCAGTATTAATGACTTTGATGTAGCAGTACCAATGACTTTGATGTAGCAGTACCAATGACTTTGATGTAGCAATACCAATGACTTTGATGTAGCAGTATTAATGACTTTGATGTAGCAGTACCCATGACTTTGATGTAGCAGTACCAATGACTTTGATGTAGCAGTACCAATGACTTTGATGTAGCAGTACCAATGACTTTGATATAGCATTACCAATGACTTTGATGTAGCAGTACCAATGACTTTGATGTAGCATTACCAATGACTTTGATGTAGCATTACCAATGACTTAGATGTAGCAGTACCAATGACTTTGATGTAGCAGTACCAATGACTTTGATGTAGCAGTACCAATGACTTAGATGTAGCAGTAACAATGACTTTGAAGTAGCAGTACCAATGACTTGGAGGAATGCCTGAAAAGAAGGTCAATAGACGCTCCATTCACAGATTAGCCACGAGGATTGCCGAAGTGAATGGAAACCTGCAGTACAAAGGCAAAAGTGTCATCTTCACCCCGGATATTCCATACGAGGTTCGTTAAGAACGAGAAAAGTATTGACACATCTCTGAAGAATTCATTTAGTGATGGGTGTTCTGGTAAATTTTGAAGGTAAAAACACTTGAGCAGAAGTGGTTCTCAGGAAGATGCAAAACACGGAGAACTGAACAGCGACGATAGATGGAGCCACCAGCGTGGGGCATGCCAGTTCAGATTGTGGTCACACGGTAATACATTTCTGTTGATTGAAGATACAAAAATGTAGGGACTGGATTTGTGGGAAAATGAAAAAATATATGGAGAGGGCAGCGAAGGTGGTGTGTCCAGTTCTTTGTGAGGACTGGAGTCTGGAGCAGCCGAGGAGCTTTTCAGGGGCCCTTCATTAGGGATGTACTTCCCTCCTCTTGATGATCTTGTACGTGACTTGTGCCGTCATTTCATTTCTGTTATATCTTATTGTGCCATTATTATTTTTACATGATTTCTCTTAGTATTATTGTCCTGCTCCATGGTCTTGTTTTGTTATTTAGACTTAAATATGTGAAAAAATAAGATTAGATAAGATAAGATAATCCTTTATTGTCCCACATGGGGAAATTTCATTGATGCAACGCAGATAGATACAGAGGTAGATACAGAAGAAAAGAACAGATCACTTATAGGAGGTTTGAAAAACAGCAGCAGGAAGGAAAGACCTGCGAAACCTCTCCTTCACACAGCGAGGGTGGATCAGTCTCTCACTGAAGCTGCTCTCCAGAGTGGACAGAGTGTCCTGCAGGGGACAGAGTGTCCTGCAGGGGACAGAGTGTCCTGCAGGGGGTGGCACTCATGGTCCAGCATAGATGTGAATCTAGCCAGGACCCTCCTGTCCCCCACCTCCTGCACCGAGTCCAGAGCACAGCCCAGGACGGAGCTGGACTTCTTGATGACTTTGTCCAGCTTCTTCCTCTCCCTCTCTGTGATGCTGCTGCTCCAGCAGGCCACACCTACAGGAGCTGATTTACCACAGAGTCATAGAAGGTCTTCAAGAGCGGCCCTGTCACTCCAAAAGACCTGAGTCTCCTCAGGAGGTAGAGCCGACTCTGGCTCTTCCTGTACAGTCTGTGTTATGAGTCCAGTCCAGTTTGTGGTTCAGATGAACACCAGGTACTTGTATGAGTCCACTCTCTCAATGTCCCGTCCCTGGATGTTCACTGGTGAGGGGGCAGTGGGGTGGCGTCTCCAGCTTGTCCCTCAGGAGCTGATGGTGTTGAAGGCGCTGGAGAGATGAAAGAACAGGATCCTCACAGAGCTGCCAGGCTTCTCCAGGTGAGAGAGAGAGCGGTGCAGCAGGGAGATGACGGCGTCCTCCACTCCGATGCCAGGCCGATATGCGAACTGCAGCGGGTCCATGGCTGAGCTCACGGTGGAGCAGAGAATAGCGCAGAAAGATGCTTTATCAATATGTTACTTATTCCTGTGATACTTGTTTGTTTGCTTTAATTAATAAAATAATCATTAATTACATTTTCATAAATGGTACAGGTAGTACTGTATTATAAATACAATATTTAACAAGAAAAATATTTGTGTGTTGACTATATACATGACTATCGATAGTCATGGTGTATTATACTGAATGATGGGGGACCCTGTGATTCCCAACCCACAGATTTGGGTTTTTGAAGAAAAACTTTCATCAAGTGCTATTTCGAGTTAGAATGATAAAATAAATGACCACAACAGGTTACTATGTGCCAGTATGTTTATTTATCAAATCTCGTGATCTTGGGTCTTTTCCAGACCAGGCCTGGATGTGCTCCTTCTGCAACACAACAACACCTGATGAGATGACATCTTAAGTATTAATCCTGGTTATATAGATAGGTTAACACTCACAACACTTGTACAGCGTGTTCAGCCTCTTCTTGTCGTTGGCGCTCATCTCCCGAGCGTTCCCCAGGTTCACGTTGGCGTTGGGGATGGGGACCATGGTGGGCTGGCCGTTCTTGGAGAAAGCAGTCCTGGATGAGAGGAGATCAGGAGAATCAATCTCACACTGAACTTGGAGGAGATACTTGGAGAATACTGTAAGTGTGTGGCTGCTGCTCCTCTCACCTGAAGTACTGCATGACGGAGCCGTAGTCGTAGGGAGTGCCCTGGTTCAGAGTGGCGATTTTTCTGAAGTTGTGCTCCATTCCTGTAAATAGGAATGAAAAATAAAAAACGAGGACATCATAAAATAGCCAAAACTCTGGATAGTGACTTTCCTATACTTGAACTACTCCATTCCTCACTTCCAACCAATTTTCATAAGTTCCCTTCTTTCCCTCATTATGTCAGATCCGAAGGACAAGAATCGTTCCGGCGAGAGACTAATGAACGAATGAATTGTATCCAGAGCCCAGAAATTTGTGAAAATCAAGTCGTAAACAAGGATGAATTTGCTCGTGAGCGGTGTCAAAAGTGAGTGGGCTCAGTGAGCTCTAATTTTGAGTGAAGACCCCCAGGAAAAAATATTGAAAGACAGCATATAAGGGTCGCCCAACACCAAAAAAGTCACTGTAAAAATATAACGCTCACTCCAAAAAAGAATGAATGTGAGGACATGTATTATGCTATTATGACCCAGCCCTAAGTCATACAGGAAGTATATTGGAGCAAACAAGGCGCTGACAAAAGTGCAGCTCTTGTACTTTTGGCATGTCCCCCTACAGTTTTCATCCAAAACACTTTGTCCAGAAACACAAAACTTGTGTGCAATAAATATATACATATTTTGAAGATCGAAAAGAAATCTACATTTAAAAAAAAAAAGTATATTTGAAAACATTAAAAGCTCTCTAGTCCCTCTTCAAATTTGATGAGAAAAAATCATTAAAGTCTGTTTGTTGAGGAGAACTGGAAAAAAATAGGGTGATACATTTAAACATACTTTTAAGTGGTTCTATAGCACCCCATAAAATATCAATGTGACCAAGTCTGAAGTTTGCCATAGGCAGCATTTTTAAATCATCATTATTATTACTACTACTACTACATTACCGGACACCACGTTCTGCAGCAGGACCCTGATGTGGTTGTCCCTGTCGGAGCGGGTCTGCTCGTGGTTGAAGCCCAGAGCGTGGAGAAGCTCGTGCTGGACAGTGTGGTGGTACAGACATCCACTACGGGCCAGAGACACCACCTGCTTTCCCCCACGGCGACCCACGAAGGACCAGCAGCTGCAGACAGGCACAAAAAGGTCCATTTAACTTCTAACTTGAAATCTAGCCATTACAATTGATTTTTGTATAAAGTTTATACAAAAACAAACTAAAAATATAGTGTTTCTATGGTCCAAGAAGTGGCAAATCCTCGATGAATCAAGTGGTGAGTGCCACTATAGGGCTGCAGAAACACAATACCACATGCTGCAACAAAGGAAAATCTTGTTAATACAACTTGAATTTTCTACTTTTATTGAAATAGTTCCGACTTGTTCATATTTATGTACTTGATCCGCCCAGTTATTGTTCTTTAAACACACTCTTGTACCTTTGCTTAGGCATTTTAGAGCTTGAATTAGTGCATGTACTGAAAGGACTTTTAAACTCATTGTGGTAAATAATTAAGATGAATCAGGAAAGTGAGCAATACATTTGGACAACTGGACAAAAGAGTGAGCGCTCATCCAAGTTGTTTCTACATTTCCTCTGACAGGGGTCAGAGGTCAGAGACAGGGGTCTGGTGAATCACTCCCATCCATCTGTCTGAAGGGAGGAGCCAACCACACTGTGAAACTAATACAAATGAGTTTTTTTATAGTCAGGAGTGTCTCTTGTTAGTTTTGTCTGTTGGTGTGAACAGTCACCTGAGTCACATTGAACATAACCGTTTATCGTTTTTAAGAATCAGGGAGAGAACCTTTAAGCACCTTTAAGCAGGTACATTTCCCTGATCGAGATCATAGCGAGAACAAGGGCATTCACAGGTGCCATCAGTGCCACCATTCACATTACCCACATAACACAAAGTGCACAGGGCATCAACTGCTCCAAAGGGCACCAGCCTGACCAGGCACTTTGGACTGAAGGACTGAAAAGGCTATTTCTGCAGCAGCTGCACTGTTCCTTTTGCAATTAAACAGAGAGCCTACAGTAGGCCTACTCCTACTACTTTAGTTCTTTACCAATTCAAACTAGGACTCAAGTGTGGCCTCTCTCTTTCTTCAAAATGACTTTGAGATGCGCAGGGGCCGCTCCACAAACCACAGTTTGAAAGAGACGCAGACAGATCAGGGGCACAGATGGAAGCAAGGAGCAAAACGGTCTTTAGATCATCTCCATTGGCCTCATATTCAATTAGAAACCCTGAAAAAGAGAGAATGAAACAAGGCGTGCGATAATTCCGGCTGGCGTGGGCCGCTCCACCAAAGAGGTTCAACTTCTTACAAATTTCAAAATCGTTTTCTCATAAATGCAGCAGTTTTCTCCCCGTAGTGTTTTCTAGAGCCTGGAGCTGTTCTGCAGAAGAACATGAGAAGAGCTCGGGTTACACTGCAGCAGGGGCAGAGCAGGGACATTGAGGGACTGTGGGAGTAACGAGTTGCTAATAACATTGCCTCTATAATGCACCACAATACAGAAAACTATATGATTTCTGCATCTGAATAACTTCATAAATTGTCACTTTAATTTTGTATTACAGGCATCAAAGACCTACACATTATTCACACGTTCAAAGTTGGTTGGGGGGCCTGGGGGCCCCACTGAGCATTTCTGCTTAGGACACCCAAATGGCTAGCAGCGGCCCTGGGTATCATCAGAGTCACCTGACTTCAGTATGGACACAGTTTGAAGTCAGTTTCTATAGTTGAGATGCTGATAAGTTAGTTTACCCATCTTTGGACTCGATGCTCAGCCAGTCGCGGTCAGTGCTTCTGCTGGGTCTGAAGCGGATGCAGGAGAAGGAGGAGAAAGACTCCAGGCCACGAGTGATGATGGACTTTTCCCGAGAAGCTGAAGCACAAACAGACGTTGGTTCATTGTGGTGTTAGATGTTGTAGGTCAGTGAGTCAGTAGCTTGTGTTGGTTCTTACAGAAGTGGTTGGCGATGTAGTAGGGGATGTACACTTTTCCGTCAGTGTACTTGCCCCACATGCAGCCCCTGGAGGTGCAGGGGTCAGCGTTCCTCTCAGCCTCGCTGTCGATGGCGATGTCTCCCTCGATCACGATGGGCTCGCCTGCACGACGCACTGAAGCCATAAGAGAAATAATAAGAGCTGGAGTTCAGTTTTTCCCTCAACACAGTTTTGTCATTTGTAATCATCATTCATAAACCAGCTTTGGTCTTCTTAATGAAGAGGTTCATCATGTGCAAGTAAAAGCATGTGGTTTGGAGCAGAACTCAGATTTTGGATGAATATTTTTTGTGATTTTAATGCATAGACCATATATATTATTGGATATAGCTGACTAGCAAGCCACCGTATTCCGAGTAGGAAGGGAGCATGGGTGTGGATTGTTTACATCCAAATATGGTTCCAAATAGTTTTGATTGAAAACTTGCCTCTGTCTTTGCCATTCTGGCCTTAAAATGCCTGTGTTTAACCGTTCTACATGATTCTAGTGTTTTTATTTCATTATCTTGTTCATAAAGGAAAAGTACCTTGCTCCTGATTGGCTCTTTGGTTGCTATGATACACATTCAGATTTCCTAATATGGGACTTGGTTACAGATATAACTGCAAGCCTCGACTGGCTTCATTTGGCTGGAACCAAATGCTATTGGAGATGGTCCCACATCTACTTCTATATACGGTCTATCCTTTCATGCCAATGACTCCTTTGGTCTTCCCAATGTCCTATACAACTATACTCTTCCTCACCCTCCACGGGCGGTCTCTGTTTATCCCCCTTCAAGCTGGGCTCCTCTACCAGAGGCCCCTGGGAGCTCGAGGGTTCTTCAGTATCTTTGCTGTTCCTGCACTTTTCTGGACTGAGATGTCTGATGTTTTTCCTGGATCTGCTCAAGTCATTCCTCCAGTTTGGGGGTCTTTCCTCCAGTTTGGGGGTCATTCCTCCAGTTTGGGGGTCTTTCCTCCAGTTTGGGGGTCTTTCCTCCAGTTTGGGGGTCATTCCTCCAGTTTGGGGGTCATTCCTCCAGTTTGGGGGTCACTGCCCCAAGTGCTCCGGTCACTACGGGCACCACCGATACCTTCAGGCTCCAGACCTTCTCCAGCTCCTCTCTGAGGCCTTGGAATTTCTCTAGTTTCTCATGTTCCTTATTGCGGATGTTTCCATCCCATGAACTGCAATGTCCACCACCACGGCTTTCCACCACGGCACCTTGTCAACCACCACACACACATACATTATATATATACATATACATACACATTTTAGACATAGATGTGTAAATGTGTAAAACAATGTATTCATTTTTGCCCAGCCCTGTGACAATTGTCACTGCTTAATGATCAAATCAAATATAGGATATTCACCATAGCATTTGATCAAATCAAATATTAAAGTAAGGATGGCCTGTGCCATAGTCTAAGCTGAATATGTGGAAAAAAAAACACAGATATAACACAAAAGTATCAACTTACCAATGTTTTTGTTCGCTTCCTCAATAATTTCGGACACAGACAGGTCTGGGGGGGAAAAGGGGGGAAAGAATGAGCATAATGGGGAAAAATATGTGAATATAATATTCTCTTACCTGACTGTTGGAAGACAACGTGAGGCAGTAACGATGAAGGAGAAAAAAAGACCATGTTAAAGCTCACAATTCTGGGACTAAGCATATTAAGAATGTTTGTTTGATGAAGAACTTACCTCCTCAGCCCAACAGTAGGGCGAGAGCAGCAGCAGAGCCAGCATGGAGAACCTGGAAGGAGACATGTTGGAGACCTGTGGAGACATGATGTTCTGTTGAGCTGAAGAGAAAAGGTCTGGAGAGACACATGGTGAGGTACAAGAGCTTACCGTAAGATCCACAGACACAGAGTTCACTACATGTCCTCTTTTTATACTGGCTCGCCCTCCAACTATGGCCCATGTGGATGTCATGGATGTACAGTAGATTGTAGGTGGGAAAAACTGCACCTGGTTAAATGCTTCACTTTCTCCATAGTCAGCACTTAAGAAGGTCATACTAAGGCTACAGTAACATACCATTCTGTCCTTTACCAGCTCAGTTCACGCTGCACTTTTCAAATCAAATGCCAGCTCAAAATGAGATTCAACGTATTCATGTTTTTAGAGCTACGCAAAATTTGAATATTGAGTATATTGTCTATAAGAAATAATATGTCATTTTTTATAAACAAGAAAAACATAAACAATAAAACAAATCATTCAGAAAGGTGCAGTATATTCTTAAGGGTATAAAGTACATTCACTTTTGGGTTTTAATTGTTATGCAGATGACATCACAACATTTGGAATTTTAATTGCGTGCCAAATATATTTATAATTTTCTCTTGAAGGAAAACTAAATAAAGATATGTTTGTTACCTTGAGCACTATCCTCTGCCTCTGATACTTATTCTATCAAACAATGTTTAATTAATTTCACTTGCAAACTGTTCATTGCCTGTGACAGGCACATCGATGACCAATGGACCCAGATGCTCCTCGAGTCCCTGGAGAAGATCTTATCTCTACTCCATATGAACGATTCTTCATCTGCCTGAAGAACTGGTTCTCCTCCTGAAGAACTGGTTCTCCTCCTGAAGAACTGGTTCTCCTCCTGAAGAACTGGTTCTCC
Source organism: Eucyclogobius newberryi (assembly GCF_026437365.1). NCBI lineage: Eukaryota > Metazoa > Chordata > Actinopteri > Gobiiformes > Gobiidae > Eucyclogobius > Eucyclogobius newberryi. Next base: position 43,759,322 of record NW_027316167.1, on the reverse strand, counting down.
TCCTGAAGAACTGGATCTCCTCCTGATGAACTGGTTCTCCGCCTGAAGAACTGCTTCTCCTCCTGAAGAACTGGTTCTCCTCCTGAAGAAGTGGTTCTCCTCCTGAAGAACGCGGCGCACGTTCCCCTTCCTCTCCTGAGCACGGAGCGCACACCTGACGGAGCGCACACCTGACGGAGCGCACACCTGACGGAGCGCACAATTGACGGAGCGCACACACACGAGAAGTGAACACACAGTATACGGGTTCTCTCGTCAGCGCCGTGACGTCAAACGATCATTGCAAGCACCGCACAAGTCCATGCCATTCAATTCAACTCCCCGGCCAAGCTGGCGACACCCCCGCTGCAGCCATGTGGCCCTAAATCGAATGCCCAATGGCACCCCCAGTCAAAATTAAGTAATCTCCTAAGTCTTATTCTGTCTTTTGGCTATCGCATAAGCACAATCTTAGCAATATTTCGGGCAACAATCAGTCTATTCTCAATAGGCGTAAAATTGCACAAGTCTTATAGTTTGCTTCAACTGTTTTTCATGTTTGTGGCTGCGTCCTCTCCCTCCCCCAAAGGCAGAGGAGGCACGGAGCAGCTGCATGTCCCCCTTCCCCCAGCGCGCAGGTTCTCCCTCTTAACGCAGGGGATTTTCTCATTACCTGTCCCCTTGTTTTCTAGGCCGCACTTGCCCCGCCTACTCCCCGTCCATCCCAATTTGTAATATCATACCCGCTGTCCCGCTCCAGTCTATATCCCACGTCCCACAGTCAGCCTCTCCGGCCAGCTCCCGTCCGTGACCCAAGTCCCAGTCATCCCTCGCCTTCCCCCGCTGCCCATGCCTGCTGTCCCGCTCCCGTTCATGTCCCACATCTCTCATGCACCCCTCAGTCCGCCTCCCGTCTGTGGCCCATGTCCTACAGGCACCCCTCTGTCCGCCTCCCGTCCGTGGCTCATGTCCCACGGCAACCCCCCTCGTCCACCTCCCGTCCGTGGCCCATGTCCCACGGCACCCCCCTGTCCGCCTCCCGTCCGATCAGAAACAGGTCCAGGGTCAGGGTCAGGTCCAGAGACAGTTCCAGGGCCAGTTCAAGGGCTAGATCAAGGGCCAGATCCGACACGGCACCCCTCTATCCACCTCCCGTCTGTGGCCCATGTCCCACAGCACCCCCCTGTCCGCCTCCCGTCTGTGGCCCAGGTCCCACAGCACCCCCCTGTCCGCCTCCCGTCTGTGGCCCATGTCCCACAGGAACCCCCCTGTCCGCCTCCCGTCTGTGGCCCATGTCCCACAGGCACCCCCCTGTCCGCCTCCCGTTCGTGGCCCACGTCCCACAGGCACCCCCCTGTCCGCCTCCCGTCCGGCCAGAAACAGGTAAGAGAGAGGAAGAGAGAGAAAAGAGGAGAGAAAAAGAAAAAGAAAGAGGAAGAGAAAAGAAAAAGAAAAAAAAAGTTTCCAACTGCTACCCACGTTGCAGTCGTCCCTCTCCTTCCCCACTCCCGTCCATGTCCCGCTGCCATCTCCCACATCCCGCTCCCGTCCGCATCTTCTGCTCACCCGCGACCCACGTTCCACAGCTTACCTGCCCCCGCTCGGCTCTCCGCTATCTGCAGGCAAGCCGGACTCCCCTTCCCGATGCTGCACCTCAACGCTCTGCCATCTGCCGGCGCCTTCCGTTCACGTTCTGCCGTCTGCCGGCACCTCCCCTCTACGCTCCAAGCATCTCAGTCATTCTACGCGGCTCGACCTGGCTAGCGCCGTCCCCTTCCCTTCTCGAAGAGTATTTATTTCTTCATGAAGAATCATTCAGTCTTCGATTCACTGCGCTTTTACACGGACGCTTCCGCCTCCTCTGGCTTTGGGGGGGTTGTGTTAAGTCTACTTTAATCTAAATTTCAAATCTCTTAACGTTAAGGCCCTGCCTCGTCACCGCACGCACACCGGTCTCTCCTGCCGCCCCATTCCTAGTCGTTCCTATCTTCAGAAGGCCAGCCCACGTCAGCACCCCGGTCTTAGAACGCCCTAGGGCCACGTTGTTCCCGCGCATCTGTCACCTCTACTCCGGGCTCGTTTAGATTAGGAGCCGCTACATCATGGGCACCCGGGGTACATGGCCCCGATTTGCCTCTAACATCTAAAATCTACAGCCTAATTCCCCTGCACCCCGGTGCAGTCTCAACTCAACAAATACTGGTTGTTGTTCTAGATTTCCTCATTGCCGTCCCACTCGTCTCTCGAGCCACGCTCACGCCGTCCACTCCCGGCCTGTCCTAATTCAGTCCACGCCCCACGTTCACGGTCGACCTCTGCTGTCCCTGCTCCCGTCCTGCAGTCTACAGTCACTTCCCGTTCCGTCGACACTTCCCTTTCCGCCGTCTGCCGACACCTCCTAGTCCCGCCGCATGCCGGCTCGTCCCGTCCTGCCATTCTCCCGTCCACGCCTCGCGTCTGCCGGCTCTCTCCACGCCCTGCCACTGCCGGCACCTCCACGTCAGCGTCCGCTGGCACTTCCCTGCTACTCCTGCAACCTTTGCCCGTCTTCACTCAATTCCTATCCACTTCCAGGCATTCCATTTCAGCCGCATCACTCAGACACTTCGCATCCACAGGGAGTCACCCTCACCTATACGTCAATACGCTCCCCAGTATCCGCCCCTACCGGGACACCACTAATCACGGCGTCCTCGCGTCCCTGCCGTCCCCCTCCGTAGTCAGCTTCTACGTCTATTCTTCAGGAGCATCAGCGATAACACGGCGGCTCAGACCCTGGGCTTTTGGGGGAAGGTTTCTAATTCAATCAGATCATGGAGTGCCCATGATCGCTACGCCTTCCACCGGGGTCTGAGCGCCAAATAAACTTTGCAATAAAGTTTGCAAAAACATCTTTTCTGCTTTTGTGTCTGAGTCTCTCCAGGGTGAACTAGCACAATAAGTTAAATAAATAGTGAAAATTATGCCATTTTGGCACTTGAGGCATTTTTACTGCCTCCAGATGCAGGCAAGATAGATAGATATGTTCACGTATCAAGGGGCAACTGAAGTTTGAATATATAAAACTGACTGATCGGATTAACATTAATATTAATATTAAGCTTAAACCAGTAAGTGTAAAAAGTGAAAAATCTGTAATTTAGAAACAATTTTAGATTTTGATCATTTTCATCAAACCTGAATAACTTTTCACAAATCCATTTACAATACCAACAATACAAATGAAAAACTAAGAATGAATTAAATATATAAAACTTTTAATAATGAAATATAATGACATTGCACTTGATAAGATTACACACAGGTCTCTGAGGTCAACATTCAGTTTAGAGCAATATTTACATTAATCAATTTCACTATCTTCTGACAGGACAGCTGCATAATTATCCTGAGGTTCATTTGAACAGTTCTTACATTGACAAAGGTCAGTGCAGACAAGTTGAGAAGACCTACAAGAACACCCATTTGACTCACATTTGTTTGTGCGACACTTGCAGTTTATGACTTTCAGAACATCTCTTGGGGCTGGACTACCAGACATCCAATTCATAGAAAGTTCATTGTCCTTTATGTTCCAACCATTTAGTGATGGTGACGATGCAGATATCTGTTGATGTAGTGCCCTAGGATGAATTGCAGCTTGGTAGTTTGCTCGTAGTATGTGCTGCTTTAGAGCATCTCTAGTTGGAGGTAAACTCTGCTCAGTTGCCTTCGGATTAGTTCGAAATACACTATACCTGGTCTCATTCACACTCGATAAGCTGTGACCATACAGTTGACACATATACTTCTCCAAGGTATTTTCTGTACATTCTTCAACATCAAATCAAATCAAATCAAATCAATTTATTTTTGTAAGGCCCAAAATCACAACAACAGTTGCCTCTGAGGGCCACAGGGAGAAATGAATCAACAATGTCTGTGGTGGCGATGAAGTCAGACAATGTCTGTGGTGGCGAGGGACGATGTCCCAGGGTCCTCTGTCCTTAGACTCTCCTTCTCGGCCAGGAAAAACTACAAAAAAAACCTCTTTGGGAAAAAAGCGTAGAAACCTGGAGGAGTTCCAGTGAAGGAGAGATCCGACTCTCACAGACGGACAGACGGACACAAGGAGACTGGAGCTGGACCCACTCTTCAGGCAGATGAGGGACCGACTGAGTCGAGCTGGACCCACTCTTCAGGCAGATGAGGGACCGTCTGAGTCGAGCTGGACCCACTCTTCAGGCAGAAGAGGGACCGTCTGAGTCGAGCTGGACCCACTCTTCAGGCAGACGAGGGACCGTCGGAGGCGAGCTGGACCCACTCTTCAGGCAGATGAGGGACCGACTGAGGCGAACTGGAGCCACTCTTCAGGCAGATGAGGGACCGACTGAGGCGAACTGGACCCATTCTTCAGGCAGAAGAGGGACCGTCTGAGTCGAGCTGGACCCACTCTTCAGGCAGACGAGGGACCGTCGGAGGCGAGCTGGACCCACTCTTCAGGCAGACGAGGGACCGTCGGAGGCGAGCTGGACCCACTCTTCAGGCAGATGAGGGACCGTCTGAGGCGAACTGGAGCCACTCCTCAGGCAGATGAGGGACCGTCCACACAGGGCAGGGACCACTTCACCAGGGGAGGGGCATCTGGGTCCACAGGTCCTCAGAAGTGAGAGAAAGAAAAGAAGGCGGTGAACAGTTTGCAAGTGGAATCAAAAAATAAATATTGTTTGATAGCATAAGTAGTCAGAAGAAGAAGAGGATAGTGCTCAAGCTGTCATACTTCCCCCAGCATAGTTACTCCTAGGGCAGCGTAGCTGAAGCTGTGGGTTTATCTTTATGTTCCTAACTTCTCTGACCATAAGCGATTTCGAAGAGGAACGTTTTAAGCCTGGACTTAAATGAAGAGACTGTGTCAGCATATTTAACATGGGTCGGGAGCTGATTCCATAACACAGGAGCTTGGTAGCTAAACGCTCTACCTCCTACAGTACTTTTAGAGACTCTTGGCACCACCAGAAGGCCAGCATTCTGAGAGCGAAGAGCTCTGTTTGGATGATATGGTTCTATAGCATCTTTGAGGTAGGATGGGGCCATGTCATTTATGGCTTTGTAGGTCAAGAGTAGAATTTTGAATTTGATTCTAGACTCGACGGGGAGCCAGTGAAGAGACTTCAGCACTGGCGTAATGTGCTCTCTTCTTTTTGTTCCTGTTAGTAATCTTGCTGCTGCATTTTGAACCAGTTGAAAGCTTTTTATGGAGCTTTTAGGACACGCTGCAAGCAGGGAGTTACAGTAGTCTAATCTAGTCGTTACAAATGCATGGATAAGTTTTTCGGCATCACTTTTAGGCAGGATTCTTCTGATTTTGGCGATGTTGCGCAAATGGAAATAGGCTGTTTTACAAGCTTGATTTATATGAGCTTTAAATGAGAGCTCCTGGTCAAATAAGACTCCAAGGTTTCTTACAGTAGAACTGGAGGCTACACTGACATTGTCCAGTGTGACTATCTGCTCAGATAGAGCGTCTCGTAGATGCTTAGGGCCAAGCACAATGACCTCGGTTTTTTCAGGGTTAAGAAGCAGGTAGTTCAGTGTCATCCAGGTTTTTATCTCCTTCACACAAGTACTAAGTCTGTCTACTTGATCGCTCTGATCAGGTTTCATTGATAAATACAGCTGAGTGTCATCTGCATAGCAGTGGAAGTTAATGCCATGCTTTCTGATAATGTTGCCTAATGGTAGCATATAAAGAGTAAACAGAATTGGACCGAGTACCGAACCCTGTGGCACACCGTAAATTACTTTAGAGCTTGGTGAGGAGCTCTGGTTTACAACATCAAAGCTCTTTCCGAGCTGACAGAACACCTTGATGAACTCAGTGCCAGGGATAGCAGCTTCTTCTTTCCTTTGCCATGAAATGCACTACCTGAATCTCAATTCTGGGGATAATGTGTTGGTGATAGCGCGGAGGTTGATTATTCGCGATCTGTTCTTGACACCAGTCAGGAAATACAGGTCTGCATGGATTGTTTCTATAAGAGACATGGCTATCACAGCAACATCAGTGTCAAGACTCTTTATGATGATGTCTTTATGAGGCAAAGAGGCATGCTCTGCGTGAAGTAGAAGTCTGGTATCAGCCTCCTCGTGGTCACAGTATAGTTCCAGAACATCTTTCACTGTACTCTCCACCTTCCTTCATCACTATTGCCTGACACTCCTTGCCATGAGTGACATAGATATCAAGGTTCTGTTTGACTGATCAAAATGATGCCGTTTTCCAACATGAGCAGAGGAAGCTGATCAGGTTTTCCTTGTTCAGACCACTGGATAAAAACTGGCACTTTTTGATCTTTTTCATATATCTGGATGATCTGAGTCCGTCCTTTTGCTCGTCGTTCTCTCTCAGCATTCTTTATGCTGATGTCAGAATATGTATCAGCAACAAAGTCAACTCTGGTACTCTTGTATTTCCTCACAGTTGATATCATAACTGATCAATACAAATCAGCCAATTCACCAAATGTTGATGGCAGATGTTTCTTCAGTGATTGTATGATTGCCATACCATCTATCATCACAGCATTGCCTATTGGAACTGACTCAGTTATACATTCTGAATCTTGGCTTTCGAGCACACTCAGCAATTCAGACTTGGTGTTTTTAGCCAGAGTTCCATCTACATTTGCTAATGGAAACGATCTTGTTCCAAGTGGGTATGCCAGAATCTCACGTAGGTTGATATATCAATTCTGACTCATTATCAACAGTCTGGCAAATAACTCTTTGTCATACTTCAACACTGACTGCTGCCTTTTGCTTGACTTCTTCACTTTTGTCTGGTCAATTAATGTTTTCAGTTTCATACTCGAGATTGGTGAAAACATGTCTTTGTCTTTTTCAATCAGCCTCTCTTTGATGTAGAGCAACCTCTCCTTTCTTCTCAGCATCGAGTAGATCAGTTTTCATTTCATCACTGGCAATCATACCTGAGCTAAGAGAGACAAGCTCATCGTGGTCATCAAAAGGATTGACCATGTTGGAGACAGTGTTCAGTATTGACTGTACAGCATCATCATCTTTCTTGATTTTACCTCTGTCAAGCTCTTTTGACGCTCGATCTTCTTGGGTCTGTCCAGCGATACTCTCACATTTCCTAGTGATTGCAGCCTTCTCCGGCTGTGCAAGAATCCAGCGCTGCACAGCTCCTTTTCTGAGGGTGAGTCCTTTCAATCCACCTTTGGTCTTTGAATCATGATTCACAGTTTGCTCTATTGCCTGGTCACAAGTAATGTAAGGGGCTCTCTCCCCTGCCGCTGAACAGTCCATTCACCGGTTTCTATAATTGCCTGGTAGGATTCTGAATGACTGGATTGAAGATTGTTCATCTCTAACTAATAGGCTGGCAGATACCTGGCATACTTGACATGGTCATACGAGAAATACCATGACATCATCTTTCTGACCACAGATAGATGTAGCTTCCAATTTGACTCACGTGTGGTTAATGAATCGTCATAAGGCGCTGGTACAACTAGCAGCCCGTCATCTCCCTGCTGCACCGCTCTCTCTCTCACCTGGAAAAGCCTGGCAGCTCTGTGAGGATCCTGTTTTTCAATCTTTCCAGCGCCTTCAACACCATCCAGCCGCTGCTCCTGAGGGACAAGCTGGAGACGGCTAGTGTGGAGTCTGACCTGGCAGAGTGGATCCTGGACTACCTCACGGACCGACCCCAGTTTGTGAGAGCCCGGGACTGTGTGTCTGACCCTCGGACCTGCAGTGTGGGGAAGCCCCAGGGCACTGTCCTCGCGCCCTTTCTCTTCACCCTCTACACTGCGGACTTCAGACACGACACGGACAGCTGTGTCCTGCAGAAGTTCTCTGATGACTCTGCTATCATCGGACTCATCACGGACGACGATGATGTGGAGTACAGGGGACTGGCGCAAGACTTTGTGGACTGGTGTCAGTGGAACCACCTCCTCATCAACGCGGGGAAGACCAAGGAGATGGTGGTGGATTTCCGCAGACGCCACTCCACTGCCCCCTCACCAGTGAACATCCAGGGATGGGACATTGAGAGAGTGGACTCATACAAGTACCTGGGTGTTCATCTGAACCACAAACTGGACTGGACTCATAACACAGACGCACTGTACAGGAAGAGCCAAAGTCGGCTCTATCTCCTGAGGAGACTCAGGTCTTTTGGAGTGACAGGGCCACTCCTGAAGACCTTCTACGACTCTGTGGTGGCATCAGCCCTCCTGTACGGTGTGGCCTGCTGGAGCAGGCCACACCGTACAGGATTCATCACTCTGTGATGCTGCTGCTCCAGCAGCATCACAGACAGCATCACAGAGTGAGAGAGGAAGAGGCTGGACAGTCATCAAGAAGTCCAGCTCCGTCCTGGGCTGTGCTCTGGACTCGGTGCAGGAGGTGGGGGACAGGAGGGTCCTGGCTAGATTCACATCTATGCTGGACCATGAGTGTCACCCCCTGCAGGACACTCTCTCCGCCCTGGAGAGCAGCTTCAGTGAGAGACTGATCCACCCTCGCTGTGTGAAGGAAAGGTTCCGTAGGTCTTTCCTTCCTGCTGCTGTCAGACTTTATAACAAAAACTGTTAGTCCTGAACACTCGCAATACTGACCTAACCATGTGCAATTCTGTCATATGTGCAATTGCTGTTGGAATTCATGTGCAATTACTGTGAAATTCATGTGCAATCTATGTGCTGTCGTGACACATATTCATGTGCAATTACTGTCGTAATCACATGCAATGGTATTTATGTATTTATTTATTTATTTGTCTATGGGAGTTTTTATTTATTCATAGGAGATCTTCTACTGAAGGTTTTTTCAGACTTCCTATAAGTGATCTGTTCTTCTGTATCTACCTCTGTATCTACCTGCGTTGCACCAATGAAATTTCCCCATCTGGGACAATAAAGGAATATCTTATCTTATCTTATTTAACATTCCAGTCAAATCAATAAGACTCCATGGGAACAAGCAGGTGGTAGGCCCTCCACCAGGAAACTTTAAAGCAAGTGGCCTACATTTATAAGCAAATGACTTCACACTAAGCCCGAGCGTAGTTCAAACAAGTGTGACATTTTATAATTGCGCTACACTTCTGAGAATAGCGTTGGTCCACACCTGCTCAATTTCACATGCAACTTTGCATACAAGTGATAAAGCGTTCTGCTGTGTGATACAGCTCACAGCTCAATAGCTCAACTCACAGCTACAGCTCAATAGCTCAACTCACAGCTACAGCTCACAGCTCAATAGCTCAACTCACAGCAACAGCTCACAGCTCAATAGCTCAACTCACAGCTACAGCTCAATAGCTCAACTCACAGCTACAGCTCAATAGCCCAACTCACAGCTCACAGCTCAATAGCTCAACTCACAGCTACAGCTCACAGCTCAATAGCTTAACTCACAGCTACAGCTCAATAGCTCAACTCACAGCTCAATAGCTCAACTCACAGCTTAATAGCTCAACTCACTGCTCAATAGCTCAACTCACAGCTCAATAGCTCAACTCACTGCTCAATAGCTCAACTCACAGCTCAATAGCTCAACTTACAGCTACAGCTCACAGCTCAATAGCTCAACTTACAGCTACAGCTCACAGGTCAATAGCTCAACTTACGGCTACAGCTCACAGCTCAACGGCTCACAGTTACAGCTCCGAGCTACTACTCTCAGCTACAGCCCTCAGCCAACCCACATGTCACAACTTACAGCTCACAGTTACAACTACAACTACAGCTCACTCAGAACCCGCCGGCAGCACGCTCGCCCCAGAGCATCCACGCTCACCCCAGAGCATCCTCAGAGCCCCGCACGCAGCCACACGCTCGCTCAGAGCCCTGCCCGCAGCCACACGCTCGCTCAGAGCCCCGCCCGCAGCCACACGCTCGCTAAGAGCCCCGCCGGCCACATGTTCACTCCAAGCACGAATCTCACCAGCAGCCGCGCCCACGCGCTCACCCCGACCCACGGCAGCGTTCTCATGCTCGCCCCAATCCACGTATTCATTTCCCAGAGCCTCTCTCTGAGCCACCAGGCACAGGGACGTCTACCACAGAGCCACCGGGATACGCCCCTCTGGTTCTCAACAGTCTCTCCTTCGACCCTCTTCTCGCACAGAGTCCGTTCTCCACTCGTTCTTTCGACTCTTCATTCATCCCTCCCTTAATCACTCATCCCGCTCTATTCCCCCCCCCCCCCTTCCCCTTCCCCATTCATCCAAACCTTTCGACCCCTTCCCCATTCATCCCACATCCCACTCAAGCTTTTTTGCGTCCTCACCAGGGTCTCATCGGGCACCGGGATACAGTCTCTCTCCGGAACAGTCACCGGGCACCGGGATGCTCATCCATCTCACATTCCCTCCTTCTTTTCAGAAGAAACATCTCTCAACGTGCACCTCATCCACCGCGCATCGGTTGGTGCATTGGAGACCGCTCGGAGCGCTCCGGCCCCTTCCAACCCATTCCAGCTGCCGTGCGCACTGGACGGTCCTCAGGTGCTTAGTCTCCTCTACCAGGCATTCACATAATCCCAGAATTATACCCCACTAACGTTTTGGACATTTTGGGGGTTTGATGAGTCGGAAGGCTTATTCAACACCTCTAGTAGATCAATAAGGGATATCTTACTATGCGCAACTCATAATACTCAGTCTATTCCCCTCTATCAATCCGTCTCCTGCATTGCTCATACTCAAGTCACCGTAATTGACCAGCTCCTACTCTCGATTCACCGTCCCAAATCCAACGCTCTATGATCGCTTCAATTCCTACTCCTCAATACTACTACCCTCATATCTTTCATTCCTCTCATTCTCAATCTCATTCAGCTCAATTAAGTTCCCTCATTCATTGCTCATATCGGCTTCTTCACCATTTCATGCTTCCTGCTTCCGAAGAGTGCACACGCTTTTTTGCTCGCTCCGCTTGCTATCGCTGCTTTCCTTATTTATTTTTCTTTTTAATCAGTTTTTGTCTTCCAAACATTTTTGCTTTAGACTTTTTCAAGTAAACCAAGGATTTTAAGAACATTTTTCCAGTTTTAACGACATATCTGACGCCAGCGACATGTCCGGGAGAAGAAGTGAGAAAGACTGTGAACGCTGTCGGAAATATCAACAAGAAATTAATGAGCTGAAAACACGGATATTTGTTTTGGAATCTGAAAAAGTTCTTCACGATACCATTCCTGTGTCAACCGACGGTAAGAAGAGCACACTTTTTACAAGAAAAACTGCTACTTTCAACCTAAACCGCAGTGACTCTGTGTCGTTTCCAAAACTGTCTAAAAACCAGAAAGACCAGGCTGTTTCTTGGAACAAACTTGGAGCAAAGCCTAAACGATACAAAGATAACGTGAAGTCACCTAAAATACAGCTCACCAACAGATTTTTACCACTTTCAGAGATGGAATTAAATGAAAAAAGGAAAGATGACGTGGCCAAAATACAGCGAGGAGGATCTGCCAAGGTCACGCAGATTGTTTTAGTTGGGGACGGCGCGATAAGTCACATGACGCATGAAAAGATAAACACACATTCTTTTCCAAGCGCCACTGTTTCTGAGATAACGTCACTCCTTCCAAATATTATGGCTAAGCATGGAGGAGCTAAACAGCTGATTGTGCACGTGGGTGCAGTGGACATGCGGCGGGAACAGACTGAAGTTTTGAAAAAAGACTTCTTGAAGTTATTCGACCTGCTTGATAAAATGGAAATCAAAACTTTCATTAGTGGACCTCTTCCAAACATCGACAGGAGGATAAACAAGTTTAGCCGGCTTCTTCAGCTGAACACATGGCTGTCCAAAGAGTGCTCCCCGAGAGGACTACACTACATTGAGAACTTCTATCTATTCTGGAAACGAGAGGACCTGTTTAAGAGAAATGGCCCCCACCTATGCAGAGGTGGAGTGAGGGTGCTGACAGAGAACCTGCTCCACGCTCTGAGGCATTGGACTGGGCCTGGACAGGGTCCTGAGCAGATAGTTAGAGAAGAGAGGAATGAGAGAAGAATTCCTGCTCCCTCAGCCAGAGACCGAGCCAATGTTTCAACATCAAAAGCACCACAACCTCAGCCTCCACCAAAGGATTCATCAGCAGCTGCTCCACCACCACCAGCAAAGGATTCAGCTCCAGCTGCTCCACATTCACCTCCACCGCCTCCAGCAAAGGAACAATCTTCAAAGGCCTTGGACCCATCTGTGACAAGCCCAACAACATCCCTGTCATCGCCCCTGCCTTCACACCAGCCCTGGGTTCCCCCTGCAACATCTACTCCCACTAAAGATTCATCATTCTCCTTCTCATCTCCACTCTCACCCATGGGCCTTCCCAGCCATTTTGAAAGTCTGATCAAATCAGGCATTAAGATGGCTCCACTCACGCCCAATATAGCAAGGGCTATACCGACTACACCAACAAAAGCCCCACCACCCATCCCCCCTCGCCTCTCACCTGGTCCCAAACTCTCCTTGGCTACAAAAGCCCCACCACCCATCCAACCTCGCCTTTTACCTGGTATCTCCCATAGCTAGGATGCACTGGGTCTCAGCGTTGCCGGGACTTATTGTCACATTAAAAATCAAACCAACCCGGGGCCCTATGTAAAAAGAGCCCCCCCTAGTGCTATTTCTGTAGTCACATCATCACACAGATGGAAAAACAAAATGCGAGTCAGGCCCAATCTGAGAAATGTGATTCATATTCCCTGTGAAAAGATAAAGCCCAGTCCCACTGAAACTAGTCTGAAACTTGCTGTGCTAAATGTCAGATCCTTATGTAACAAATCTCTCTTAATTAATAATTTTATTTCTTCTTATAATCTTGATTTTATGTTTTTAACTGAAACATGGCTTGACAAAAACACAGGAAATGTAGTTCTGATAGAATCTGCTCCACCCAACTTTAAGTTTGAATCTGAAACACGAGAAAACAAAAAAGGGGGTGGAGTCTGTGCTGTCTTTAGAGATGAAATAATTACCCGCAGGTTGTCTTTTGGGGTGTTTTCATCATTTGAGTATGTATCCTTTAAAATGGAGCTAAAACGGTCTCCATCCATTCTCTTCATTGTTTTATACAAGCCTCCCCAGCACTGCCAAAGTTTTATTGATGATTTTACTGAGATGCTTTCAGTCATATGCACAGACTTTGATGGTTTGGTCATTACAGGTGATTTCAACGTGCATGTTGATAATGTTTGTGACAGAAACGCTAAAGAGCTTGATGCTGTCCTTGAAACCTTCAGTCTTACTCAGCATGTGAGAGGCCCCACCCACAGCAAAGGACACACTCTAGATCTCATAATTACAAAGGGGGTAAATATTTCAAATGTTAATGTGATCGATGTTGCTCTGTCTGATCATTTCTGTGTCTTCTTTGACCTGTCTGTTTCTCCCCAACCTCCGGTTGGTCCTGCAGTTGTTCAGAGGAGACACATAAGTGATGGCACAGGTGCACTGTTTATGGAAATGATAAACTTTGAAAATGTCTCATGTTCTAATGTAAATGATTTGTTGAACTCTGTTACATCTAGTGTTTTGAATGTTCTGGACACCATCGCCCCTATAAAGGCTAAAATGGTTAAAAATAAGCAGAAGGCGCCGTGGAGAAATGATGATTCGGTCAGGGCACAGAAAAGGGAGTGCCGCAGGGCCGAACGGAAATGGCGCAAGTCAAAGCTCCAGGTTCAAAAAGAGATTTACAAAGAAAAGCTGAACATGTACAACCTAATCTTATGTAGAACTAGGGAAAGATATTTTTCTGAAATAATTGGAAGCTGCAGTAACAACTCGCGTGTCCTGTTTGCCACAGTAAACAGATTAACAAACCCTCCAGCTCAGCTGCCGTTAGAACTCATTTCCACATCCAAGTGTAATGAGTTTGCATTATTCTTTAATGACAAAGTTCAGGGCATTAAAAATGCTATAAATCCCACAATGCAAAAAATTACCCTAAAACCACCAAGACACTTAGAGCTAACTCACTTTGCACCAGTAACTGACAAAACTGTCCATGAGATCATCACCAGTCTGAGTTCATCTACATGCTGCCTTGATGTGTTACCCACCAAATTTCTAAAGTCTGTGCTGAACAGTTTGTTAGCACCATTCACTCACATAGTTAACATGTCGCTTCAATCTGGAACATTCCCAATGTCTTTGAAAACTGCGGTCATAAAGCCTCTCCTAAAGAAGAGCAGTCTTGATGCCGCAGTACTGAGTCATTACCGGCCCATCTCTAATCTGCCATTTTTGGGCAAAGTCCTTGAAAAGGTTGTTTACCAACAGCTCACAGATTTCCTCTTAATAAACAACTCATTTGATGTTTTTCAGTCAGGTTTTAGACCTCATCACAGCACTGAGACTGCTCTTGTCAAGGTGACAAATGACATCCGCCTGAACACTGACACGGGCAAAGCCTCAGTCTTAATTCTGTTAGATCTGAGTGCTGCTTTTGACACTGTCGATCATGGGATCCTCTTACAGAGACTAGAGGACTGGGTGGGCATCACTGGCACTGCCCTAAACTGGTTAAGGTCCTATCTGGAAGACAGGAAGTACTTTGTTGAAATTGGTAGCTGTGTCTCAGACCACATGACCCTGACCTGTGGAGTGCCCCAAGGGTCAGTCCTGGGTCCCCTTCTGTTCAACCTCTACATGCTGCCGTTAGGTCAGTTGATACGCAGTGAAAATGTGTCCTATCACAATTATGCAGACGACACTCAGATCTATGTTTCACTATCGGCAGGTGACTATGGACCAGTAGATTCACTCTGTCACTGCATCCAACAGATCAGTTTGTGGATGCAAAACAACTTTCTCCAGCTGAACTCAGACAAGACTGAAATAATCGTTTTTGGCCCACAGAAACAAAGAGAAAGTGTTAGCGGTCACCTCCAGAGTCTCGCTCTAAAACCTACAAACCAAATTAGAAATCTGGGGGTAATAATGGACTCAGACTTGAACTTTAATAGCCACGTCAAATCAATAACATCAGCAGCTTTTTACCATCTAAAAAACATTGCCAAAATCAAAAATATAGTGTCAAAACCAGATTTAGAGAGACTTATCCATGCGTTTGTCTCCAGTAGATTAGACTACTGTAACGGCCTGCTCACTGGTCTCTCCAAACGAGTTGTAAAACAGCTGCAGTACATCCAGAACGCTGCTGCTCGGGTCCTGACTAGAACCAGGAAGTATGATCACATTAGTCCTGTTCTCAGGTCTCTGCACTGGCTCCCTGTGGCTCAGAGAATAGACTTTAAAGCAGCTCTGCTTGTGTACAAGTCTCTCCATGGCCTAGCACCAAAGTACATCTTGGATATGTTAGTGCCATATGAACCATCTCGGACTCTGAGGACCTCAGGGACCGGCCTCCTGCTGGTGCCCAGAGTCAGGACAAAACATGGGGAATCTGCATTTCAGTTTTATGCAGCTAAAATCTGGAACAGTCTTCCTGAAGATGTGAGACAGGCTTCAACTCTGACAATGTTCAAATCTAAGCTAAAAACAGTTTTGTTTAGCTGCGCATATGACTGAAAGGATTTTTTCTTTGCACTCTTCTCTTTGGTTTGTGATTTTATTAGTTTAGAAAATCAGTTGGATTGATAATTTTTAATTTAGTTAATTTTATTGTATTTCTGTTTCTGTAATTTCTTTGTGATTTGAATGCATTTTTCCTGCTGTGTGAAGCACTTTGAATTGCCTTGTGTATGAAATGTGCTCTACAAATAAACTTGCCTTGCCTTGCCTTGCCTTCTTTAATACCCGCAGCTCGTCAACTCCTAAATCCATGCAAACATTTCGCTCTCCACTCCGGAGCAAGAGGACTCCACCATAACTCCAGTTCTATCGACTGCTCGTCCAATCCTATCACTCTTGCATCTTATTCTCCATCTGCTTCCGTCGACGACCACAAACGCTAAAACACTATTCAAATGTACCAGAATTAACCCTCGTCTCAGTAACGGACGGACTGCTTTCGATTTCATCCAGCTACTCTTCAAGAGTGCTAGGCTATCCAGCTCCTCTTCCCCCGTGCCACTCGTAACATTATTTTCAGCCAGGCTTACGTCAAGATCCAGATCAACTTCCTTCATTTTAAATCATTTTGGGGTTTTGAATTACCCGAGACAGAGCCCCCATCCTGAGTCTCTACCCAGCCATCTCATCGATCTCTCATCGACCTCTCTCTCATCTCATCGATCTCTCTCATCGAGTTCTCTCATCGGTCTCCCTCATCGATCCCTCTCATCGAGCTCTCTCATCGATCTCTCTCATCGATCTCCCTCATCGATCTCCCTCATCGATCTCCCTCATCGATCTCTCTCATCGATCTCTCATCGATCTCTCATCGATCTCCCATCAATCTCCCATCGATCTCCCATCAATCTCCCATCGATCTCTCATCAATCTCTCATCGATCTCTCATCGATCTCTCATCGATCTCTCATCGACCCATCATGACTTATCAATAAACATTCTTTCGTATTTCATTGTTGTGGCGTGGTCCTTGCTAGTGAATATTTATATTTTGTCCTCCTGTGCAATATATTTCATTGAAAAATCCGTAAACCAAGCAATAAAATAACTGCGGCCTTATAGAAAATATAATTCTGTCAATTGGACAAATGTTTGAAGAGTGATTATGTTTCGTCATCCAAGTATTTTCTTCATTTCCTCTGACAGGGATGTGGTGAGACCTTATATTTGTCTGAAGGGAGGAGCTAACTACAATGAAACTAACACAAACTATATGTTTGCAGTCAGGAGGAGTATCTGCCGTTGTTTGCTCTTATTATTACTACCATTATTGCTGTACATAATAATGCTAGAGAAACAGATTGTACTCACGGTGTCCCAGAGAGTTGGATATTTTCTTCGCTGTGGAACTCCTTGAGATTTCTACTTTTTCCCAAAGAGATTTTCCCCAAAAGGTGGGTCTAAAGACAGGGGATGCTGGGAAATTTGCTAAATTCCTATGAACATTGTTCAATTTCTTTTCACTGTCGCCCTTCGAGGAAACTGCTGTTGTGATTTTGGGCGTTACGAAAATAAATTGAAGCGAATGGGCTAATTTGCGTCCACAGTCCAAGATTCACACTCTAACATACACCAGCATACTTGGAAACTGTAGGCAAGGTGGGTGAAGTGTCTTGCCTAAGGACACGACAACAGTATGCACTAGTCCCCCCTGTGGCATCTGGCATTCCAGCGGTCTCTCATGCAAGTATTAAGCAGGCCCATCCCAACTTAGTTTCAGAGTTCTGACAAGATCAGGCTTTGACAAGTTGGTATGGCCACACTATTGAGTTTAAGTGTGAACTGTAACCTGTGTCATATTTAGCATCTGATCTGAAAATGGAGGTGATTGGGTAGTAAATCCTTTACCAATCTTTGTCAGATGAACTGAAGAAGCAACTTGGATGACTGGCAAAAACGTATTCACTCTTAACATTTTAGTCCAGTTGAAATAATTTTATTTTCTTTTGCTAAGGATCCTACCTGGATGAGTGAAAAATTACAAATACATTGTTATATTTAAAATAAATAAACTGCAATATTCTGTCTACAGCTGCTGGTCCTTCGTGAGTCGCCGTGGGGGACAGCAGGTGGTGTCTCTGGCCCATAGTGGATGTCTGTACCACAACACTGTCCAGCACGAGCTTCTCCACGCTCTGGGCTTCAACCACGAGCAGACCCGATCCGACAGGGACAACCACATCAGGGTCCTGCTGCAGAACGTGGTGTCCGGTAATGACCATAGCTATATAAACTATATTGTACAGAGGAGTGTTGAATATAAGATCGGACAAAATCTCACTTGGGTTAGGGTTAATAATTAATCTATTTTGTTTTTTTTATACTGTATGCATGCTTGACATCGCTTAATTACTGCAAACCAATTTATGAATAAAGACACCTAACCTAACCTACACTAACCATATGACACGCCACTGTCCTCGTTCTCACCCAGGTCACTCAAAGATACAGAGTGTAAACTGGGAACAGCCGTGACGCACAGCTCCACAACTCCATTTTCTCGTAAACTTGGAATTGTTGTACAAAAAGACATTCACACAAATCTCATGGACAACAGCGTAAAAATAGTCAGTACCATTCTCCTTGACAAGGCAGCAGTAGCAGCAGTAGCAGCAGGAGCAGCAGGAGCAGCAGGAGCAGCAGGAGCAGCAGGAGCAGCAGGAGCAGCAGGAGCAGCAGGAGCAGCAGGAGCAGCAGGAGCCGCCAGCCAGTCCAGTCCTAGCGCAGAAAGAAGTACCAAAGATCTTCTCTCCATCCGTCCATCGCAGAATAGTGGCCAGTGAGGGCTGAGTCAGAGGCTCTCAGTCTTGCAGCCTCAGACACTGCCACCACTCGGCCTCTAACTGCTTGGTCCTGGGGTGAACAACCCACATACTTGCAGCTTAGCCAAACTTTTCCATAACAGACTCGACTTTAAACCAAGACAAAGCCCAGACTAAACCAGGTCTAACCCAGTAGACCGACCACACTGAACCAGGAGGAGGGCAAGACGTGCTCAAAACATAAAATCGCCACTCTGAACCAGGGCACTCCCTACGACTACGGCTCCGTCATGCAGTACTTCAGGTGAGAGGAGCAGCAGCCACACACTTACAGTATTCTCCAAGTATCTCCTCCAAGTTCAGTGTGAGATTGATTCTCCTGATCTCCTCTCATCCAGGACTGCTTTCTCCAAGAACGGCCAGCCCACCATGATCCCCATCCCCAATGCCAACGTGAACCTGGGGAACGCTCGGGAGATGAGCGCCAACGACAAGAAGAGGCTGAACACGCTGTACAAGTGTTGTGAGTGTTAACCTATCTATATAACCAGGATTAATACCTTAGAGCTACTTCAACTCATTGAGTTTTTTTATGTTGCAGAAGGAGCACATCCAGGCCTGGTCTAAGCAGAAGATCACTGCTCATTGTGTCACTGGAGATGTGATGAAATAAAAAATGAAAAACTCCCCTGTAATAGTCAATTACTGTTTTTTTTCCTGAAAAAAGAAAGAATAGACATAGAACAAAGAACATAATAGAAGCCTTTCCTTAACTATTTCCTCTGGGTCCAGATAATTAATTTCTCCTCTTACCTTTTAATTTCCAGTAGCATTTGAGGACTCCCCTTCTTAGCATGATTTATCCCCAGCTTTTTTAGTTTTTCTTGCAGATCATTTAGCTTTTTCTCCTTCTGTTGCGTTTTTGCTGAAAACAATGGCAATTTTTCCACTAAAAACTGCTTTAGCAGCATCTCAGAGTCATGGTCATGTAGGTCTATTATTCCTATATGTGCTTCAGAGATTTAAGATCTGTCTTTACTGAAAAAATAAATAAATAATATATTCTGGAGTCGATTGTTTTTGGGTTAGAAAAATGGGAATGTTGGCGTGCATTAGGGTTCATCTCCCTCCAGATGTCAATCAGACCTATATTCTTCCTTAATTTACATAATTTGTTATCTATTGTTCCTCCTGTGCCTCCTGAATTTGATAAATCATTTGCCAATTGACACAGATTAGGCTTCCCTCAGAGTGGTTTGCAATCAGGTCTATAACATCATTATGGGAGGTGATATTGCCTCCTGATGGAGCATACACATTCAATAAAGTAAAAAACCTTTCCATTAATACTTCCTTTAACCAGTGCAAAGCTGCCATCTTTGTCTTTACATTGAAAATGTTGTTCAATAGCTTTTCAGTTCAAAATCAATATTGCAACTCCCCTCTTGTTTGTTTTTGATAAGATTTTTGATCGAGTTCAATATGTTGCTAAAGTTAAAAGATGCTACTTCTTACTTCTCCAATGACATTGAGTCGATTGTGTCAAAAATGTTCATGCCAGAAACATCCACCAAACCCACAAAAAAGTCCATGGCAAGTCCATTCCGAATGGCCCCCCGATCATCTCCCATTGTGCTCCTGGTACGAACCCTCTCAAAGAACTGGATACTCTACCTCCCCAAACTTTTGCTTCTGCTGGTGGTGTTTTTACCTTTTACCACCAGATGAGTTGCTGGATGTGAGAAGCCATGCCTCAGATTTCTCTTCCTGAATTCCTCACAGATAGAGTGAAACTTTGCTGGTTGATGATGAATCTTGTACGGAAGGTCTTATGCAATAAAAACTTTCTTGCCTCTCGACTGGAGGTCTCCGTTAACATTTGCAGCCTTCATGATGTTCTCCTTCTCACTCTGATTCAGAAACTTCATGATCAGGCCTCATAGTTTATCATCTTCTTGTCTTTGTTGGCCCAGGCAATTTGCTATTTCTATAGTGAGGGGCGTTTCCCCCTCTGGTGCTGTGCTAACTTTAGCATCGTTAGCTTATGGCGACGTCAGTTTTCCCCCAAGGTTATAGTCCTTCAATTTTAATTGTTAGTTCCCGAAGCATCAGCTTCCTTGCCTTTTTCTGGTTCCTACAGTGTCTGGCTCCTCAGTTTGAGTTTAAAAAGAAGATTTTAAAGGTAAATATTGGCAGCAGTGCGTAGCAGTGCGACAAGTCAGTGAAGGTGGTGAAGGTGTTTGACACAAAACAATGAAGAAATATAAACGTCTAACCTTAAATGTACTTATGATAATTACAATCGATATTTGCACTGTTGATACCCACATTTTGCTGCATCAGTATTGATACTTTGATAGCGATACTCATAACCCCTGCTGTTTGTCAGGTACAAACTAGATATTTGGTCTTTTCATTGCGTTTTCACTAGCAAGGATCACAACCCCGGCTACGATGCAAAGTGTTTATTGGCGTACAAGAAACATGAACAACATGAATGTACAGAAATGGATGCAGTTTTGGGGCTTCTGGCGATGAGGGCTGCAGGCTCCCAGGCCTCGATACCCCCATCTAGGACATAAATTAGAATAATTACAATGATTAAAAGAGGGTGGGTGGGAGGGAGGGGCACGGATATCATGACTACTGGTGTGTATGGTTTGGATACTTAAGTAGCTGCAGGAAGGGGCGTGAAAACGGTGTGGTCCGGTGTGGACAGTGAAAAACAAATTATATAATGTTCCTAGGGACTTGGAAATGTCCCAGGATCCCCTGTCCTTAGACCCTCCTCGATTGTCCCAACACTGCATTTTCTTAGACTTTATTCTTTAGACTTTATTCTTTAGACTTTATTCTTTAAACCCCCTCCTCCCTGTGCCCCCGTCACCTAGCAACAGAGTCCCGCCGCTAATAATGATGCTAATGCTAATGCTAAGACCAGAGGAAATGTCCCATCAAAATAAAAGAGGAAAATGAAGTGAAGGCATTCATTGCGCCTCTGCTGGCCAATTGTGAAAATACACAATATCTGTAATGCACTTTTTTCATGGCGTCTGGAGGAGAATATAAACCATGAGTTTCAAACAAATCAGACAATGTTGTGTTTTTCACACAATGTGTAGGTGGCGCTAGAGAGTAAATTTGTTACATGGTATTAATTGTTTCCAATCAGACATAAAAACACATTAGTGAGTGAAATATGAGCTCCGTAGATCAATTCCATTAGGCTTGACTTGTCCTTGAAAAAACAGGAAATTAAGCCTTTTTTGAGGGCGTGTTACGCGTAAAGAATATACATTTTTCTTTGAATATTTATTACATTTCAATGTCTTTAGATGCAAAAAGGTGTTGTTTTGAGCTCGAGGACAAGGACAAACCTGGGACAAGTACGATTTTGAAAAAAAAAAGTCAAACGTGGCGGTGCCACTTTGATTCGACATGGCCGACTTCCTGTTTATCATAGAGCGATGCTGCCAGGTGCGTTTTACTCGTCAAAGGTCAGAGGTCAAAGGTCGCTCTATCACTGTCCCAAGTCTCATGTGCCTAGGCCAAAGATTAAGCGTTTCATGTTTTTTTCTTTTTTGAACCAGTCGTCGCTGTTGCAACGGGCGTTCTACAAGCTCCATTTTATTGGAGTTCGGGCCGAGCCGATCGCGTCTATGTCCCATGTGTGACCTATGACCCCATGTGTGACCTATGACCCCGTGTGTGACCGGTGACCCCATGTGTGACTTTCATCAATGTTCAGGGTCAAAAATGCCCGAGTTGTGACAAAATGACATAGGGTTAGACAATAATAAGAAGAAGAAACCAGGCAATAACAAAGACTCGTCGCATTCCATTCCATGGAATGGCTCGAGCCAATGAATGCTTCAATGGCTAACTGTGCTCGCTGGTTTACTGCTGTAGCGTTCACAAAGTTGGATGATTGCTGGAAATATTCGGCATGTTTATCATCACGATTGGGGTGCAATGTCTTTAAGTGATGCCTTAATTCATTTGTCTTCATGCTTTCCGCTGCCAATATTTTTAGACACAGGAAACACACTGGTCTTTCCTCGTTTCTCATCGTTATCACAATGAAACCAAGCGCTACATACGTTTCATTTCTGTACGTACATTTCCTCGTCTTAGCTTTCTGGAGCCTGTCGTTTGTCTCATTATCTCTGTATCCGCCTCTTTTCATCCCGGTTCAATATTATTTCATGAGGTCTTGTTGCGGAAACTATTCTATAACAAATGACAGAGAAAATGAGGCAAAATATAACCAAGTTGTCTTGTTCAAAAGTGGTTCTTTATTTTAGCCGTGCACAGCCAAAAAAGCTCTCCCTGACATCTGCCGTTCTGTCCCTCCTGATCTGACCAGATCAAACATTGAGTTCAGCTTATTAAGGCACAACAGGTGCCACGTATGCACAAAACCAGTCTAAACATATTGCAGAGACACACGCTCAATGTTCTACCTCATGTGAGACATCCTTGGATCTGCAGCTGTCAGTCTGTTTACCCAGGGACGTCTGCATACAGAGTCATAATAAGTGTGACCCAGATGTTAAACATATGCTGACCTAAGTTCTATGGCATCAGGCAAAGACATTACATTTTTACACCACAATTCCCCCCTTATGATTAGAATCAAACCCCTGGTTTATTATTAATCATTAGCAAAAAAATGTCAACAATGTATCAATCAATATAAGTAAATCAACAACCTGAAAATCAAAAGAATGTTAAGCACGTCATCAAAATTCAGCAGAAGCAAAACTGTCAAAGGAGAAACACTTAACACATGTTCAGAGTATAAACCTTTTGTCCTGGGACTTTAAACCAGTGTCTCAATCCTCACATTACCACAAAATGAGCACATGTATTTAAAACGCAAACAATGATTAGTTCATCTCCGGTGATTAGGTTAAGTATATGATTAAGAATAGATAAAAAAAAATAAAACCAAGTGGTTCTAATCTAATTTTTTTTTTTGTTATATCTGAAACTAATCTACAAGACTCCTCTGCAGATGGAGTCATCATCTGAGTCACTCACATGATCAGAATCACCAGGTGGAGTGATTGTGTCAGGTCCTGTCATTTGAATGGACACAAATTGGGCAGAGACCGTCTTACTAATCATCCTGTGTAAGCATGGGATCACATCCTGTGTAAGCATGGGATCACACCCTGTGTAAGCATGGGATCACATCCTGTGTAAGCATGGGATCACATCCTGTGTAAGCATGGGATCACATCCTGTGTAAGCATGGGATCACACCCTGTGTAAGCATGGGATCACACAGGAGAATAGGATTAAGATCACTACCATAATTATAGCAAAATTGATAAGTCTGTTATGCCAGGAGGACAGAGACCAGGAGGACAGAGACCAGGAGGACAGAGACCAGGAGGACAGAGACCAGGAGGACAGAGACCAGGAGGACAGAGACCAGTCGAACACCAACGAAGAGTGAGTGTGGGACAGAGTCTCTGACTCCATGAGATCACGGAGCTTAGTCAAATTTGCGAGTCCCTGTTGGATTGCTCCTCCATCCTCATCGTTAGAGGGAATGTATGTACAACAAGCTTGGCGTAGTAAGATGCAGACTCCGCCCTTTGAGGCTGTTATCAGATCGAGGACGATGCGATTCTGGAGTGCCACAGCGCGAAGTGCATGCAGCTCTTCTCGCTGTAATTCAATAGTAGCCAGTGTTATAGTGCATACAATTCTTTACAGGACGCCATGCCCCGGCGTGGTACTCTGTGATCAGAGCTTTGACCACTGCGTTGCTGGAGGCGTGTTTGCATGGAAACGCCTCCACATGCCGGGACTAAGCATCGACAAATCTTTTGGGCATAAATGTTAAAATCTTTGTGAACCAATTTATCATTCCCCCCTTTCGATGCAGGTCACGGCCATGTGAAATCAGCACCATCTGCCTGAAAACATATTTAGATAAGCAGACCAACCAAACTTCAGCCCTTTTCCACGCCCCAGCCTTCTTCCACACAGAGATTTCCTCTGTTGTGGCAAAGCTCTGCATGGCATTGAGAGAATGTGGGATGGATGCTACATGAGACACAAAACATACAGTAAAAATGGTCACAGTCCTATGGTTACTATGGTTACAGATGTGTCTGGGCAGGGGACCTGAGCCCAGCACCTCTCAGTTAGTGCACACTGCAAACCCTACTCGGTTTCCGTCCTGTGTCGGCGTCCCAAGATGCAGAACCATCTAGAAAAAGAATCAAATCAGGGTTAGTGAGCGGCTCCTCCCTCAGTGTGTGGCTCCTCCCTCAGTGTGTGGCTCCTCCCTCAGTGTGTGGCTCCTCCCTCAGTGTGTGGCTCCTCCCTCAGTGTGTGGCTCCTCCCTCAGTGTGTGGCTCCTCCCTCAGGTCCGGTCAGTGGAAACATAACAATGAGATAGAAAGATGAGAAATTTTCTGCAACTGGGTCCAGTTTAGCAGAGAAATAAGCGACAGGTGGTAGGGGCCCCGTGGTCAAAAGGACAGACGTCATGCAGCCGTTGCGTTCGTGGACAGTCTGTGTGAAAGGTCTAGTTGGGTCGGGTAAGAGTTGGAGGCTTCTGTAAGGCCATTTTCAACTCACAGAAAGCTTTGTCTGCTTCCTCTGTCCAGGTCATTTTGTCATTAGTCCGAAGGCCTTTACTATGAATGAGTGCACTTAAAGGAGACTCTATTACAGAATAATTTGGGATGAATTGTCGACAATATGAACACATTCCCAGGAATGACATCAATTGTTTCTTAGTTATTGGTTTTGGAATATTTTGTATTGTTGCAACACGCTTTGTGGAAATGCTTTTGCCATGTTTAGATATCACATGACCCAGGAAGGTGACTTCCTCTTTAACAAATTGTAATTTAGAAAGGCTCGCTTTGTGGCCTTCTGCATGTAAATGTTTGAAAAAAAACCCTCCTTCAGCAGCGTTGCTCTTATCTATGTCTTTGGAAACACAACAAACAGTCTGCAAAGCTAGAGACAAACGCTTTCTCCAAGACTTTGTGGAATGTTAAAACAACGCATCAGAATCAGGCATTTCAACCCAGTCCTCCACAGAAATCTTTAACAAAATCTTGAGTTTCCCCCCAGTTAGCAATAATAGGTTTTGATAATGCTAGATACATATTTGTATCAGACAAATTTAAATTTTCGAGATAGTCTGGGAGTGGCACAGAGACGCCAGAGAAATGATCATCCCAGTAAAAGAAGTCAGTCATTAGTACATCTTCCCCACATTCACACCACAGCATCATTCAGTTCTATGTCTGTGACAAACATGAATGTGTTGCAGCTCTCCTACGTCTCTAAAGTCAGTGTCATCAGCTTCACTTTGTTCTGAGCTAAAGAAATCAGTTCAATTGAGGAATTAGGGGTCAATTTCCAGTGAAAATTAGATTTGGGAGCTGTGAGCTCCATAAGGAAATTTGAATCATAATTTAATTATTTGATAGTCGTCACCTTTAATCCATCTGAAGTGGAGATGAGACAAAGACCCAAATGACACATGAGAGCTCGTCCAAGAAGATTGACAGGACACGAGTGAGAATATAGAAATTCATGTTTGAATTTTTGACCACTGCTATCAGAGCATGTTAAAGGAGAGGTATCAGAGCACGTTAAAGGAGAGGTGTAGTGTTCCTTTAATGTCTCACCAGACGCCGCTAATGAATATGTGTAGCGACCACTTAACTTGGGCTTTTTTTTAGTGCAAATTTTTTTACTACAGAACGTGTAGCTCCTGAGTCCACAAGAAAATTGATTTTTTTCACCATTAACAATTAAAGAGAACTCTGGAAATTTAGAACTTGATTGAGATGTTGTGAGATGAATTTCATTAGGTTTAGCAGCTCGAGCCTCAAGATGGGAGATAGCGTGTGTGAGAAGTGTATCGTGCTCGTTACCCTCCTGCAGAGACAAGTGCTCTGGGTGTGTTGTCCCGGCTGCGGTTTCTGCCACGCGCTGAGACCCCCCTTCAGCCCCGTCCAGTCAGTCCGACCCATAATTCCCTCCAGGCCGATGTTGGTTTAGGTGCTGTGGTGGCGCTGGATATGGCTGCTGCTGTCCTTGATAAGACTGTTGCTGTGGCCCTGACCAGGCCTGTTGCTGTGGCTGTCCTGGATATGACCCATGCTGTGGTCCAGGAATGTGTGGTCGCAGGTTCTGATGTGGGCAGTCTCGATAGAAATGTCAAAATTGACCACACACGTAGCACGCACCTCTCTGTCCATCCCGTCTTCCACGGCCACGTCTGTGGACATAGTTTTGCTGCTGTTGTTGTCTTGGAGCGGCAACCGTGTTGGAGAAGAGCGTTAGAGTTGCATCATGTTTTTCTTTTTCTTTTGTCTTTTTATCTTTCACCTTCTCTTCTTGTATCATCTCCCATGCATGACGCGCATGGTCAGACAGTACGTCGAGTTTGGGCCGTTTGATGCCGCCCACGTATGAGCCCTTGATTGCTTTGACAATGTTCTTGTGCAGTCCTCCGATTATTGCCTGACAGAGCAATACCTCATATGGACCGCCTGCTTGGTCTTTCAAGTCCTTCATGCCACTTTGTTGGTCAAACACCTGGGTGAGCCTGTGTATGTGTTCATCCGGGGACTCGTCTGGCATTTGTACGCATCTGTCAATTGCTGTTAAGTCATACACCAGCGGGAACTCACGGGCGATGGCAGTGGTCAGGGTTGTTATGGCAGCAGTGTATTCCACATTGCCCTCATATATGGGTTTGTCGGCATGCAGGTGATTCTGCGGGATACTTGTCTTTTAATTCGCAAAGTCACTCAATGTCATAGCAAAACCCAGAATTTTACGACTTTCCAGTCCGGAGGGACGGTACTCGGCGCAAAACTCGGTGAAATCTTTGGCAAAGGTTTTTCCATCTGTGACTGGATTGGGCAGCGATTTCGCCACAGCCATGACCTCCTCCTTTGACCAGGGCCGGTACACATAAAATTGCCCATCGGGTCCGGCCACTTCAATCATCGGACACGTTAGAAGCGGTCCTGGCGGTGCGTTGCTTCGCAGGGCCCGTGTCGCTGGTTGAAGTACGGGTGGTGCCCTCTCTGGTGTGGGGTGGGTGACGACCTCCAGCATGTCCTCCTCCTCGAGTGTGGGCATGGTGGTTCTGACTGGACAGGCGTCCAAATCCGGGTCCAGCCGCGCCGCAGAAAGGCAGGTGAGATCTGGGTAAATAGAAGGAACTGACACAGTAATATGTTCAGGTGAGAGTGTCCATGTGTGTTGTGGTGCGGGTGTCCGTGTGTATGCAGGGGCACATGTGTTCTTGTGCCTGCACCAGCCTGTGTGCTCTGTGCAGGGTGTGCAGTGCTCTCTCTCTCACTCTCACTCTCTTTCACACTCACACCGGTCATCTGTTTGCATAATTTCTTCCTTTCCCGAGTTACGGCCTCAGTTTCCCACAGTTTGATCCATTTCTCGTGCTTCTCCATGTCTCCCACGTCCTCTGTGGACACCGTTTTATTTCCCTCTAATGTCTCTTTTTTTGTTTTTTCTAATTTTGCTTTCAGATTTGCAATTTGATTAGTGCTCAGTGAACCTCCAGTTGGAAATCCAAACTTATTCGCCCACGTTGGCAGGCATTCCAGACACTCCTTCCCATATTTATTTGACATTGCAGCATGACAGGTGTCTCCGGGATGGACACTTCACTTTTAGATTGATTGGTTCCCATATCAGAGCTCTCTGCAAACTGCACACGTCTGTGCAGAGCGTATGTTTCTTTTTCGACGACTCTCTCGTCGACGCCTCCACCTGATGTGTGGCGCTTTGTATCTTTACCGACGGACCTCGTCTCGTCACACCCTCCCTAGATTTAGCTTTCACTAAACTAATTGTCTCAGACAAAACTCGACCAAAGCTTTAGTGTTAAAACCAGGCTATTGGTCAGTGGGTCCAGGTGCGCCAGGACTTCCTGGACTTTACAGAAGGCTTAATGCCGACTGACAACCTAACCAGCGTGTGTTCTGACCCTGTCCCCAGGCACCTGCCATGCGGCTGCGTTTGGACACCAGCACAATGGGCTATTGTGTCCAGCAAAATTAGTTAAACGTTCAAATGCAATTGTGTCTAAATAGTAGTTTTAGAATTGTAAAGAATGTCTCTAAAGAAAGACCCTTCAATTTGAATAAATTTAAAGGTGCTATTTTTAGACTAAAATTTAAAGTGCAGGGTACTACCGCAAAAATAGTCCCAGACACGTCCTTTAGTGTTTAAAATGTCAATAAAAATGGGTACCGGACTAGTCAGAATAGTCTGTCTGTCGATTAACAGTTAACATACATAAAAAAAACCCTAGTCTACACATTTGAAACAAGACAACTCACCACAACTTTTCTCTTTGCTCGGATCCTAGCGCCGACGCTGTCTTCTCAGGCCAATGAGATGGTCCTCTCTCCCAAATGATGAGGAATGAGGCTGAAATCTTGTTATGGTTTCAGGTGGCCAAACACCGGTCACGGCCCGCGAAGACGAGTCATCGGACGAAGGATCCCACTTCTGACACCAAACTATTCTATAACAAATGACAGAGAAAATGAGGCAAAATATAACCAAGTTGTCTTGTTCAAAAGTGGTTCTTTATTTTAGCCGTGCACAGCCAAAAAAGCTCTCCCTGACATCTGCCGTTCTGTCCCTCCCTGATCTGACCAGAGCAAACATTGAGTTCAGCTTATTAAGGCACAACAGGTGCCACGTATGCACAAAACCAGTCTAAACATATTGCAGAGACACACGCTCAATGTTCTACCGCATGCGAGACATCCTTGGATCCACAGCTGTCAGTCTGTTTACCCAGGGACGTCTGCATACAGAGTCATAATAAGTGTGACCCAGATGTTAAACATATGCTGACCTAAGTTCTATGGCATCAGGCAAAGACATTACATTTTTACACCACAGTCTCTTGAGGGGTTGATTTTACATTTGCCGTTCTGTGCCGTCTGCGCCCCAAAACAATACAGTAGAACAGTATTGATACCTGCACGCATTGATTCAGTGGCGCTCGCATGGACAAGGCGGGCGCCACTGTCACTTACTGTAGTGGATGTGCAATTACACTTCATTTCAGTACGGTAAAAAAGCATGGTCCCAGGGTCAGACGCGCCCCCCCTAGCTCACATCATATGGACGCACACGGTACCTATACACACAGGATAAGGTAGGATAAAAAGGCAGGATGAATAGACAGCGACCCTAGGCTCTGCTCCTCACACAGTAATGGCAAAAACAGTAAAGGAAAAAAAACACAGCATACGGGCCTTAAGGAACTACAATGAACCCTGTTGCATTGTGGGATGTGTTGTACTTTCCCGGGGGACTTTTAACAGCCGCCCCTGTATTTGCAGGGCAAATACACACATACTAAAGTCCGCTAGCTAACAGCGTCTTCAGGCACTGCAGGAAGCTCTACCAGTTTGGTTACAGGGCGAACGTAGGTACTGTCATTAACCTGAACCTCTGCGGCTCTAACAACGCCATCTGATCCAGGGAAAACTTTGGTGATGGTGCCAACTGGCCACAGTCCTCTGGGGAGATTTGCATCCACTATCATAACCACCTGTCCTACAGCAACATTGTCAGTAGATTTACGCCATTTCTGTCTCAGCTGAAGGCCGGGGAGATAGTTCTGGACAAAGCCCTTCCAGAAGTGGTCACTTATCACCTGGCTGTGTTTCCATCTCTTGTTGGACAGAGCATCATGAGGTCCGTACACAGCCTGAGGTAGTGCTGAGTCACGCTGCCCCATTAACAAGAGATTAGGTGTGATAGGGTCCGCGTTTGCTACATCGGAGGAGGCGTACCCGAGAGGTTTCGAATTAAAGTGAAGGAATTGAGCATCATATTGTTTGATAAAGAGCATAGTCAGAGGATGATCTGTGGGCCATGACAAATGAAGTGGAGATGTGCACTTCGTTATAGATGTTCTGGTGGGTGACCTTGTGCGCCTTCAATTGGCGCTCTAGTGCAAAGATAGCACAGCAGGGGCTACACGTAGTCCCGAATGGCAGGACTCCACTCATAAACGTCTGGGGGCCGCTCTGTTTCACCATCTCGCCACAGGAATCGTAGGAGGGGGCGGTCCTCTGGCAGCAGCCCGACCTGGTGAAACATGGCTTTTATGTCTCCGCTAACAGCCACAGGAAACACCGGAAGCGGAGGAGCACGCCAAGCAGCGTGGGGCCCAGTGGAGGTCCTGGCAGGAGGTAGTGGTTGAGGACAGTCCCCTGGAACTCAAAAGAACAGTTAAAGACAACCCTAGACTTGTTGTTGTGATGTACTATGTGATGTGGTACATGTCAAGATTCAGTAGAGTTATCTATCTCGTCTGGAGTCAGCTTAACAACATAGCCTGTGTCTACTAACCTTTTGATCTCCTTGTTGTAAGTGAGCGCTAGATCAGGATTCCTAGCTAGCTTACGTTCTGTGGATCTCAGGAGGCCTTTGACTACTTCCGGAGAGACTTTGAACTGTGGGAAATTTTTCCTCCTAAGCAGGGGAGTGGCATATTTCTCTATCCCTTCTTCAGGAACTCTGATGGTCTTGGCCTCTAACATATCTATGGCTTCTACATCCTCTTTAGAGCGTGTAACCTCCTTCTCTGGTCTGTAGAGGGGTGCGTCTAGTTGCCACAGACGCTGTACATTCTGCTGTAGGGCTTCTGCAGGAGAAAGGCACGATATGTTAAGGCAGTGCACCTCCCCCTGCTGTGTAGGCAGACTGCTGCTTGGACCCTGGATGGTCCACCCGAGCTTGGTGCAGATGGCCACGGGCCCATGGGCTGGCCTACGCAGGACTGGACGGACAGGAGTGATGAGGTGAGCATTGTCAGAGCCAATTAACACCAAAGGCTGCACCTGTGTGAAACCCTCAAGCTGTACACGCTGCAGGTGGTGGTACTTCTCCTTTAAGAGCTCTACTTGGCATGACTTGAGCTAGACTGGAGAGGAGAATCCGACCGATAGTCGAACCTCGGATTCAGGAGGAGCAGAGTGGTTTTCGTCCCGGTCGTGGAACACTGAACCAGCTCTATACCCTCCATCGGGTGCTCGAGGGTTCATGGGAGTTTGCCCAACCAGTCCACATGTGCTTTGTGGATCTGGAGAAGGCTTTTGACCGTGTCCCTCGGGGTGTCCTTTGGGGGGTGCTCCGGGAGTACGGGGTCCGGGGCCCTTTGCTCAGGGCTGTCCGGTCCCTGTATGACCGGAGCAGGAGCTGTGTTCGCATTGCCGGCAGTAAGTCAGACCTGTTCCCAGTGCATGTTGGACTCCGCCAGGGCTGCCCTGTGTCACCGGTTCTGTTCATAATTTTTATGGACAGAATTTCTAGGCGCAGTCAGGGGTCGGAGGGGGTCCGGTTTGGGGACCACAGGATCTCATCTCTGCTGTTTGCAGACGATGTTGTCCTGATGGCTCCATCAAACCCGGACCTGCAACATGCACTGGGACGGTTTGCAGCCGAGTGTGAAGCGGCTGGGATGAGAATCAGCACCTCCAAATCCGAGGCCATGGTTCTCGACCGGAAAAAGGTGGCTTGCCCTCTCCAGGTGGGTGGGGTGTCCTTGCCCCAAGTGGAGGAGTTCAAGTATCTCGGGGTCTTGTTCACGAGTGAGGGAAGGATGGTGCGTGAGATCGACAGGCGGATCGGTGCAGCGGCTGCAGTGATGCAGTCGCTGCATCGGACCGTTGTGGTAAAGAGGGAGCTGAGCCGAAAGGCAAAGCTCTCTATTTACCGGTCGGTCTACGTTCCTACCCTCACCTATGGTCATGAGCTTTGGGTAGTGACCGAAAGAACAAGATCGCGGATACAAGCGGTCGAAATGAGTTTCCTCCGCCGGGTGGCTGGGCGCTCCCTTAGAGATAAGGTGAGGAGCTCGGCCACACGGGGGGAGCTCGGAGTAGAGCCGCTGCTCCTCCACGTCGAGAGGAGCCAGCTGAGGTGGCTCGGGCATCTGTTCCGGATGCCTCCTGGGCGCCTCCCTCGGGAAGTGTTTCAGGCATGTCCCACCGGGAAGAGGCCCCGGGGAAGACCCAGGACACGCTGGAGAGACTATGTCTCTCGGCTGGCCTGGGAACGCCTCGGGATCCCCCCGGAGGAGTTAGAGGAAGTGTCTGGGGAGAAGGAAGTCTGGGAGTCCCTGCTCAGACTGCTGCCCCCGCGACCCGGCCCCGGATAAAGCGGCAGAAGATGGATGGATGGATGGATGGATGAATTGTTTAGCGGTGAAGGCCTGCGTTATCTTGTAGCGTGTTTTCGGCTTGGACTTCGGTGAGTGCTGAAATGAGACATAGGCTCCCTGTACCTGGATCACATCATGACGGATAGTCCTCAATGAAAGGGTCTCCTCTGCCTGCTCCAAACCTAGAGATTTGACTGCCGCTGGAAGTATGATGGTTTTCTCTTAGCCGTCGTCCAGGAGAGCAAATGTGTCCAGGGACTTGCTGCCATGGTGTAGCTGAACGGGAACGAACTTGAGCATAACACGCCCTGAGTGTCCGAGAGGACCCATGAAGATCCTGCTGGTACTCACAGTTAAGATGTTAGTGTCACGTTTCTTAGCTTCAACCAGGTCATGTAGCACTGACAAGTGCTGATCTCCACAACTGCTGCACGGTTTCTTCAGGGTACACTGATCAGGAGAGTGTTTACGGCCACAGCGCCAACATCTGGATTTCTCTTTTATCCAAGAGGCTACAGCTTTAAGGTCTAGTTTCTTGAAGTCTTCACAGCCGTTAAGGTAGTGCTCTGTGCCTTCACAGTAAGGGCAATATGGCTTAAACTTCTGCCTCTGCTTAGAAAGGACGGAAGGAGAAGCTTGTGCCCTGGGCTCTGGCTTTGGTTGTGTTTGAGCAGGATCTGAGCCATAATAAATGGAGATAGACTTACTCTGTGACTTGGGCCCTGTAATGCCTCTTGGGTTGCTTCTCTCTTGGCGTGGCGTGTCTGCCGGCTGAGGTTGAGAGGTGTGTCTTGACAGCTGCAAAACTTGTGATTTCCGTTCCAGCCATTCCGAGATGTCGTACATGTTGTATGTGCGGCTGCTATCAGTGCGAATGATACCACGTGTGATGCAGTACTCGATGAAACTGTCCCTGTAGCTTGGATGGAGCTTGGTGAGTAGTCTGTCGACATGTGAACCACACTGAAGCTCACTGGCTGCAACATCATCCATAAAGCTGAGGAGACCGACCAAGCTAGATACTGCTAGTGAGAAATCTTCGAAGGCCTGAGTGTCACCGGGTCTAATAGGAGGGCAATTAAGTATGGCACTCAACTCACTCTGGACTAACTGCCTAGGTTGTCCGTACCTCTGCTCCAGCGCCCTCATAGCACTAGTGTAGGGAGTGCGGTCATGAATGTAGCGCCGGGCCACCTGTGCAGCGCACGGATGCTCTAAATGGTCTAGCAGGATGTGGAATTTATACTCCTCTGTAAGATGAGTATGTGGGGCAAGTAAACTGTCTAGCCCCTTCTTCAGCAATGAAAAGTCACTCTCTCTGCCGGACCTGAACGTCGCTAGCTTAGGTTTAGGGATGCCATATGATGAAGCTACGATCATTTCCATCAAGTTCGGCAGGGTTACATCTGCAGTAGGAGGATGATAGGCATTGGCTACATCAGTGGGCGGAGCAACATATTGTTGGTTAAGGGCAATAGGCTGCTGTACTCCTGCCACCCGTGACGGCTGATACAAGGGTGTAGAGTAGTGCCTACTGGCAGGTGCAGACGCATGAGGCTGTGCAGAGTAAAGCTGGTTAGAGTTGTGTGGAGGAGGCAGATGTTGCAAACTCGGGCTGTACAGGAGTTGGTCTCGACTTGGCGCCATTCTTTCAAGCTGCATCGATTGGGTGACTCGAACGGCAGGTTGTCGCTCTGGATGAATAGCATGATTGGCTCTAGGTGGAGGAGCAGGTAGTGGAGCAGGCCAAACTATCGGAATAACTCTCGGGTGCGGAGCAAGCTGGACAATAAAGCTCGTATTTACTGCAGCAGGTTGCACTGGCCTAAGCAACAGGTTCACATGCGTTTCGGTGTCCTGCCTTGGGGTTGATGCTGGTTCAGCTGTAAGCGGAAGAGAAGAAACTCTGACTGGTACAGGCACATCACTGCGCTGAGGAAAAGGGCTACTTGACGTCACGCTCTAGGTTTTCCACGCGCTTGGTTAATGCACTGCTGGTTTCCGTCATGGTGACTTGCATCTCTTTCATGGTTGTCAGCAGTTTGTCCCAAGCATTCTCCATTATCTCCCATCTAGACATCTCCTCCTTGTCTGATTCTTCTGAAATGCTGTCAAATAAGTCCTCTGGATCAGATAAGCCATGTTTGTAGTCTGCCAGATGTCCTGGAAGCTTCCTGCTCCTGCGTTGACGGTGACTACGCTCTAGACTCTTCTCCTGAGGCGCCTCATCTGGTTTCTGTGGAGTTGTCATCTCGTTGACTCAGCCAAGGATTATCCGGTTCGAAGGACCACTTGTGCGTTACTATGTGCGTCCGGTATGCACTGATTACTGATCAATCTTCAACTAAGTCTTCCTCGGTCAGAAGAAACCACCAGAGGGAGCCCTAATGTAGTTGCATTCGGCGACCACCAGAGGGAGCCATGGTTTACAAGTACAGTTACAAGTAAAGCTTAACTCTCCCAAGAAACGTGTCATAAATGTACGAAGTAAACTGCACAAAATATACATAAGGGACTATTTGCAATGAAATATACAGAATAAGGGATTGAATTATGGACATTATGGTTCCTGTAGAACTAAAGCACTATTAGTGGGTAGTAACAGGTAGAGCCCAGCCGCGCGCTATCACTTTAACAGCAAACATCGGCATGCAAACAAGCATCTGCGCGCTAACTTACAGAACTTCGACATGCATACATGGTTACAAACAATACTCACATCATATGGACGCACACGGTACCTATACACACAGGATAAGGTAGGATAAAAAGGCAGGATAAAGTCAGGATAAAAGGCAGGATGAAAAGACAGCGACCCTAGGCTCTGCTCCTCACACAGTAATGGCAAAAACAGTAATGGAAAAAAAGCACAGCATACGGGCCTTAAGGAACTACAATGAACCCTGTTGCATTGTGGGATGTGTAGTACTTTCCTGGGGGACTTTTAGCACACATCGACTCTTCAGTCAGGATCATAGAAGATCAGAGATACTTTAGGGCTGAGCAGACTTTAGTGAATATCTTCATGTGCTCCAAGAGCTGCGTCGTAAGGATTTTCAAACATGTTTTTTTTTTTATCGTAGCAGGGTTTGTTTTGGGCCTTTTTCCAGGCAGTGCGTAGCACATTTCTAGATATTAATATCTAATTGGTTGCTCTGCCGCAAAAAGCTTTTTCAACTTTTCTGTGCTGCGAGTGCGATGCTCGCGGCGGCGTTCGCCGCACTGTGCGTGCTGCCCGCAGCTATTTGCCAATTGTTGTGTAGCCTAGTAGTGACAAAATGCCATTCGCTCTGTCAGGCCCGAACAACATACGCTCTGCACTATAAAAACACAGGGAATGTTTTTTTTTGTTCTGTCCCATCAATTGTAACTCCATGAATTGTTTTAGATTTTCTAATAAATAGGGCCAATGGTTCCAAATACAAATCAAACAGGAGGAGAGACCAGGCACAGCCCTGTCTGACCCCTCTGTCCAGAGTCAGTGGATCTGTCAGATGACCATTGATTTTAATTCTTGATGTTGGGCCATCGTAAAGAGCCCCAATATTTTTATAATAGGGCTCAGAATATTAATGAGCACTAAAAATGTCAGCCAAACACTCTCAGGCCGTCAGGGAAATAACATGGGAAAATGGCAGAACAACAGCGACTACGACAGCTACGAAGCTGAAACAGCATAACAGCATTTAGTCCTGGTTTAGTCCTGGTTTAAGAACCACGACACCAGGCTGCTATCCTAATGCCCCGTTCACACCGCAGACGCCTATTCGCGCGTTACGCAGAAGTTGGACGCCTGTACATTGAAAAACAAACGCAAATAAGCCGCGTTCTCGACGCAGCGGAGCAGAGCCGAAAATAATAAGCATACGCGCGTTCGCCGCGTGCGCATGCGCAGTAGAGGTGTCAGTCTGGCTTCTCTAATGGCGGATCAAAGTTTAGACAGTGCCTTTTGCGTATTTGCCTTTCAAAGCCCAAAAACGGCGTGTCTGGATCCACCAGTGATCCGAGTTGAGTCAATATCATCATTTGCTTCAGGACTGGATAAATCTCGCTCTCAGCTGTAGTTTCGTTTGTCCCGGGTCCTGTTTGATGACTTGTTTCCTGCATTGGTGCGCGGACATGTACCAGGACAACAACTACAGACGCCTGTCCATCTGTCCATCAGGTCAGTACAGAAATATTCATGTCTGAACGCAATAATAAAGTGTATGTGTGTGTATGTGCTGTGTATGTGCTGTGTATGTGCTGTGTATGTGCTGTGTATGTGCTGTGTATCTGTTGTGTATCTGCTGTGTATGTGCTGTGTATCTGTTGTGTATCTGTTGTGTATGTGCTGTGTATGTGCTGTGTATGTGCTGTGTATGTGTTGTGTATGTGCTGTGTATGTGCTGTGTATGTGCTGTGTATGTGCTGTGTATGTGCTGTGTATCTGTTGTGTATCTGCTGTGTATGTGCTGTGTATCTGTTGTGTATCTGTTGTGTATGTGCTGTGTATGTGCTGTGTATGTGCTGTGTATCTGTTGTGTATGTGTTGTGTATCTGTTGTGTATGTGCTGTGTATGTGCTGTGTATGTGCTGTGTATCTGTTGTGTATGTGTTGTGTATGTGCTGTGTATGTGTTGTGTATCTGCTGTGTATGTGTTGTGTATGTGTTGTGTATGTGTTGTGTATGTGCTGTGTATCTGTTGTGTATCTGCTGTGTATGTGCTGTGTATCTGCTGTGTATGTGCTGTGTATCTGTTGTGTATCTGTTGTGTATGTGCTGTGTATGTGCTGTGTATGTGCTGTGTATGTGTTGTGTATGTGCTGTGTATCTGTTGTGTATCTGCTGTGTATGTGTTGTGTATCTGTTGTGTATGTGCTGTGTATGTGCTGTGTATGTGCTGTGTATCTGTTGTGTATGTGTTGTGTATGTGCTGTGTATGTGTTGTGTATCTGCTGTGTATGTGTTGTGTATGTGTTGTGTATGTGCTGTGTATGTGCTGTGTATCTGTTGTGTATCTGTTGTGTATGTGCTGTGTATGTGCTGTGTATGTGCTGTGTATGTGTTGTGTATGTGTTGTGTATCTGTTGTGTATCTGCTTGTGGTTGTGTATAAAACCAATGAAAAGTACATAGATAGTAAAAATTAAACATAGTTTTCATAGCCTTAATATTTTGTTATAGTGCACCATTTTAAATTCAATTGTGGTATATTTAATGAAAGTACAAGTAAACTAAATTTAGGCTATATAGTTATTTGTTTGTTTTATTATTCAGATCTCTTGCCACTGGGGATTTCTACAGGACAATCACCAGCAGCTTCAGGTCCACAACAGAGGACAGAGGACTGGACGTCCACAACACAGAGGACTGGACGTCCACAACACAGAGGACTGGACGTCCACAACACAGAGGACTGGACGTCCACAATAGAGGACTGGACGTCCACAACAGAGGACTGGACGTCCACAACACAGAGGACTGGACGTCCACAACACAGAGGAGGACTGGACGTCCACAACACAGAGGACTGGACGTCCACAACAGAGGACTGGACGTCCACAACACAGAGGACTGGACGTCCACAACACAGAGGACTGGACGTCCACAACAGAGGACTGGACGTCCACAACACAGAGGACTGGACGTCCACAACAGAGGACTGGACGTCCACAAAACAGAGGACTGGACGTCCACAACACAGAGGACTGGACGTCCACAACAGAGGACTGGACGTCCACAACACAGAGGACTGGACGTCCACAACAGAGGACTGGACGTCCACAAAACAGACTGGACGTCCACAACACAGAGGACTGGATGTCCACAACACAGAGGACTGGACGTCCACAACACAGAGGACTGGATGTCCACAACACAGAGGACTGGACGTACACAACAGAGGACTGGACGTCCACAACACAGAGGACTGGACGTCCACAACACAGAGGACTGGACGTCCACAACAGAGGACTGGACGTCCACAACAGAGGACTGGACGTCCACAACAGAGGACTGGACGTCCACAACAGATGACTGGACGTCCACAACACAGAGGACTGGACGTCCACAACACTGAAGTGTTTTTGATAAAGAGATTTTCATATTTATAGCAAAGACCACATACTCACTCAAGATTGAGACCAAATGTCTGGTTGTTTACACAGAATGAGACAAAGTTAAATGAATAAAACAGTGAGAAGCTTCTCAGCTCTTAAGCTATCTGTTCTCTTAACTTCTGCACCTACTTGTGCGTTGTAACACTGAAATGTCCCCACTGTGAGGACTAATAAAGGATTATCTCATCTTGTCCTTGTTTGTTTTTGTTTATGATCTTAAATTGCGGTAAATTAAATAAGTACATCTTTAAATAGCCACTGTTTTTCCCACAAACTCCCCAGTATTATACATATGAAAAAGATGCATGTAACAGGACACACGTTTTATAATATAAAATAATTTATTTTGTGGAAAAATAGAACAATAAATAACTCTATATATATATATATATATATATATATATATATATATATATATATATATATATATATATATATATATATATACACACACAGAACAGGAACAAAAATGACCATGGCGTAGAGTTGTAGAAGTGTGGGGGACACAGAGGAAAAATAGGAAAAATAGGGCCTCCCTCTCAAAGCAGGAGGACTCTGGCTCCAGCACCTCCCTCTCAAAGCTGGAGGACTCTGGCTCCAGCTCCTCCCTCTCAAAGCTGGAGGACTCTGGCTCCAGCACCTCCCTCTAAAAGCAGGAGGACTCTGGCTCCAGCACCTCCCTCTCAAAGCAGGAGGACTCTGGCTCCAGCACCTCCCTCTCAAAGCTGGAGGACTCTGGCTCCAGCACCTCCCTCTCAAAGCTGGAGGACTCTGGCTCCAGCTCCTCCCTCTCAAAGCTGGAGGACTCTGGCTCCAGCTCCTCCCTCTCAAAGCTGGAGGACTCTGGCTCCAGCACCTCCCTCTCAAAGCTGGAGGACTCTGGCTCCAGCACCTCCCTCTCAAAGCTGGAGGACTCTGGCTCCAGCACCTCCCTCTCAAAGCAGGAGGACTCTGGCTCCAGCTCCTCCTCTCAAAGCTGGAGGACTCTGGCTCCAGCTCCTCCTCTCAAAGCTGGAGGACTCTGGCTCCAGCTCCTCCTCTCAAAGCTGGAGGACTCTGGCTCCAGCTCCTCCCTCTCAAAGCTGGAGGACTCTGGCTCCAGCACCTCCCTCTCAAAGCTGGAGGACTCTGGCTCCAGCACCTCCCTCTCAAAGCTGGAGGACTCTGGCTCCAGCACCTCCCTCTCAAAGCTGGAGGACTCTGGCTCCAGCACCTCCCTCTCAAAGCTGGAGGACTGTGGCTCCAGCTCCTCCCTCTCAAAGCTGGAGGACTCTGGCTCCAGCACCTCCCTCTCAAAGCTGGAGGACTCTGGCTCCAGCACCTCTTCCTCGTGGGCCTACAAAAAACACACATTGCAATTAGACGACACAGGTTAAAAAAAAAAATGTAATCCAACGAAATGCTTTTACACCTGTGGTGCAGCAGAAGGGCCAGCATCCTCTGAAGGAGCAGGAGCAGCAGGAGCACGGGCAGGAGCAACAGGAGCAACAGGAGCAGGAGCAGCAGGAGCAACAGGGAAGGCTGAAGGCGAATCCGATCTTCAAAAAGTTGTATTTTAGCCCAGTACATTTACTGCAATATTATTCAAACTTTTACTATTATAATACAGCATATTTAATGAGGCACATTTATGTTCCAATATCATTTTCCAGTTCCATCAGCTCTTTGATAACTTCACACACTCACTAGAAGCACAATCAGCTGTGCACTATAGATTCTAGAGCACTATAGACACAGGTCCTCTGTCTTCTGGCCCCTTCATGTGTCCCTACTCTTCTGCACATGTCCTCTGTCTTCTGGCCCCTTCATGTGTCCCTACTCTTCTGCACATGTCCTCTGTCTTCTGGCCCCTTCATGTGTCCCTACTCTTCTGCACATGTCCTCTGTCTTCTGGCCCCTTCATGTGTCCCTACTCTTCTGCACATGTCCTCTGTCTTCTGGCCCCTTCATGTGTCCCTACTCTTCTGCACATGTCCTCTGTCTTCTGGCCCCTTCATGCGTCCCTACTCTTCTGCACATGTTCTCTGTCTTCTGGCCCCTTCATGCGTCCCTACTCTTCTGCACATGTTCTCTGTCTTCTGGCCCCTTCATGTGTCCTCTGTCTTCTGCACATGTCAAACACAAACCAGCGCAAATTATTTTGACCGCATCAACTATCAACACATAGATTTTAATCGTCTCAAAGTTGTAATAACTGTCCCACAGTCCAGTCTCCTCTGATCCTCCTCCAGGCTCGTCCTTCTTGTCTTCCACCAAAGACACACATAAAGCTCCTTGTGTTGACGCCGCACTGTAGTTTATCGTCTGCCATTGTTGTGGTGCCGGTTCTTCTCGGGGGAAATGTGTCATCACCTGAGCGTCATCTCTGATTGGCTGCTGTCCCGCCACAGAAAAGCTCAAAATTCTGAACTTATTTGCGGCGAAACATTTTGAGGCATTAAAGCTTATACGCCCGTCAAAGCGTCTAAAGCGCAAAAGCGCCCCCGCCGCGCCGCGCTCCACGCCGAATCGCGCCGCAAATAAGCGCAAACCGAGGTGTTTAACAAGTACACAAGATACCATCACAGCAGCTCTAACAAGTACACAAGATACCATCACAGCTGCTCTAACAAGTACACAAGACACCATCACAGCAGCTCTAACAAGTACACAAGACACCATCACAGCAGCTCTAACAAGTACACAAAATACCATCACAGCTGCTCTAACAAGTACACAAGACACCATCACAGCAGCTCTAACAAGTACACGAAATACCATCACAGCAGCTCTAACAAGTACACAAGATACCATCACAGCTGCTCTAACAAGTACACAAGATACCATCAAAGCAGCTCTAACAAGTACACAAGACCCCATCACAGCTGCTCTAACAAGTACACAAGACATCATCACAGCAGCTCTAACAAGTACACAAGATACCATCAAAGCAGCTCTAACAAGTACACAAGACCCCATCACAGCTGCTCTAACAAGTACACAAGACATCATCACAGCAGCTCTAACAAGTACACAAGATACCATCACAGCAGCTCTACCAAGTACACAAGATACCATCACAGCTGCTCTAACAAGTATGCAAGACACCATCACAGCAGCTCTAACAAGTACACAAGACACCATCACAGCAGCTCTAACAAGTACACAAGACACCATCACAGCTGCTCTAACAACTACACAAGATACCATCACAGCTGCTCTAACAAGTACACAAGATAACATCACAGCTGCTCTAACAAGTACACAAGACACCATCACAGCAGCTCTAACAAGTACACAAGACACCATCACAGCTGCTCTAACAAGTACACAAGACACCATCACAGCAGCTCTAACAAGTACACAAGACACCATCACAGCAGCTCTAACAAGTACACAAGATACCATCACAGCTGCTCTAACAAGTACACAAGACACCATCACAGCAGCTCTAACAAGTACACAAAATACCATCACAGCAGCTCTAACAAGTACACCAGATACCATCACAGCTGCTCTAACAAGTACACCAGATACCATCACAGCTGCTCTAACAAGTACACAAGATACCATCACAGCTGCTCTAACAAGTACACAAGATACCATCACAGCAGCTCTAACAAGTACACAAGATACCATCACAGCAGCTCTAACAAGTACACAAGATACCATCACAGCAGCTCTAACAAGTACACAAGATACCATCACAGCAGCTCTAACAAGTACACAAGACACCATCACAGCAGTTCTAACAAGTACACAAGACACCATCAAAGCAGCTCTAACAAGTACACAAGATACCATCACAGCTGCTCTAACAAGTACACAAGATACCATCACAGCAGCTCTAACAAGTACACAAGACCCCATCACAGCTGCTCTAACAAGTACACAAGACATCATCACAGCAGCTCTAACAAGTACACAAGATACCATCAAAGCAGCTCTAACAAGTACACAAGACCCCATCACAGCTGCTCTAACAAGTACACAAGACATCATCACAGCAGCTCTAACAAGTACACAAGATACCATCACAGCAGCTCTAACAAGTACACGAAATACCATCACAGCAGCTCTACCAAGTACACAAGATACCATCACAGCTGCTCTAACAAGTATGCAAGACACCATCACAGCAGCTCTAACAAGTACACAAGACACCATCACAGCAGCTCTAACAAGTACACAAGACACCATCACAGCTGCTCTAACAACTACACAAGATACCATCACAGCTGCTCTAACAAGTACACAAGATAACATCACAGCTGCTCTAACAAGTACACAAGACACCATCACAGCAGCTCTAACAAGTACACAAGACACCATCACAGCTGCTCTAACAAGTACACAAGACACCATCACAGCAGCTCTAACAAGTACACAAGACACCATCACAGCAGCTCTAACAAGTACACAAGATACCATCACAGCTGCTCTAACAAGTACACAAGACACCATCACAGCAGCTCTAACAAGTACACAAAATACCATCACAGCAGCTCTAACAAGTACACCAGATACCATCACAGCTGCTCTAACAAGTACACCAGATACCATCACAGCTGCTCTAACAAGTACACAAGATACCATCACAGCTGCTCTAACAAGTACACAAGATACCATCACAGCAGCTCTAACAAGTACACCAGATACCATCACAGCTGCTCTAACAAGTACACCAGATACCATCACAGCTGCTCTAACAAGTACACAAGATACCATCACAGCTGCTCTAACAAGTACACAAGATACCATCACAGCAGCTCTAACAAGTACACAAGATACCATCACAGCAGCTCTAACAAGTACACCAGATACCATCACAGCTGCTCTAACAAGTACACAAGATACCATCACAGCTGCTCTAACAAGTACACAAGATACCATCACAGCAGCTCTAACAAGTACACAAGATACCATCACAGCAGCTCTAACAAGTACACAAGATACCATCACAGCAGCTCTAACAAGTACACAAGATACCATCACAGCAGCTCTAACAAGTACACAAGACACCATCACAGCAGTTCTAACAAGTACACAAGACACCATCAAAGCAGCTCTAACAAGTACACAAGATACCATCACAGCTGCTCTAACAAGTACACAAGATACCATCACAGCAGCTCTAACAAGTACACAAGACCCCATCACAGCTGCTCTAACAAGTACACAAGACATCATCACAGCAGCTCTAA
Organism: Eucyclogobius newberryi; assembly: GCF_026437365.1. Classification (NCBI taxonomy): domain Eukaryota; kingdom Metazoa; phylum Chordata; class Actinopteri; order Gobiiformes; family Gobiidae; genus Eucyclogobius; species Eucyclogobius newberryi. The sequence continues at coordinate 43,715,522 of NW_027316167.1, read as the reverse complement.
CAAGTACACAAGATACCATCAAAGCAGCTCTAACAAGTACACAAGACCCCATCACAGCTGCTCTAACAAGTACACAAGACATCATCACAGCAGCTCTAACAAGTACACAAGATACCATCACAGCAGCTCTAACAAGTACACGAAATACCATCACAGCAGCTCTACCAAGTACACAAGATACCATCACAGCTGCTCTAACAAGTATGCAAGACACCATCACAGCAGCTCTAACAAGTACACAAGACACCATCACAGCAGCTCTAACAAGTACACAAGACACCATCACAGCTGCTCTAACAACTACACAAGATACCATCACAGCTGCTCTAACAAGTACACAAGATAACATCACAGCTGCTCTAACAAGTACACAAGACACCATCACAGCAGCTCTAACAAGTACACAAGACACCATCACAGCTGCTCTAACAAGTACACAAGACACCATCACAGCAGCTCTAACAAGTACACAAGACACCATCACAGCAGCTCTAACAAGTACACAAGATACCATCACAGCTGCTCTAACAAGTACACAAGACACCATCACAGCAGCTCTAACAAGTACACAAAATACCATCACAGCAGCTCTAACAAGTACACCAGATACCATCACAGCTGCTCTAACAAGTACACCAGATACCATCACAGCTGCTCTAACAAGTACACAAGATACCATCACAGCTGCTCTAACAAGTACACAAGATACCATCACAGCAGCTCTAACAAGTACACAAGATACCATCACAGCAGCTCTAACAAGTACACAAGATACCATCACAGCAGCTCTAACAAGTACACAAGATACCATCACAGCAGCTCTAACAAGTACACAAGACACCATCACAGCAGTTCTAACAAGTACACAAGACACCATCAAAGCAGCTCTAACAAGTACACAAGATACCATCACAGCTGCTCTAACAAGTACACAAGATACCATCACAGCAGCTCTAACAAGTACACAAGATACCATCACAGCTGCTCTAACAAGTACACAAGATACCATCACAGCAGCTCTAACAAGTACACAAGATACCATCACAGCTACTCTAACAAGTACACAAGACACGATCACAGCTGCTCTAACAAGTACACAAGATACCATCACAGCTGCTCTAACAAGTGCACAAGACACCATCACAGCAGCTCAAACAAGTACACAAGATACCATCACAGCTGCTCTAACAAGTACACCAGATACCATCACAGCTGCTCTAACAAGTGCACAAGACACCATCACAGCAGCTCTAACAAGTACACGAAATACCATCACAGCAGCTCTAACAAGTACACAAGATACCATCACAGCAGCTCTAACAAGTGCACAAGACACCATCACAGCAGCTCTAACAAGTACACGAAATACCATCACAGCTGCTCTAACAAGTACACAAGACACCATCACAGCAGCTCTAACAAGTACACAAGACACCATCACAGCAGCTCTAACAAGTACACAAGACACCATCACAGCAGCTCTAACAAGTACACTAGATACCATCACAGCTGCTCTAATTAGTTACTCTAGAAATGATTTTCATTTACCATATAATTGTCTCTTTTTCCAGTGAAACCAGACTTCCCTTTGGACATACGTACAAGCTCTTTTGTGATAGTGTGATAACCAAGAATATTATGGAAGATCAAGAAGTCATGAGTATGTAATGGGCTGTAGTTTCACCCACGGGAGCCACCGTACCATCTGTCGGCACGCTCCGCTTCCGCATGCCCGTGGTGCACTCATTATTTAAGGCGGAGGATGGCGCGTGCAGGTAAGCTGCTGCTCCTGAGGAATTAGGTAAGTGCAGGCCAGACTTTTTGTCCGTTATAACACGCTGTGTGACTTCTCCCTAGCTACAGCTGGGTGCGACGCTCCTCCTCGGTGTTTGGAGCCATAGCAGGCTGCTGTTTTATTTGTGGTGTTTTGTTTGGGTCTAGACTGTTTTTTTTTATCATATTGGGTTTTACTGTCTGTCATTTATTCATTGTTTGTACCTTCTCTACTGCAGTGCGGTGTCTGGCCTGAGCGTGGTCGCTCGTCCGGTGTGGGGGCTGGTGTTCGGACCGTCTCACTTCGGCCCCATCACTCCCGTATGCTGTGGTATTTTGTGCACGTACTCACTATTTGCATCTTTTGGGTTGTTCGTTTATTTCGTTTGTGTGTGTGTGAATTGAGCTCTCCGACTCCTCTCCTATTGTTCCCCTGCACCAGCCAGTCACTGTCGCTTTAAGTAGAGTGATAGTGTTTTAAATATTTTTTTAGCCTTGTAGAATAATTAACGTGTATTGTTTTGTAACTAAATTGTTAAACTTTACACTGTCACTGCTGCTCCTTTGGCCACCTGCAACACTATTTACTGGTTTTAAATGATATTTTTAAAGGTACCATACCTCGCTCGGTTACAAATTGGTGTTGCTGACAGGGAGTGTTTCAAGAGTGGTCAAAGATTGGTATGAGTTGTTTTATTTTTATTTTTTTTAGATTTCTTATGTGTGTTTTACCCAAATAAAACAGCAGTTTGCCCGTCGAGGGACCTTTCCGAGCCCAGCGAACTGCTCTTCTGCATCACAAGTCTGATCCTGGTCCTTCACTCCACTATGACGGACAACACGCCCGCACTGCAACAGTTGGTCCAGCGGTTAAGGGCTGAAAATGAACAGCTACGGACGCAGAACGCTGCAGTACAAAACGACAATGGCCAACCTGGAACCTCACACTTGGAGGCTCCCACTGTGTTTATTGACAGACTGCGTAAATGCGTAATGGACGATTTTTCGCCGATTTGAGAACTCAAGCGGAAGTGTGCATGCGCACTCCCAACGTGCGGACCTACACAACAGCCTCGCGGCTAGACGTGCATTTGTTTATTAGATGCGATGTTTACGGATCGCATCGCATCTCTCATCTCCCGTAGATTTCCGTCTCCTCTGAGCCAGCTCGAACAGTCTTTCTCTGTCTTAATTTTGTCCCGTACACTGAAGGAACTATATCATGATAGATCCATGCACTTAGATACGCAGAAACGTGCTGCTCTCCTGGGGATGAGCCGACGAAGCTGCAGGTGAACGAGGCTGCAGGTGAGCGGTAGGTGAGTTCTATGATTGATACGTGGCAGGACTAATCGGCATTCCACTCCACGAGGACATGAGACTCAGATCTGGGCCAAAAAAATCATCCATTCAACCTTTAAGAAAATTGTAAGAGAGAAGCCGGCTTGTACTTTATTAGATATCCAAGGCGCAATTAGGTGGGAGCGGGAAGGAAGACCTGAGGAAACGCGAGGTAGAAGTTACTCTGTCCCTTCAATCAGTGCGATGCATTACTCTGGTAGCCAAGGACCTAATACTACAAATTCAGAATTGATAGAATTACGACAATTGTTAGAAAAACAACAAGAGTTAGGGTGAGTTAAGGCGCCTGTAGTTGTTGTCCTGGTACATATCCGCACACCAATGCGGGAAAACTAGTCATCAAATCGGACCCAGGACAGACGAAACTACAGCTGAGAGCGAGATTTATCCAGTCCTGAAGCAAATGATGGTATTGACTCAACTCGGATCACTGGTGGATCCAGACGCCGAGCGTCTCCGTTTTTGGGCTTTGTAAGCAAATACGCAAAAGACACTGTCTGAACTTTGATCCGCCATTAGAGAAGCCAGACTGACCACACCTCCACTGCGCATGCGGCGAACCCGCGTCTGCTTATTATATTCGGCTCTACGTCAAGAACGCGGCTTATTTGCGTTTGTCTTTCAATGTACAGGCGTCCAACTTCTGCGTAACGCGCGAATAGGCTTCTGCGGTGTGAACGGGGCATTACACAGCCTCAGTTACGTGCCCCTATGGCTCATTTACTTGCGTCAAAGCCTAATGAAATCCTAGCTATTGACTTTTCAATTAGATCCTGCGGATGGTAGAGCAAGTTCCTGTGTTAACCGATGTCTTTTCAAAGTTCACTCAGGCGGTACCAACCAGAGACCAGCGAGCATCTAACAATTTACATTTTGAAAGCGCCCTAATACACCAGTTGTGTGACCTTTATGAGGTTCGCAAATCCAGAACCACGTCATACCATCCACAAGGAAATGGACGATGTGAAGGCTTTAATAGAACTCTGCATAACCTGCTGCGCACTCTGACTGCAGAACAGAAGCATCGCATGGGGGTATCGAGGCCTGGGAGCCTGCAGCCCTCATCGCCAGAAGCCCCAAAACTGCATCCATTTCTGTACATTCATGTTGTTCATGTTTCTTGTACGCCAATAAACACTTTGCATCGTAGCCGGGGTTGTGATCCTTGCTAGTGAAAACGCAATGAAAAGACCAAATATCTAGTTTGTACCTGACAAACAGCAGGGGGTATGAGTATCGCTATCAAAGTATCAATACTGATGCAGCAAAATGTGGGTATCAACAGTGCAAATATCGATTGTAATTATCATAAGTGCATTTAAGGTTAGACGTTTATATTTCTTCATTGTTTTGTGTCAAACACCTTCACCACCTTCATACTGGACAGTCAGGCTGTCTGTTTGTCATCCAGAGTCTATTTGAGAGTATCAAGTATCAAGTCTCAGTATAAAGAGTTTCCCCCAGAACTTCCAGTTATGGCCCAGACTGACTTGTCGCACTGCTACGCACTGCTGCCAATATTTACCTTTAAAATCTTCTTTTTAAACTCAAACTGAGGAGCCAGACACTGTAGGAACCAGAAAAAGGCAAGGAAGCTGATGCTTCGGGAACTAACAATTAAAATTGAAGGACTATAACCTTGGGGGAAAACTGACGTCGCCATAAGCTAACGATGATAAAGTTAGCACAGCACCAGAGGGGGAAACGCCCCTCACTATAGAAATAGCAAATTGCCTGGGCCAACAAAGACAAGAAGATGATAAACTATGAGGCCTGATCATGAAGTTTCTGAATCAGAGTGAGAAGGAGAACATCATGAAGGCTGCAAATGTTAACGGAGACCTCCAGTCGAGAGGCAAGAAAGTTTTTATTGCATAAGACCTTCCGTACAAGATTCATCATCAACCAGCAAAGTTTCACTCTATCTGTGAGGAATTCAGGAAGAGAAATCTGAGGCATGGCTTCTCACATCCAGCAACTCATCTGGTGGTAAAAGGTAAAAACACCACCAGCAGAAGCAAAAGTTTGGGGAGGTAGAGTATCCAGTTCTTTGAGAGGGTTCGTACCAGGAGCACAATGGGAGATGATCGGGGGGCCATTCGGAATGGACTTTTTTGTGGGTTTGGTGGATGTTTCTGGCATGAACATTTTTGACACAATCGACTCAATGTCATTGGAGAAGTAAAAAGTAGCATCTTTTAACTTTAGCAACATATTGAACTCGATCAAAAATCTTATCAAAAACAAACAAGAGGGGAGTTGCAATATTGATTTTGAACTGAAAAGCTATTGAACAACATTTTCAATGTAAAGACAAAGATGGCAGCTTTGCACTGGTTAAAGGAAGTATTAATGGAAAGGTTTTTTACTTTATTGAATGTGTATGCTCCATCAGGAGGCAATATCACCTCCCATAATGATGTTATAGACCTGATTGCAAACCACTCTGAGGGAACCCTAATCTGTGTCAATTGGCAAATGATTTATCAAATTCAGGAGGCACAGGAGGAACAATAGATAACAAATTATGTAAATTAAGGAAGAATATAGGTCTGATTGACATCTGGAGGGAGATGAACCCTAATGCGTGCCAACATTCCCATTTTTCTAACCCAAAAACAATCGACTCCAGAATATATTATTTATTTATTTTTTCAGTAAAGACAGATCTTAAATCTCTGAAGCACATATAGGAATAATAGACCTACATGACCATGACTCTGAGATGCTGCTAAAGCAGTTTTTAGTGGAAAAATTGCCATTGTTTTCAGCAAAAACGCAACAGAAGGAGGAAAAGCTAAATGATCTGCAAGAAAAACTAAAAAAGCTGGGGATAAATCATGCTAAGAAGGGGAGTCCTCAAATGCTACTGGAAATTAAAAGTTAAGAGGAGAAATTAATTATCTGGACCCAGAGGAAATAGTTAAGGAAAGGCTTCTATTATGTTCTTTGTTCTATGTCTATTCTTTCTTTTTTCAGGAAAAAAAACAGTAATTGACTATTACAGGGGAGTTTTTCATTTTTTATTTCATCACATCTCCAGTGACACAATGAGCAGTGATCTTCTGCTTAGACCAGGCCTGGATGTGCTCCTTCTGCAACATAAAAAACTCAATGAGTTGAAGTAGCTCTAAGGTATTAATCCTTGTTATATAGATAGGTTAACACTCACAACACTTGTACAGCGTGTTCAGCCTCTTCTTGTCGTTGGCGCTCATCTCCCGAGCGTTCCCCAGGTTCACGTTGGCATTGGGGATGGGGATCATGGTGGGCTGGCCGTTCTTGGAGAAAGCAGTCCTGGATGAGAGGAGATCAGGAGAATCAATCTCACACTGAACTTGGAGGAGATACTTGGAGAATACTGTAAGTGTGTGGCTGCTGCTCCTCTCACCTGAAGTACTGCATGACGGAGCCGTAGTCGTAGGGAGTGCCCTGGTTCAGAGTGGCGATTTTATTGAAGTTGTGCTCCATTCCTGTGAAAAGAGCATTTCATTAAAATTAATAAATCTGTAGTCGTTTTGAGCACGTCTTGCCCTCCTCCTGGTTCAGTGTGGTCGGTCTACTGGGTTAGACCTGGTTTAGTCTGGGCTTTGTCTTGGTTTAAAGTCGAGTCTGTTATGGAAAAGTTTGGCTAAGCTGCAAGTATGTGGGTTGTTCACCCCAGGACCAAGCAGTCAGAGGCCGAGTGGTGGCAGTGTCAGAGGCTGCAAGACTGAGAGCCTCTGACTCAGCCCTCACTGGCCACTATTCTGCGATGGACGGATGGAGAGCAGATCTTTGGTACTTCTTTCTGCGCTAGGACTGGACTGGCTGGCGGCTCCTGCTGCTCCTGCTGCTCCTGCTGCTCCTGCTGCTCCTGCTGCTCCTGCTGCTCCTGCTGCTACTGCTGCCTTGTCAAGGAGAATGGTACTGACTCTTTTCACGCTGTTGTCCATGAGATTTGTGTGAATGTCTTTTTGTACAACAATTCCAAGTTTACGAGAAAATGGAGTCCTGAAACAGAGCGTTCAGGTCCTGAAACAGAGCGTTCAGGTCCTGAAACAGAGAGTTCAGGTCCTGAATCAGAGCGTTCACGTCCTGAAACAGAGAGTTCAGGGCGTGGCTCCGGTCCTGCATTATACTGGAGCTTAGTCTCTGCTGTGCTGGTATATATAGACTCCATACTCCGTTGTGGCCGTCCGATTAGCTTGCCAGCCCATTTCACAATCTGAGAAAGTGCGTTTTTTTTCTTAACCAAGATGACATGCAGAAGGTTAAGATTAACTCAACAGAAGCAGAATGAAACAAAGACATAAGAGTCTTGTCCACATCAAAAGTTTCCAGTTTCTTGAGGCAGTGCCAGCGCTGGTGTCCCTTCTTGCACACTGCCTCACAGTTGGCATCAAAGACCAGAGTCAATGATTGTGCCCAGGTACTTATAGTGGGGCACCAGCTCCACAATCTGACCATTGACTGTGACCGCTTCAGAACTGTGGGTGCTTTTTCGAACATCAAACAGCCATGTCTTTTGACTTCTGCCGCACTTTTCCACAATAGACTCATCTTTAAACAAAGACAAAGCCCGGACAAAACACCATAGATTTAACAAACTTAACCAGGAGGAGGGCAGGACATGCTCAAACTATATTTGCCTGTTAATGTTGTAAAAAATGAATCCATACGAATCCCATGGACGACGACGTGCAAATGTTGCTCAAAATCCCACCACTAGCCATTTCAGTCCAGGCGGAGAGGGAAGAACAGCTTTTCACAAAGCCAGGACGGTCCTTAGCCCCACTGAGCCAGAGAAGTGCAGCCTTGGACAGTAATAACGCTCATACGGCTCGGTCTTGAGGTAAACTAGCCTCGCACAAGTACGCCCAGAGCCCTGCATCTCTCATCTCCTTTCCCTCTGCGCTGCCCCCGGAGACACAACCTCTGACGGGCAACAAAGAGATTCACTGGGAACTGGCCATGGAGCAAATTTTCTGTTTTACAATTAAAAAAAACAAAACGATTACCCTATTTTCTATTTAGTTTTGAGATCAGAAGAAGGGGAAATGAGTCTTTTTGTGATTTTGGATTTCACATTTCAAAGCAAAACTCTTGGGGAACAATTGTGTTGACAAGGAGTTGGTGTTTGGCTCCTCTGGTGTCTTTGCCGATGCCCTTCTGTGCTATGCTCATGTATTGATCCATGTGCCCACTTATCTTAGCCGCAATGATGCCTGACAAGAGCTTCCAGGTTGTGGATTGACAGGTTATTGGCTGATAGTTGGATGGGACTGTTCCCTTTGAAAGATTCTTCTGGATCAGGATCGTATGGGACTCACAGTTCAGGGCGAGTCCCATACAATCCCTTAGCAGCTGATTTATTTATGGTCAGGGGTGTTGTGAGTTTGCCAGTATGCATGAATCATGGCAGGGCCCAGTGCCCAGTTTTTCATACAAGAAACTCTTACTTGGATGTGTACCACTGTGATTGTAACTTTCTGTTTGCACATCAATATCGGCTGAGTCCATCCAAGCCTTTCTACATCAACATCTTCTACACTGTACCAATCACATACTTTCTAATGTGACAATTAGGTCTACTTGAGAGAAACATGTGTAGAAGTGTACACCCAACCAAAAGGTCAAACGCTTTTGTCCGATCTTATATTCAACACTCCTCTGTACAATATAGTTTATATAGCTATGGTCATTACCGGACACCACGTTCTGCAGCAGGACCCTGATGTGGTTGTCCCTGTCGGATCGGGTCTGCTCGTGGTTGAAGCCCAGAGCGTGGAGAAGCTCGTGCTGGACAGTGTTGTGGTACAGACATCCACTACGGGCCAGAGACACCACCTGCTGTCCCCCACGGCGACCCACGTAGGACCAGCAGCTGTAGACAGAATATTGCAGTTTATTTATTTTAAATATAACAATGTCTTTGTAATTTTTCACTCATCCAGGTAGGATCCTTAGCAAAAGAAAATAAAATTATTTCAACTGGACTAAAATGTTAAGAGTGGATACGTTTTTGCCAGTCATCCAAGTTGCTTCTTCAGTTCATCTGACAAAGATTGGTAAAGGATTTACTACCCAATCACCTCCATTTTCAGATCAGATGCTAAATATGACACAGGTTACAGTTCACACTTAAACTCAATAGTGTGGCCATACCAACTTGTCAAAGCCTGATCTTGTCAGAACTCTGAAACTAAGTTGGGATGGGCCTGCTTAATACTTGCATGAGAGACCGCTGGAATGCCAGATGCCACAGGGGGGACTAGTGCATACTGTTGTCGTGTCCTTAGGCAAGACACTTCACCCACCTTGCCTACAGTTTCCAAGTATGCTGGTGTATGTTAGAGTGTGAATCTTGGACTGTGGACGCAAATTAGCCCATTCGCTTCAATTTATTTTCGTAACGCCCAAAATCACAACAGCAGTTTCCTCGAAGGGCGACAGTGGAGCAGGAGCGTTTAACAGTAGATTTAGCGTGTTTTAGACAGAACTGACGCTTAAGCGTGCACCCTCCCCCACCCACCCAGTCACGGAAAAAACGCGCTGAAGAAAATATGGTAAATGTGTTTAAAATGTGTATTTGCTATATAAAGGCGCGCAGCAGCAGGGAAACGGGCGTGCGCGCTCTCCCCGGGGCCGCGCGCTCTCCCCAGGGCCGCGCGCGCGGACAGACCAGCTCGGAGTCAGACTTCCGCAGGAGTTTGGCGAGAAATTGCTTCACCCGCTTTTATCTTTTGACTTAATAGCGCTTTTACATTTAATTTAATGCTATTTTCGTTGTAGGTGGTACTTTATAAAAAAAATTATAATAATTTATTTTATTTATTTTGTAGAAATCAATAATCTAAGTGCGGCGGATCCATAAACCAAGTAATAAAATAACTTGTTAAGTCGGTTAAGCCCATCAAATGGGCTGATTGGAAAGAATAAAAAAAACATTTTCAAGCTGACCATGTATCATAAAATTGCAGATTCAGTCAATTTACCCATCTCTGGACTCGATGCTCAGCCAGTCGCGGTCAGTGCTTCTGCTGGGTCTGAAGCGGATGCAGGAGAAGGAGGAGAAAGACTCCAGGCCACGAGTGATGATGGACTTTTCCCGAGAAGCTGAAGCACAAACAGACGTTGGTTCATTGTGGTGTTAGATGTTGTAGGTCAGTGAGTCAGTAGCTTGTGTTGGTTCTTACAGAAGTGGTTGGCGATGTAGTAGGGGATGTACACTTTTCCGTCAGTGTACTTGCCCCACATGCAGCCCCTGGAGGTGCAGGGGTCAGCGTTCCTCTCAGCCTCGCTGTCGATGGCGATGTCTCCCTCGATCACGATGGGCTCGCCTGCACGACGCACTGAAGCCATAAGACAATGAAGTTAGCTGTTATGTTACATGATGCTCGAAAAACTGAACTTTGCTTACCAATGTTGGCGTTGGCTTTCTCCAAAATTTCAGAGACAGACAGGCCTGAACATAAGAATCAGTTAGTGAGATGGGAGTTATCTTATCCAATGGTGCACTATGTCACTTTACACGCAGTCTTCAACAATAAATCTTTCAATGTATCTATCGTCATGCAATGATTCAGTCCAATGATCTTGTTTGCATGGATTAAAAAAAAAAGTATGTGACTTTCAATGTCAAATTATGATCTATAAAAAGACAACTTGATGAGGAAATGTGCCGTCTGGTCCACAAACACTGAACTTTGTGACGAGACAGAAGACAACGTTTTTCTATTTTCCATACGCACATGTTTAATGAGAATACCACATTGAGCTTCATAAATGAGACCCCTGATCTGTAACCTGGTGCTGTCCCCTGCTTGTCTCCGTTTATGCCATACAGTGGAATATTACAGTCAAAGTCCCTAAGAACATTGTTTATTCGCTTTTCACTCTCGCCCTCCGAGACAACCGCAGTTGTGATTTTGGGCGTTACAAAAATAAATAGAATTGAATTGAAAGAAGTAACATTTCCGTGGGGACGAGCAGGTGTCAGCTCTTCCTCCAGAAAAGTTACACAGTGCATCTTTATCACATAAGATATATTAAGGAGTAGCTATGTACCTTCCTCAGCCCAGGAGGGAGGCACCACCAGAAGGGCCACAAGCGTCCAGGCGAAAACAAACATGGTGGCTGCAACAGGCTAAAACATTTGACACATTGATAAATGTGCACATGCATTATTGATATGAAACAGGTTAGACTTTACCTGAAGCTCCAGGAGCAGATACTCTGTCTAGCTGTCACCTCGTCACTTCTTTTATACCCTCTAAAAATGTGAATAATACTCCTGTATCAACACGTATCACACAGCAGAACGCGTTATCACTTGTATGCAAAGTTTCATGTGAAATTGAGCAGGTGTGGACCAACGCTATTCTCAGAAGTGTTGCGCAATTATAAAATGTCACACTTGTTTGAACTACGCTCGGGCTTAGTGTGGAGTCATTTGCTCATAAATGTAGGCCACTTGCTTGAAAGTTTCCTGGTGGAGGGCCTACCACCTGCTTGTTCCCATGGAGTCTTATTGATTTGACTGGAATGTTAAATTTACCTACAGCTTCCATTTATTCAATTACAGGAGTTTTTATTTCTATAACATAAAACATGCATTTGCATTTTGAGCGCTGGCTCGCCTCTCCACAGATCTGTGTTGTAATCTAGGTTAGATTGTTTCTGCTAATCCAGAATCTTGCTCTTCCTAGCCTTGTTCTCCACCTGCAGTTTCAGCATCTTTCACCTTCCATAACTCATCCATAATGTCTGAGATATGCTGCTCCGCCTTAGCCACACTGACCCTGTCAAGCCAGGCGCCGCTCTTAGTGACCAGTGATGCCATGTCACCCATGTAACACAAGGGCCAACTGTTGTAAAGACATGCCCTCTCCTCCGTCTGACGGGCCCGGGGAGTTCTCACCAGGGACGGGGCTGGTCTGTAGAGGGCGTGGCCTCCAGGAGCCGCGTTAGCCGCTATAGCCTCGTTAACTTTCCCCTGAGGCTACAGTTCTTCAGGATGAAGTGTTTCGCTCCCGTAGCGTCACCTCCTCTGCCTTTTCTGGGTTCAGTCATCTCTTACAACGTCTTGCTCCTCGGTTTGTGGATGAAAAGGAGATTTTAAAGGCAAATGTGGACAGCAGCTGCGACTGGTCAGTCTGTCCCATAACCTCATTTACAGTTCTTTATTCTGAAATGAGGAATAAGAATTCCTGGCCTAGAATCATGTACATTTTAAAATCTGGCCCGGAAGAAAATGTAATTGAATAGATTTGTCTGTACTTTATATAAGTATGAATACAAAACATACAACTTTATTTTTTTTATACAGGGAAACAAAGAGAGAGAGGGAGAAAAGTTCTCTTTTTCATGGGTCACAACAAAGCACAGAATAAACAACAAACACAGCATATTAAACTATAAAACATTCAAATTAACCAATACACAACAAAACATTCACACAAAATTAGATACAATTATTAAAAACAAGGCTCTAATCCTAAGGCATAAAATGATTTCATTTAAAAAGGGGAGTTTTGTTCCACAGGAGCAAAGCTTTTTTCCCTCTCTCTCTGTGTCGACTCGATGAGTCTGTGAGACGAAAATATCCTGAGACCTCAAACGGTGACAACTTGACCTGATGTGCAACAAACTTGATAAATAATCAGGCAAAATGCCAAAAAGAGCCTCCATAAAGAAGTACAATCTGAGAGGAAAACTACACTTTTCTCCACTCTAAAGAAAGATCTTGAAAAATGGAATCTACCTGAGCTGTAGATGGAGATGATTGGCATCAAAACTATCAAGGACTGGACAGAAATCACTTTTTTATGCTTATAATTGGGGACGCACTGAGAATGTTTTTATGTCTATAAACCGTCCGATGCAAAGATGCATTTCTCACAAACAGGTTTGAAACCGTTCTTTCCCAAAACACAGTTTGTAGCAATAACCACCTCTTCCCTTTCGGCTGTGGCTGAATCTCTCCATATGTGGAAGTTCAGACACGTGGCTCTAGTATCAATGTTTGAGTTTGGTTCCTCTTCAAACCGACAAAGCTTCACCCAGAACCATCATGTTTCTGACGGTGCTCCTCTGCTACACACATGAACGACACTGCTACACACATGAACGACACTGCTACACACATGAACGACACTGCTACACACATGAACGACACTGCTACACACATGAACGACACTGCTACACACATGAACGACACTGCTACACACATGAACGACACTGCTACACACATGAACGACACTGCTACACACATGAACGACACTGCTACACACATGAACGACACTGCTACACACATGAACGACACTGCTACACACATGAACGACACTGCTACGCACATGAACGACACTGCTACACACATGAACGACACTGCTACACACATGAACGACACTGCTACCCACATGAACGACACTGCTACACACATGAACGACACTGCTACACACATGAACGACACTGCTACACACATGAACGACACTGCTACACACATGAACGACACTGCTACACACATGAACGACACTGCTACACACATGAACGACACTGCTACACACATGAACGACACTGCTACGCACATGAACGACACTGCTACACACATGAACGACACTGCTACACACATGAACGACACTGCTACACACATGAACGACACTGCTACACACATGAACGACACTGCTACACACATGAACGACACTGCTACACACATGAACGACACTGCTACGCACATGAACGACACTGCTACACACATGAACGACACTGCTACACACATGAACGACACTGCTACACACATGAACGACACTGCTACACACATGAACGACACTGCTACACACATGAACGACACTGCTACACACATGAACGACACTGCTACACACATGAACGACACTGCTACACACATGAACGACACTGCTACGCACATGAACGACACTGCTACACACATGAACGACACTGCTACACACATGAACGACACTGCTACCCACATGAACGACACTGCTACACACATGAACGACACTGCTACACACATGAACGACACTGCTACACACATGAACGACACTGCTACACACATGAACGACACTGCTACACACATGAACGACACTGCTACACACATGAACGACACTGCTACACACATGAACGACACTGCTACACACATGAACGACACTGCTACACAAATGAACGACACTGCTACACACATGAACGACACTGCTACACACACGAACGACACTGCTACACACACGAACGACACTGCTACACACACGAACGACACTGCTACGCACATGAACGACACTGCTACGCACATGAACGACACTGCTACACACATGAACGACACTGCTACCCACATGAACGACACTGCTACACACATGAACGACACTGCTACACACATGAACGACACTGCTACACACATGAACGACACTGCTACACACATGAACGACACTGCTACACACATGAACGACACTGCTACACACATGAACGACACTGCTACACACATGAACGACACTGCTACACACATGAACGACACTGCTACACACATGAACGACACTGCTACGCACATGAACGACACTGCTACGCACATGAACGACACTGCTACACACATGAACGACACTGCTACCCACATGAACGACACTGCTACACACATGAACGACACTGCTACACACATGAACGACACTGCTACACACATGAACGACACTGCTACACACATGAACGACACTGCTACACACATGAACGACACTGCTACACACATGAACGACACTGCTACACACATGAACGACACTGCTACACACATGAACGACACTGCTACACACATGAACGACACTGCTACGCACATGAACGACACTGCTACACACATGAACGACACTGCTACACACATGAACGACACTGCTACACACATGAACGACACTGCTACACACATGAACGACACTGCTACACACATGAACGACACTGCTACACACATGAACGACACTGCTACGCACATGAACGACACTGCTACACACATGAACGACACTGCTACACACATGAACGACACTGCTACACACATGAACGACACTGCTACACACATGAACGACACTGCTACACACATGAACGACACTGCTACACACATGAACGACACTGCTACACACATGAACGACACTGCTACGCACATGAACGACACTGCTACACACATGAACGACACTGCTACACACATGAACGACACTGCTACCCACATGAACGACACTGCTACACACATGAACGACACTGCTACACACATGAACGACACTGCTACACACATGAACGACACTGCTACACACATGAACGACACTGCTACACACATGAACGACACTGCTACACACATGAACGACACTGCTACACACATGAACGACACTGCTACACACATGAACGACACTGCTACGCACATGAACGACACTGCTACGCACATGAACGACACTGCTACACACATGAACGACACTGCTACACACATGAACGACACTGCTACACACATGAACGACACTGCTACACACATGAACGACACTGCTACGCACATGAACGACACTGCTACACACATGAACGACACTGCTACACACATGAACGACACTGCTACACACATGAACGACACTGCTACACACATGAACGACTCTGCTACACACATGAACGACACTGCTACACACACGAACGACACTGCTACACACATGAACGACACTGCTACCCACATGAACGACACTGCTACACACATGAACGACACTGCTACACACATGAACGACACTGCTACACACATGAACGACACTGCTACACACATGAACGACACTGCTACACACATGAACGACACTGCTACACACATGAACGACACTGCTACGCACATGAACGACACTGCTACGCACATGAACGACACTGCTACACACATGAACGACACTGCTACGCACATGAACGACACTGCTACGCACATGAACGACACTGCTACACACATGAACGACACTGCTACACACATGAACGACACTGCTACACACATGAACGACACTGCTACACACATGAACGACACTGCTACACACATGAACGACACTGCTACACACATGAACGACACTGCTACGCACATGAACGACACTGCTACGCACATGAACGACACTGCTACACACATGAACGACACTGCTACACACATGAACGACACTGCTACACACATGAACGACACTGCTACACACATGAACGACACTGCTACACACATGAACGACACTGCTACACACATGAACGACACTGCTACACACATGAACGACACTGCTACACACATGAACGACACTGCTACACACATGAACGACACTGCTACACACATGAACGACACTGCTACACACATGAACGACACTGCTACACACATGAACGACACTGCTACACACATGAACGACACTGCTACACACATGAACGACACTGCTACACACATGAACGACACTGCTACACACATGAACGACACTGCTACACACATGAACGACTCTGCTACACACATGAACGACACTGCTACACACATGAACGACACTGCTACACACATGAACGACACTGCTACACACATGAACGACACTGCTACACACATGAACGACACTGCTACACACATGAACGACACTGCTACACACATGAACGACTCTGCTACGCACATGAACGACACTGCTACGCACATGATGATTAAAGGGCGACTAAAGAGGAGGACACAGACAGAGCTCCATAATAGCTCCATGATAGAACCATGATTGAACCATGATAGCTCCATGATAGAACCATGGTAGCTCCATGATAGAGCCATGATAAAACCATGATAGCTCCATGATAGAACCATGATAAAACCATGATAGCTCCATGATAGAACCATGGTAGCTCCATGATAGAGCCATGATAAAACCATGATAGCTCCATGATAGAACCATGATACAACCAGGATAGCTCCATGATAGCTCCATTATAGAAACATGATAGAGCCATGATAGAACCATGATTGAACCATGATAGCTCCATGATAGAACCATGATAGCTCCATGATAGAACCATGATAGAACCATGATAGAACCATGATAGCTCCATGATAGAACCATGATAGAACCATGATAGCTCCATGATAGCTCCATGATAGAACCATGATAGAACAATGATAGCTCAATGATAGAACCATGGTAGCTCCATGATAGAGCCATGATAAAACCATGATAGCTCCATGATAGAACCATGGTAGCTCCATGATAGAGCCATGATAAAACCATGATAGCTCCATGATAGAACCATGATACAACCAGGATAGCTCCATGATAGCTCCATTATAGAAACATGATAGAGCCATGATAGAACCATGATTGAACCATGATAGCTCCATGATAGAACCATGATAGCTCCATGATAGAACCATGATAGAACCATGATAGAACCATGATAGCTCCATGATAGAACCATGATAGAACCATGATAGCTCCATGATAGCTCCATGATAGAACCATGATAGAACAATGATAGCTCAATGATAGAACCACGATAGAACCATGATAGAACCATGATAGCTCCATGATAGAACCGTGATAGCTCCACGATAGAACCATGATAGCTCCATGATGGAACCATGATAGAACCATGATAGCTCCATGATAGAACCATGATAGCTCCATGATAGAACCATGATAGAACCATGATAGCCCCATGATAGAACCATGATAGCTCCATGATAGAACCATGATAGCTCCATGATAGCTCCATGATGGAACCATGATAGCTCCATGATAGCTCAATGATAGCTCAATGATAGAACCATGATAGCTCCATGATAGCTCCATGATAAAACCATGATAGAACCATGATAGCTCCAAGATAGAACCATGATAGCTCCATGATAGAACCATAATAGCTTCATGATAGCTCCATGATAGAACCATGATAGAACCATGATAGCTCCATGATAGAACCATGATTGAACCATGATATAACCATTATAGTTCCATGATAGAACCATGATAGAACCATGATAGCTCCATGATAGAACCATGGTAGCTCCATGATAGAGCCATGATAAAACCATGATAGCTCCATGATAGAACCATGATAAAACCATGATAGCTCCATGATAGAACCATGGTAGCTCCATGATAGAGCCATGATAAAACCATGATAGCTCCATGATAGAACCATGATACAACCAGGATAGCTCCATGATAGCTCCATTATAGAAACATGATAGAGCCATGATAGAACCATGATTGAACCATGATAGCTCCATGATAGAACCATGATAGCTCCATGATAGAACCATGATAGAACCATGATAGAACCATGATAGCTCCATGATAGAACCATGATAGAACCATGATAGCTCCATGATAGCTCCATGATAGAACCATGATAGAACAATGATAGCTCAATGATAGAACCATGGTAGCTCCATGATAGAGCCATGATAAAACCATGATAGCTCCATGATAGAACCATGGTAGCTCCATGATAGAGCCATGATAAAACCATGATAGCTCCATGATAGAACCATGATACAACCAGGATAGCTCCATGATAGCTCCATTATAGAAACATGATAGAGCCATGATAGAACCATGATTGAACCATGATAGCTCCATGATAGAACCATGATAGCTCCATGATAGAACCATGATAGAACCATGATAGAACCATGATAGCTCCATGATAGAACCATGATAGAACCATGATAGCTCCATGATAGCTCCATGATAGAACCATGATAGAACAATGATAGCTCAATGATAGAACCATGATAGAACCATGATAGAACCATGATAGCTCCATGATAGAACCGTGATAGCTTCACGATAGAACCATGATAGCTCCATGATGGAACCATGATAGAACCATGATAGCTCCATGATAGAACCATGATAGCTCCATGATAGAACCATGATAGAACCATGATAGCCCCATGATAGAACCATGATAGCTCCATGATAGAACCATGATAGCTCCATGATAGCTCCATGATGGAACCATGATAGCTCCATGATAGCTCAATGATAGCTCAATGATAGAACCATGATAGCTCCATGATAGCTCCATGATAAAACCATGATAGAACCATGATAGCTCCAAGATAGAACCATGATAGCTCCATGATAGAACCATAATAGCTTCATGATAGCTCCATGATAGAACCATGATAGAACCATGATAGCTCCATGATAGAACCATGATTGAACCATGATAGAACCATTATAGTTCCATGATAGAACCATGATAGAACCATGATAGCTCCATGATAGAACCATGATAGAACCTCGATAGCTCCATGATAGAACCATGATAGAACCATGATAGCTCCATGATAGAACCATGATAGCTCCATGATACAACCATGACAGCTCCATGATAGAACCATGATAGCTCCATGATAGCTCCATGATAGAACCATGATAGCTCCATGATAGAACCATGATAGCTCCATGATAGAACCAAGATAGAACCTTGATAGCTCCATGATAGAACCATGATAGCTCCATGATAGAACCATGATAGCTCCATGATAGAACCATGATAGCTCAATGATAGAACCATGATAGCTCAATGATAGAACCATGATAGAACCATGATAGCTCCATGATATAACCATGATAGAACCATGATAGCTCCATGATAGAACCATGATAGCTCAATGATAGAACCATGATAGCTCCATGATAGAACCATGATAGAACCATGATAGAACCATGATAGCTCCCTGATAGAACCATGATAGAACCATGATAGCGCGATGATAGAACCATGATAGAACCTTGATAGCTCCATGATAGAACCATGATAGCTCCATTATAGAACCATGATAGCTCCATGATAGAACCATGATAAAACCATGATAGCTCCATGATAGCTCAATGATAGAACCATGATAGCTCAATGATAGAACCATGATAGCTCAATGATAGCTCCAATATAGAACCATGATAGCTCCATGATAGAACCATGATAAAACCATGATAGCTCCATGATAGCTCCATGATAGAACCATGATAGCTCAATGATAGAACCATGATAGCTCAATGATAGAACCATGATAGCTCAATGATAGAACCATGATAGAACCATGATAGCTCCATGATAGAACCATGATAGCTCAATGATAGAACCATGATAGCTCCATGATAGAACCATGATAGCTCAATGATAGAACCATGATAGCTCCATGATAGAACCATGATAGCTCCATGATAGAACCACGATAGAACCTTGATAGCTCCATGATAGAACCATGATAGCTCCATGATAGAACCATGATAGCTCCATGATAGAACCATGATAGCTCAATGGTAGAACCATGATAGCTCCATGATAGAACCATGATAGCTCCATGATAGAACCACGATAGAACCTTGATAGCTCCATGATAGAACCATGATAGCTCCATGATAGAACCATGATAGCTCAATGATAGAACCATGATAGCTCAATGATAGAACCATGATAGCTCCATGATAGAACCATGATAGAACTATGATAGAACCATGATAGAACCATGATAGCTCCATGATAGAACCATGATAGCTCCATGATAGAACCACGATAGAACCATGATAGCTCCATGATAGCTCCATGATAGAACCATGATAGCTCCATGATAGCTCCATGATAGAACCATGATAGCTCAATGATAGAACCATGATAGCTCAATGATAGAACCATGATAGCTCCATGATAGCTCCATTATAGAACCATGATAGCTCCATGATAGAACCATGATAGAATCATGATAGAACCATGATAGCTCAATGATAAAACCATGATAGCTCCATGATAGAACCATGATAGCTACATGATAGAACCATGATAGAACCTTGATAGCTCCATGATAGAACCATGATAGCTCCATGATAGAACCATGATAGCTCCATGATAGAACCATGATAGAACCTTGATAGCTCCATGATAGAACCATGATAGCTCCATGATAGAACCATGATAGCTCCATGATAGAACATGATAGAACCTTGATAGCTCCATGATAGAACCATGATAGCTCCATGATAGAACCATGATAGCTCAATGATAGAACCATGATCCCCTGCCCAATCGGATCAATGCTGAATTGTACAGCCGTCTCTCAGCATTCAACAACTGGTTATCCAGATGGTGCCCTCAAAACAACGTTGTCTTTATTGATAACTGGAGTGCGTTTTGGGGAAAGCCCGGGCTCATACGCAGGGATGGCATCCATCCGACTTCGGAGGGTACATCCCTATTAGTTCGGAATTTGACCGATAGTCTTAGTCGTGTTAAGTGACCATCTAGGGATGAGCCCCAGGTGCAGAGCAGCAGTTCAAGACGCTCCTCTGTCGCTGAACTCTCGCCCGTTCTGTTACCTGTGAAGTGTTCAGATTCAAGACAGATAGAGACTGTGTGTGTCCCTCGTGTCCCTCGTGTCCCTCGTACAAATAATGCCAAAAAGTCACATCTCAGAAAAAATATTTCAGGCGTCAGACCAAATAACTTAAGGAAAATAACAATCACAAATACACAAATGAATAAACACGTAAAATGTGGACTGCTAAACATTAGAGCAATTTCCTCCAAATCGCTCTTAGTTAATGAATTAATTAGTGACTATAACATAGATCTTCTAGCTCTAACTGAAACGTGGTTTCAACAAGACGACTACGTCAGACTAAATGAGTCCACCCCACCCACCCATGTTAACCCCACCCACTCATGTTAACCCCACCCACCCATGTTAACCCCACCCACCCATGTTAACCCCACCCAGCCATGTTAACCCCACCCAGCCATGTTAACTTTCAGACTGCCAGGAGCACAGGCCGAGGTGGTGGTGTGGCAGTGATCTCCCACTCAAGCCTACTCATGAGCCCTAAAACTAACAATGCATTTCACTCATTTGAAAGCCTTATGCTGTCAATCACATGTCCAAATATGAAAAACCAAAAAGGAGTTTTGTTCATAGTTATCTACCGACCTCCTGGTCCCTACTCAGAGTTTTTAACAGAGTTTTCTGACTTTATATCAAACTTAGTGTTAGCCTGGGATAAAATAGTTATAGTTGGAGACTTTAATATCCACGTGAACATGAGTGATGACGCTCTCAGTAATGCCTTCAGCGCCTTGTTAGACAGCATTGGTTTCACTCAGAATGTAAATAAACCGACTCACACTCACAAGAACACTCTGGATCTTGTCCTAACGTATGGAACAGAGATTAGTGACCTCATTGTCCTCCCTCAAAACCCTATATTGTCAGATCATTTCCTAATTACCTTTCAGTTTATTCTTAAAGATCATCCAGTCCCACAAAATAAAGTTATAATGAAAAGGACAATATCTGAAAAATCTATCTCAAAATTCAAAGAAATAATAGAGCCAATATTCAGTGACATGTCATGTGATCCTGCTGAGAACAGTTTTAGTCCCAGTTTAAGTGATCAATGTGTCGACTTGACCATGAATTCTCTGAAGTCTGCTCTTGACGTTGTCGCGCCGTTAAAACAGAAGGTCATTAGGCCAAAGCGCGCCTCCCCATGGTACAACCAAGAACTGCGTTCACATAAACAAAGAGTTAGAAAGTTAGAGGGATTATTTCGTCGCTCTCACACCGAAGAATCCCTAAAAGCATGGAAAAGTTGCCTGCTGTCCTATAAGCAGGCTCTGCGTAAGGCCCAAACCAGATATTATTCAAATCTAATAGAAGTCAACAAAAGTAACACTAAATTCCTTTTCAGCACTGTAGCTAGGCTAACAAACTGTCACAGTGCAGTAGAGCCCTCAATCCCAGCTACACTTAGCTCTGATGATTTCCTCCTATTTTTTAATAATAAAATAAAAACAATCAGAGATAAATTAGATGAAATTACCCCCGCTATTAGCCCTGAACTAGCCCAAGCTGTAAATCTAACGTCCCATATAAATCCACCTGTAAACCTAGAAAGGTTCACAGCTGCTGATCAAGCAGAGAGAACTTCAGCCATTATGTCCTCTAAAAGCTCAACTTGTGTCCTAGACCCCATTCCAAGCTCCTCAAAGACATTCTTCCCCTAATTATAGACCCTATTCTTAATATAATAAATACTTCACTCGAAAGTGGCTATGTTCCACAGTCCTTCAAACATGCAGTCATTAAACCTCCTCTGAAAAAGCCTAATCTAGATCCCGACCTATTGGTAAACTACAGACCTATTTCAAATCTTCCCTTCGTCTCTAAAATCCTTGAAAAAGTTGTAGTAAAACAGCTTTGTCGCCACCTGCAGGACAATAACTTATTTGAAGTTTTCCAGTCAGGGTTCAGAGCCCACCACAGCACTGAAACTGCACTAGTTAAAGTCACAAATGATTTGTTATTAGCCGCTGACGATGGACTGGTCTCAATCCTGGTTCTGTTGGACCTCAGCGCAGCGTTTGACACCATCGACCACAACATTCTACTGCAGAGGTTAGAATGTGATGTAGGTGTTGGAGGAACAGCCCTCAGCTGGTTTAAATCCTATCTATCTGATAGGTTCCAATTTGTTAATGTAAACCAGAGCTCCTCACCAAGCTCTAAAGTAATTCACGGTGTGCCACAGGGTTCGGTACTCGGTCCAATTCTGTTTACTCTTTATATGCTACCATTAGGCAACATTATCAGAAAGCATGACATTAACTTCCACTGCTATGCAGACGACACTCAGCTGTATTTATCAATGAAACCTGATCAGAGCGATCAAGTAGACAGACTTAGTACTTGTGTGAAGGAGATAAAAACCTGGATGACACTAAACTACCTGCTTCTTAACCCTGAAAAAACCGAGGTCATTGTGCTTGGCCCTAAGCATCTACGAGACGCTCTATCTGAGCAGATAGTCACACTGGACAATATCAGTGTAGCCTCCAGTTCTACTGTAAGAAACCTTGGAGTCTTATTTGACCAGGAGCTCTCATTTAAAGCTCATATAAATCAAGCTTGTGAAACAGCCTATTTCCATTTGCGCAACATCGCCAAAATCAGAAGAATCCTGCCTAAAAGTGATGCCGAAAAACTTATCCATGCATTTGTAACGACTAGATTAGACTACTGTAACTCCCTGCTTGCAGCGTGTCCTAAAAGCTCCATAAAAAGCTTTCAACTGGTTCAAAATGCAGCAGCAAGATTACTAACAGGAACAAAAAGAAGAGAGCACATTACGCTGGTGCTGAAGTCTCTTCACTGGCTCCCCGTCGAGTCCAGAATCAAATTCAAAATTCTACTCTTGACCTACAAAGCCATAAATGACATGGCCCCATCCTACCTCAAAGATGCTATAGAACCATATTATCCAAACAGAGCTCTTCGCTCTCAGAATGCCGGCCTTCTGGTGGTGCCAAGAGTCTCTAAAAGTACTGTAGGAGGTAGAGCGTTTAGCTACCAAGCCCCTGTGTTATGGAATCAGCTCCCGACCCATGTTAAATATGCTGACACAGTCTCTTCATTTAAGTCCAGGCTTAAAACGTTCCTCTTTGAAATCGCTTATGGTCAGAGTAGTTAGGAACAGAAAGATAAACCCACAGCTTCAGCTACGCTGCCCTAGGAGTAACTATGCTGGGGGAAGTATGACAGCTTGAGCACTATCCTCTTCTTCTGACTACTTATGCTATCAAACAATATTTATTTTTTAATTCCACTTGCAAACTGTTCACCGCCTTCTTTTTCTTTCTCTCACTCCTGAGGACCTGTGGACCCAGATGTCCCTCTCCTGGTGAAGTGGTCCCTGCCCCATGTGGACGGTCCCTCATCTGCCTGAAGAGTGGCTCCAGTTCGCCTCAGTCGGTCCCTCATCTGCCTGAAGAGTGGGTCCAGCTCGCCTCCGACGGTGCCTCATCTACCTGAAGAGTGGGTCCAGCTCGCCTCCCACGGTCCCTCATCTGCCTGAGGAGTGGGTCCAGTTCGCCTCCGACGGTCCCTCATCTGCCTGAAGAGTGGGTCCTGCTCGACTCCGACGGTCCCTCATCTGCCTGAAGAGTGGGTCCAGTTCGCCTCAGTCGGTCCCTCTTCTGCCTGAAGAGTGGGTCCAGTTCGCCTCAGTCGGTCCCTCTTCTGCCTGAAGAGTGGGTCCAGCTCCAGTCTCCTCGTGTCCGTCTGTCCGTCTGTGAGAGTCGGATCTCTCCTTCACTGGAACTCCTCCAGGTTTCTACGCTTTTTTCCCAAAGAGGTTTTTTTTGTAGTTTTTCCTGGCCGAGAAGGAGAGTCTAAGGACAGAGGACCCTGGGACATCGTCCCTCGCCACCACAGACATTGTCTGACTCCATCGCCACCACAGACATTGTTGATTCATTTCTCCCTGTGGCCCTCAGAGGCAACTGTTGTTGTGATTTTGGGCCTTACAAAAATAAATTGATTTGATTTGATTTGATGATAGCTCCATGATAGAACCATGATAGAACCATGATAGAACTATGATAGCTCCATGATAGAACCATGATATAACTATGATAGCTTCATGATAGAACCATGGTAGCTCCATGATAGAACCATGATAGCTCCATGTTAGCTCCATGATAGAACCATGATAGCTTCATGATAGCTCCATGATAGAACCATGATAGAACCATGATAGAACCATGATAGCTCCATGATAGAACCATGATAGTTCCATGATAGAACCATGATCGAACGATGATAGCTCCATGATAGCTCCATGATAGAACCATGATAGAACCATGATAGCTCCATGATAGAAACATGATAGAACCATGATAGCTCCATGATAGAACCATGATAGCTCCATGATAGAACCATGATAGCTCCATGATATAACCATGATAGCTCCATGATAGAACCATGATAGAACGATGATAGCTCCATGATAGCTCCATGATAGAACCATGATAGAACCATGATAGCTCCATGATAGAAACATGATAGAACCATGATAGAACCATGATAGCTCCATGATAGAACCATGATAGCTCCATGATATAACCATGATAGCTCCATGATAGAACCATGATAGCTCCATCATAGCTCCATGATAGAACCATGATAGCTCCATGATAGAACGATGATAGTTCAATGATAGAACCATGATAGCTCCATGATAGAACCAAGATAGCTCCATGATAGCTCCATGATAGAACCATGATAGCTCCATGATAGAACCATGATAGAACCATGATAGCTCCATGATAGCTCCATGATAGAACCATGATAGAGCCATGATAGAACCATGATAGAACCATGATAGAACCATGATAGCTCCATGATAGAAACATGATAGAACCATGATAGAACCATGACAGAACCATGATAGAACTATGATAGCTCCATGATAGAACCATGATAGCTCTATGATAGAACCATGATAGAACCATGATAGCTCCATGATAGAACCATGATAGCTCCATGATAGAACCAAGATAGCTCCATGATAGCTCCATGATAGAACCATGATAGAAACATGATAGAAACATGATAGAAACATGATAGAACCATGATAGCTCCATGATAGAACCATGATAGAACCATGATAGCTCCATGATAAAACCATGATAGCTCCATGATAGAACCATGATAGCTCCATGATAAAACCACGTTAAAGGACGTCTAAAGAGGACTTTTCGACACCAAATGTCGGTCACAACAATGGAATTTTAATGTATGGAATTTATACATTTGGGACCTCTAAAATGTGTCAACTAATATTAAATAACTAAATAACAGACAAAATATTATTCACCAAATTGTGAGGAATAATTATTAATATTTCATACAGCTTTTACAAATTAAAATGTCATTTATTTTTGTTGTGTTTTACCAATTTCATAAAACATCTGTATCAGAAATGACAAAGGACGTACGTTCAGAACCTTTAGCTACAAGTGTTCAATTTGAACATTCCATTCCATGGCTCGAGCCTAAGAATAAAGTCTTAACTACACACATGTAGTACTTTTACACACATGTAATGAAGCCTGCGTAAGTTCACCTGGAAGACCTAACTTAAATCTGCGTCGGCCTCCATGGAAGGACCCTCTCCCCAGCGCCATCATCGCACTCAAGCGGGCGTGGCCTGTCCGTCTGTGAGAGTCAGATCCCTCACTTCACCATGGACTCTTCCAGGTTTCTGCGCTTATCCCAAAGAGGTTATGCAGTTTTTCCCGGCCAAGAAGGATGGTAAAAGGACGGGGGACGTCCGCGTCATGGCCCCTACACCTGCTCCTCATCCCCAATCCTCCCACATCCCGCTCCCATCCATGTACCGCTGCCATCTCCCACATCCTGCTCCCGTCCGCATCTTCTGCTCACCCGCGACCCACGTTCCACAGCTTGCTCGGCTCCCCGCTATCTGCAGGCAAGCCCGACTCCCCTTCCCGATGCTGCACCTCAACGCTCTGCCGTCTGCCGGCGCCTCAACGCTCTGACGTCTGCCGGCTCCTCAACGCTCTGCCGTCTGCCGGCGCCTCAACGCTCTGCCGTCTGCCGGCGCCTCAACGCTCTGCCGTCTGCCGGCTCCTCAACGCTCTGCCGTCTGCCGGCGCCTCAACGCTCTGCCGTCTGCTGGCGCCTCAACGCTCTGCCGTCTGCCTGCGCCTCAACGCTCTGCCGTCTGCCGGCGCCTCAACGCTCTGCCGTCTGCCGGCGCCTCAACGCTCTGCCGTCTGCCGGCGCCTCAACGCTCTGCCGTCTGCCGGCGCCTCAAACGCTCTGCCGTCTGCCGGCGCCTCAACGCTCTGCCGTCTGCCGGCGCCCCTACAACGCTCTGCCATCTGCTGGCGCCTTCCCGTTCACGCTCTCGCATCTGCCGGCGCTTTCCCCTCTATGCCGTCCACAGGAACCTCCCCTCTATGCCGTCTGCTAGCACCCCCACGTTCTGCCGTCTGCCGGCGCCTTCCGTTCACGTTCTGCCGTCTGCCGGCACCTCCCCTCTACGCTCCAAGCATCTCAGTCATTCTACACGGCTCGGCCTGGCTAGCGCCGTCCCCTTCCCTCCTCGAAGAGTATTTATTTCTTCATGAAGAATCATTCAGTCTTCGATCCACTGCGCTTTTACACGGACGCTTCCGCCTCCTCTGGCTTTGGGGGGGTTATGTTAAGTCTACTTTAATCCAAATTTCAAATCTCTTAACGTTAAGGCCCTGCCTCGTCACCGCACGCACACCGGTCTCTCCTGCCGCCCCATTCCTAGTCGTTCCTAGGTTCAGAAGGCCAGCCCACGTCAGCACCCCGGTCTTAGAACGCCCTAGGGCCACGTTGTTCCCGCGCATCTGTCCCCTCTACTCCGGGCTCGTTTAGATTAGGAGCCGCTACTTTCGTGGGCACCAGGGGTACATCGCCCCGATTTGCCTCTAACATCTACAGCCTAAATTCCCTGCACCCCGGTGCAGTCTCAACTCAACAAATACTGGTGGTGGTTCTAGATTTCCTCATTACCGTCCCCCTCGTCTCTTGAGCCACGCTCACGCCGTCCACTCCCGGCCTATCCTGATTCAGTCCACGCCCCACGTTCACGGTCGAACTCTGCTGTCCCTGCACCTCCACGTCTGCTGGCATTTCCCTGCTACCCCTGCAACCTTTGACCGTCTTTTCTCAATTCCTATCCACTTCCAGGCTTTCCATTTCAGCCGCATCACTCAGACACTTCGCATGCACAGGGAGTCACCCTCACCTATACGTCAATACGCTCCCCAGAATCCGCCCCTCCCGGGACACCACTAATCACGGCGTCCCTGCCGTCCCCCTCCGTAGTCAGCTTCTACGTCTATTCGTCCGGAGCATCAGCGATAACACGGCGGCTCAGACCCCGGGTTTTTGGGGGAAGGTATCTAATTCAATCAGATCATGGAGTGCCCATGATCGCTACGCCTTCCACCGGGGTCTGAGCGCCAAATAAACTTTGCAATAAAGTTCGCTAAAACATCTTTTCTGCTTTTGTGTCTGAGTCTCTCCAGGGTGAAATGAAGCCTGCGTAAGTTCACATGGAAGACCTAACCTAAATCTGCGTCGGCCTCCATGGAAGGACCCTCTCCCAGCGCCATCATCGCACTCAAGCGGGTGTCCGCCTGTCCGTCTGTGAGAGTCAGATCCCTCACTTCACCATGGACTCTTCCAGGTTTCTGCGCTTATCCCAAAGAGGTTATGAAGTTTTTCCCGGCCAAGAAGGATGGTAAAAGGACGGGGGACGTCCGCGTCATGGCCCCTACACCTGCTCCTCATCGCCAATCAACGCTCTCAGTCACTCCTCCCCGCTCCAATCAGCACCAGGCCTTGGCATTTAAGCGCTCAGGCTGATGGCTCAGTCGCTTCAAACCGTATCTGTGACCCACCACCTCCCCAGCTCCTCCTCTGCATCTATTATTCTCTCTACCTTCTCTCCACATCTACCACCACCAGTCTCCAGGCTCCGGGGGGAAGGTATCTAATTCAATCAGATCATGGAGTGCCCATGATCGCTACGCCTTCCACCGGGGTCTGAGCGCCAAATAAACTTTGCAATAAAGTTCGCTAAAACATCTTTTCTGCTTTTGTGTCTGAGTCTCTCCAGGGTGAAGTACTTTTACACACATGTAGTACTTTTACGCAAGAATGCAGACACTCGCAATGGCTTCAGCCATTGCACATTATCTAGTCTTATCATATCTTTTCTTATCTTTTCTTATTTTAGTTATGAACAATTTTGAGGGTTAGAATTCTGGAATTTTTGCTTTTGGGAAAATATATAAACAAAACAATCAAATGCTTTTAAATTATTTTATTGGACATTTTAGTCATTTAAAATATTAAACATCGTCATATTTGTGATATATTGACGGAATCAAAGCTTTGGAGTTTATATTTGTCATTACATTATGCCATAAATAACAATATATCTTTAATATCTGTCACGGGTGTGAATTTAAAAAGTAGATTCTATACTTTAGATTTCAGATGGTCCTAAATCTGCAACATCTGATTCACTTTTTTCATTTTCTCTGTTGTGGGAAATACACTTTATGAACAAACAGCAGTTAAAATGATGCAATCTTGATAAAAAATGGTCTTGTTTATTACATGTCAATGTACTGAAAAGAACTGGTATAACTTAAGTTTGATTGTTAAAAGTTGCTGTTCAATGAAACGATACAAATACATTTGTGGTTTATTTCATGTCAGGCTCAACTGGAGCTTTTTATCTTTCATATTCACATCCACAATCTCTGAAAAGCTGATAAAGTTTGTTTGTTACGGTCGTCGAGGTTAGTTGAGGTTATGTGAATCTTCCGCTCCACTTCACCTGTCAGTGTGGAGTTTGGTGGTGCATGCTGGGATTGCTCTGTTGCAATAGGTTGAGTTCACAAACCTGCAATATACTCTTATAGATTAGCTGGTTCATATCTCTGTAATTACTGGCCTAATCACACAACGTTCAACATCTTCAAATGGACAAACGTGAAATTATCTGTTCACAAAAGCCTCAGAAAAAGTGATTGTTGACCTCATTGTTATCATGAGTTAAGAAGGCCACTGTCCACTATCTGAGAACATGACATCATCACATTCTAGAACGCAAACACAACCTACAACATCGTCTAAATATCGTCATAGAGATGAACCCAAAAATGAGATGAATTTTTGTCATTGTGACCCACAGACGCGATGGAGGATGATGACCTCAGCATCTCTACTCTGCTGGAAAAGGCCATTAAGAATCTGGGTGAGTCCGTGACAAAACCCTGATGGATGCTGGTATGAAGAGTTGACCTCTTGTGTGTTCACAGGGAAGGACTTTTGCAGTACCGTACGGGCTGCAGAACACTGACCCCTGCACTGGACGAGGCTGCCTCTGGCCCAAAGCCAGTAATGGCAAGGTGTACGTGCCCTACCGCATCTCCAACCAGTACTGTGAGCAAACACTATTATCCACATGATTACAGCTATGGACCCTTTAGACGGCTGAAGCACATAATATAACTATAATACATTTGTAGAAGACACGGAATGGAAAGCTGTGTTCATGTATATGGAGACCTGGATCCCTGAATATCTAAAAGCTCCAACACTTCCATGCATATCGCTCTCTGGCTCCCAAGTCGGCTCCGACCCAGCATCCAACACCTATCATATGACTTCAGTGGCAGGGTTAGCAACAGCATGTCATGGCTGCATCCAGACTTCTCCGCTCTGGACTGCACACAACGCTGGCACTCAACATGAACGGAAAAATCTTTACTACACCAGAGGAGGCATTGGCTTTTAGTGTTGAAGGCATATTGGGTCCAATTAAACGGTCAAAGATATTGCCAAAGATGAGAAACGAAAAAATGAATATCATATACCTCTAAGATGCCCCTGTAATGGGCCATAGAATCTGGCTGCAGCTCCTCCTCCTCTCGCTGAGCAGTCGTTGAAGAAAGAGACTTGGCCTTGGGTGATCTGGTTTGGCCCACAGCCCGACGGACCTATTTTTCTCTTTAAATTCCCCTAGACTAGACGTGTCAAACATTATCTCTAATAATACGAAACCACCTTGTCTTATCATATTTTGTGATATTCTAAGGTTAATCCCAGTTTCTCCATTGTCTATAGTGTGTTTGTTTTCATCAGCCCAAAGAGAAAGGAGTGAGATCATCAACGGCCTGCGCTCCTCCGCTCAGTCCACATGCGTCCGCTTCATCCTAGTGAAGGCAGAGGGACTTTGTGGACATCCACTCTGGCAGAGGGACTTTGTGGACATCCACTCTGGCAGAGGGACTTTGTGGACATCCACTCTGGCAGAGGGACTTTGTGGACATCCACTCTGGCAGAGGGACTGAGGGACTTTGTGGACATCCACTCTGGCAGAGGGACTTTGTGGACATCCACTCTGGCAGAGGGACTTTGTGGACATCCACTCTGGCAGAGGGACTTTGTGGACATCCACTCTGGAAGAGGGACTTTGTGGACATCCACTCTGGCAGAGGGACTTTGTGGACATCCACTCTGGCAGAGGGACTTTGTGGACATCCACTCTGGCAGAGGGACTTTGTGGACATCCACTCTGGTAGAGGGACTTTGTGATAAAACATATGAACTGACTCTCACCTTCTGTCAGGGGAAACTAAACCCCATAATCCCCTTTTACTGACAAACGTGGGTTTAACAAAATACTATTTCACATTCAGTGTAAGTTTAGGGTTGAGTTTAGGAACAGGTGAGTTGGTTAAGGTTGAACATTGGAAAAGATAATCTAACTTGCGGCTATGCGATAGATTGTACAGATTGTGTCTTTCAACCATCTATTGCATCAGGGGCGGGACAGGAGATAGTTTTTCCCCAAGCTTGTTCAGAGCCAGTTCTGGGCTGGTGCTGGATCTGGTTCTGATGCTGGAGCTGGAGATGGTGCTGGTGCTGGTGCTGGAGCTGGAGCTGGAGCTGGAGCTGGTGCGGGAGCTGGTGCTGGTGCTGGTGCTGGTGCTGGTGCTGGAGCTGGTGCTGGTGCGGGAGCTGGAGCTGGTGCTGGTGCGGGAGCTGGTGCTGGTGCTGGTGCTGGTGCTGGTGCTGGAGCTGGTGCTGGTGCGGGAGCTGGAGCTGGAGCTGGTGCTGGTGCGGGAACTGGTGCTGGAGCTGGTGCTGGTGCTGGGGCTGGTGCTGGAGCTGGTGCTGGTGCTGGAGCGGGTGCGGGTGCGGGTGCGGGAGCTGGTGCTGGAGCTGGTGCTGGTGCGGGAGCTGGTGCTGGTGCTGGAGCTGGAGCTGGAGCTGGTGCTGGAGCTGGTGCTGGTGCAGGAGTTGGTGCTGGTGCTGTGCTGGTGCTGGAGCTGGTGCTGGTGCTGGTGCGGGAGCTGGAGCTGGTGCTGGTTCAGTGATGGTTCTGGAGCTGGTGCTGGTTCAGTGATGGTTCTGGAGCTGGTTCTGGTGCTGGAGCTGGTGCTGGTGCTGGTGCTGGAGCTGGTGCTGGTGCTGGAGCTGGTTCAGTGATGGTGCTGGTTCTGGTACTGGAGCTGGTTCTGGTTCTGGTGCTGGAGCTGGAGCTGGTGCTGGAGCTGGTGCTGGAGCTGGTTCAGTGATGGTGCTGGTGCGGGAGCTGGTGCTGTGCTGGTGCTGGAGCTGGTGCGGGAGCTTGTGCTGGAGCTGGTGCTGGTGCTGGTGCTGGAGCTGGTTCAGTGATGGTGCTGGTGCTGGAGCTGAAGCTGGTGCTGGTGAGGGAGCTGGTTCAGTGATGGTGCTGGTGCTGGAGCTGAAGCTGGAGCTGGTGCTGGTGAGGGAGCTGGTGCTGGTGAGGGAGCTGGAGCTGGTGCTGGTGCTGTGCTGGTGCTGGTGCTGGAGCTGGAGCTGATGCTGATGCTGGAGCTGGTGCTGGAGCTGGTGCTGGTGCTGGAACTGGTGCTGGTGCTGGAGCTGGAGCCGGTTCAGTGATGGTTCTGGAGCTGGTTCTGGTGCTGGTGCTGGAGCTGGTGCTGGTGCTGGAGCTGGTTCAGTGATGGTGCTGGTGCTGGTTCTGGTGCTGGAGCTGGTTCTGGTGCTGGAGCTGGTGCTGGTGCTGGAGCTGGTTCAGTGATGGTGCTGGTGCTGGAGCTGGAGCTGGTGCTGGTGCGGGAGCTGGTGCTGTGCTGGTGCTGGAGCTTGTGCTGGTGCGGGAGCTGGTGCTGGTGCAGGAGCTGGTGCTGGAGCTGGTGCTGGTGCTGGTTCTGGAGCTGGTGCTGGTTCTGGAGCTGGTGCTGGAGCTGGAGCTGGAGCTGGTTCAGTGATGGTGCTGGTGCTAGAGCTGGTGCTGTGCTGGTGCGGGAGCTGGTGCTGGTGCTGGAGCTGGTGCTGGTGCTGGAGCTGGTTCTGGTGCTGGAGCTGGTGCTGGTGCTGGAGCTGGTGCTGGAGCTGGTTCAGTGATGGTGCTGGTGCTGGAGCTGGTGCTGGAGCGGGAGCTGGTTCGGGAGCTGGTGCTGGTGCTGTACTGGTGCTGGAGCTGATGCTGGAGCTGGTGCTGGAGCTGGTGCTGGTGCTGGTGCTGGTGCTGGAACTGGTGCTGGAGCTGGAGCCGGTTCAGTGATGGTTCTGGAGCTGGTTCTGGTGCTGGTGCTGGAGCTGGAGCTGGTGCTGGAGCTGGAGCTGGTTCAGTGATGGTGCTGGTTCTGGTGCTGGATCTGGTGCTGGAGCTGGAGCTGGTGCTGGTGCTGGTGCTGGTGCGGGAGCTGGTGCTGTGCTGGTGCTGGAGCTGGTGCTGGTGCGGGAGCTGGTGCTGGAGCTGGTGCTGGTGCTGGAGCTGGTTCAGTGATGGTGCTGGTGCTGGAGCTGGTGCTGGTGCTGTGCTGGTGCTGGAGCTGAAGCCGGTTCAGTGATGGTTCTGGAGCTGGTGCTGGAGCTGGTGCTGGTGCTGGAACTGGTGCTGGTGCTGGTGCTGGAGCTGGTTCTGGTGCTGGAGCTGGTGCTGGAGCTGGTGCTGGAGCTGGTGCTGGTGCTGGAGCTGGTTCAGTGATGGTGCTGGTGCTGGAGCTGGTGCTGGTGCTGTGCTGGTGCTGGAGCTGAAGCCGGTTCAGTGATGGTTCTGGAGCTGGTGCTGGAGCTGGTGCTGGTGCTGGAACTGGTGCTGGTGCTGGAGCTGGAGCCGGTTCAGTGATGGTTCTGGAGCTGGTTCTGGTGCTGGTGCTGGAGCTGGTGCTGGTGCTGGAGCTGGTTCAGTGATGGTGCTGGTTCTGGTGCTGGAGCTGGTTCTGGTGCTGGAGCTGGTGCTTGTGCTGGAACTGGTGCTGGTGCTGGTGCTGGAGCTGGAGCCGGTTCAGTGATGGTTCTGGAGCTGGTTCTGGTGCTGGTGCTGGAGCTGGTGCTGGTGCTGGAGCTGGTTCAGTGATGGTGCTGGTTCTGGTGCTGGAGCTGGTTCTGGTGCTGGAGCTGGAGCTGGTGCTGGTGCTGGAGCTGGTTCAGTGATGGTGCTGGTGCTGGAGCTGGAGCTGGTGCTGGTGCGGGAGCTGGTGCTGTGCTGGTGCTGGAGCTTGTGCTGGTGCGGGAGCTGGTTCTGGTGCAGGAGCTGGTGCTGGAGCTGGTGCTGGTGCTGGTTCTGGAGCTGGTGCTGGTTCTGGAGCTGGTGCTGGAGCTGGAGCTGGTTCAGTGATGGTGCTGGTGCTAGAGCTGGTGCTGGTGCGGGAGCTGGTGCTGTGCTGGTGCGGGAGCTGGTGCTGGTGCTGGAGCTGGTGCTGGTGCTGGAGCTGGTTCTGGTGCTGGAGCTGGTGCTGGTGCTGGAGCTGGTGCTGGTGCTGGAGCTGGTTCAGTGATGGTGCTGGTGCTGGAGCTGGTGCTGGAGCGGGAGCTGGTTCGGGAGCTGGTGCTGGTGCTGTACTGGTGCTGGAGCTGATGCTGATGCTGGAGCTGGTGCTGGTGCTGGAACTGGTGCTGGAGCTGGAGCCGGTTCAGTGATGGTTCTGGAGCTGGTTCTGGTGCTGGTGCTGGAGCTGGAGCTGGAGCTGGTGCTGGAGCTGGAGCTGGTTCAGTGATGGTGCTGGTTCTGGTGCTGGATCTGGTGCTGGAGCTGGAGCTGGTGCTGGTGCTGGTGCTGGTGCTGGTGCTGGTGCTGGTGCGGGAGCTGGTGCTGTGCTGGTGCTGGAGCTGGTGCTGGTGCGGGAGCTGGTGCTGGTGCTGGAGCTGGTGCTGGTGCTGGAGCTGGTTCTGGAGCTGGTGCTGGTGCTGGAGCTGGTGCTGGTGCTGGTGCTGGTGCTGGAGCTGGTTCAGTGATGGTGCTGGTGCTGGAGCTGGTGCTGGTGCTGTGCTGGTGCTGGAGCTGGTGCTGGTGCAGGAGCTGGTGCTGGTGCTGGTGCTGGTGCTGGTTCTGGAGCTGGTGCTGGTGCTGGTTCTGGAGCTGGTGCGTGAGCTGGTGCTGGTGCTGTGCTGGTGCTGGAGCTGGAGCTGGTTCAGTGATGGTGCTGGAACTGGTGCTGGAGCTGGTGCTGGTGCTGGAGCTGGTGCTGGTTCAGTGATGGTTCTGGAGCTGGTGCTGGTGCTGGTTCAGTGATGGTTCTGGAGCTGGTTCTGGTGCTGGAACTGGTGCTGGAGCTGGTGCTAGAGCTGGTGCCGGTGCGGGAGCTGGTGCTGGAGCTGGTGCTGTTGCTGGAGCTGGTGCTGGTTCAGTGATGGTTCTGGAGCTGGTGCTGGAGCTGGTGCTGGTGCTGGAGCTGGTTCAGTGATGGTGCTGGTTCTGGTACTGGAGCTGGTTCTGGTGCTGGAGCTGGAGCTGGTGCTGGAGCTGGTGCCGGAGCTGGTGCTGGAGCTGGAGCTGGAGCTGGTGCTGGTGCGGGAGCTGGTGCTGGTGCTGGAAATCTGGTTCTGGTGCGGGAGCTGGTTCTGGTGCTGGAGCTGGAGCTGGTGCTGGTGCGGGAGCTGGTGCTGGTGCCGGAGCTGGAGCTGGTGCTGGTGCTGGTGCGGGAGCTGGAGCTGGTGCTGGAAATCTGGTTCTGGTGCGGGAGCTGGTTCTGGTGCTGGAGCTGGAGCTGGTGCTTGTGCGGGAGCTGGTGCTGGTGCTGGTGCCGGTGCTGGTGCTGGTGCTAGTGCGGGAGCTGGAGCTGGTGCTGGAGCTGGAGCTGGTGCTGGTGCTGGTGCTGGTGCTGGTGCTGGTGCGGGAGCCGGTGCTGGAGCTGGAGCTGGAGCTGGTGCTGGTGCTGGTACAGGAGCTGGTGCTGGTGCTGTGCTGGTGCTGGAGCTGGAGCTGGTTCAGTGATGGTGCTGGTTCTGGTACTGGAGCTGGTTCTGGTTCTGGTGCTGGTGCTGGAGCTGGAGCTGGTGCGGGAGCTGGAGCTGGTGCTGGAAATCTGGTTCTGGTGCGGGAGCTGGTTCTGGTGCTGGAGCTGGTGCGGGAGCTGGTGCTGGTGCGGGAGCTGGAGCTGGTGCTGGAAATCTGGTTCTGGTGCGGGAGCTGGTTCTGGTGCTGGAGCTGGTGCTGGAGCTGGTGCTGGAGCTGGAGCTGGTGCCGGAGCTGGTGCTGGTGCGGGAGCTGTTGCTGGAGCTGGAGCTGGTGCTGGTGCGGGAGCTGGTGCTGGTGCCGGTGCTGGTGCTGGTGCTAGTGCGGGAGCTGGAGCTAGTGCTGGAGCTGGTGCTGGTGCGGGAACTGGTGCTGGAGCTGGTGCTGGGGCTGGTGCTGGTGCTGGAGCTGGTCCTTGTGCTGGAGCGGGTGCGGGTGCTGGAGCTGGTGCTGGTGCGGCAGCTGGTGCTGGTGCTGGTGCTGGAGCTGGTGCTGGTGCGGGAGTTGGTGCTGGTGCTGTGCTGGAGCTGGTTCTGGTGCTGGAGCTGGAGCTGGAGCTGGTGCTGGTGCTGTGCTGGTGCTGGAGCTGGAGCTGGAGCTGGTGCTGGTGCGGGAGCTGGTGCTGGTGCTGGTTCAGTGATGGTGCTGGTTCTGGTACTGGAGCTGGAGCTGGAGCTGGTGCTGGTGCTGGAGCTGGTTCAGTGATGGTGCTGGAGCTGGAGCTGGTGCTGGAACTTTAGCTGGAGGAGCTGGTGCTGGTGCTGGTGCTGGAGCTGGTTCAGTGATGGTGCTGGTTCTGGTACTGGAGCTGGTTCTGGTTCTGGTGCTGGAGCTGGAGCTGGTGCTGGAGCTGGTGCTGGAGCTGGTGCTGGAGCTGGTGCAGTGTTGGTGCTGGTGCTGGAGCTGGTTCAGTAATGATGCTGGTTCTGGAGCTGGTTCTGGAGCTGGTTCAGTGATGGTGCTGGAACTGGTGCTGTTGCTGGTGCGGGAACTGGTGCTGCAGCTGGTGCTGGAGCTGGTGCTGGTGCTGGTGCGGGAGCTGGAGCTGGAGCTGGTGCTGGTGCTGGAAATCTGGTTCTGGTGCTGGAGCTGGTTCTGGAGCTGGTGCTGGTGCTGGTGCTGGAGCTGGTTCAGTGATGGTGCTGGTGCTGGTTCTGGTACTGGAGCTGGTTCTGGTGCTGGAGCTGGAGCTGGTGCTGGAGCTGGTGCTGGTGCGGGAGTTGGTGCTGGTGCTTTTCTGGAGCTGGTTCTGGTGCTGGAGCTGGTGCTGGTGCTGTGCTGGTGCTGGAGCTGGAGCTGGAGCTGGTTCAGTGATGGTGCTGGTTCTGGTACTGGAGCTGGAGCTGGTGCTGGTGCTGGAGCTGGTTCAGTGATGGTGCTGGAGCTGGAGCTGGTGCTGGAACTTTAGCTGGAGGAGCTGGTGCTGGTGCTGGTGCTGGAGCTGGTTCTGGTTCTGGTGCTGGAGCTGGAGCTGGTGCTAGTGCTGGAGCTGGTGCTGGAGCTGGTGCTGGAGCTGGTTCAGTAATGGTGCTGGTTCTGGAGCTGGTTCTGGAGCTGGTTCAGTGATGGTGCTGGAACTGGTGCTGTTGCTGGTGCGGGAACTGGTGCTGCAGCTGGTGCTGGAGCTGGTGCTGGTGCGGGAGCTGGAGCTGGAGCTGGTGCTGGTGCTGGAAATCTGGTTCTGGTGCTGGAGCTGGTTCTGGAGCTGGAGCTGGTGCTGGTGCTGGTGCTGGTGCGGGAGCTGGAGCTAGTGCTGGAGCTGGTGCTGATGCGGGAACTGGTGCTGGTGCTGTGCTGGTGCTGGAGCTGGTGCTGGAGCTGGTGCTGGTGCGGGAGCTGGTGCTGGTTCAGTGATGGTTCTGGAGCTGGTTCTGGTGCTGGAGCTGGTGCTGGAGCTGGTGCTGGTGCTGGTGCTGGTGCTGGAAATCTGGTTCTGGTGCTGGAGCTGGTTCTGGTTCTGGTGCTGGAGCTGGAGCTGGTGCTGGTGCGGGAGCTGGTGCTGGTGCTGTGCTGGTGCTGGAGCTGGTGCGGTAGCTGGTGCTGGTGCTGCAGCTGGAGCTGGTTCAGTGATGGTGCTGGTGCGGGAGCTGGTTCTAATGCTGGTGCTGGTGCTGGAGCTGGTTCAGTGTTAGTGCTGGTGCTGGAGCTGGTTCAGTGATGGTGCTGGTTCTGGTACTGGAGCTGGTGCTGGTGCTGGAGCTGGAGCTGGTGCTGGAACTTTAGCTGGAGGAGCTGGTGCTGAAGCTGGAGCTGGTGTTGGAGCTGGTGCTGGTTCTGGTACTGGAGCTGGTTCTATTTCTGGTTCTGGTGCTGGAGCTGGAGCTGGTGCTAGTGCTGGAGCTGGTGCTGGAGCTGGTG
The DNA here is from genome assembly GCF_026437365.1 of Eucyclogobius newberryi. NCBI lineage: Eukaryota > Metazoa > Chordata > Actinopteri > Gobiiformes > Gobiidae > Eucyclogobius > Eucyclogobius newberryi. Next base: position 43,676,472 of record NW_027316167.1, on the reverse strand, counting down.
CTGGAGCTGGTGCTGGAGCTGGTTCAGTAATGGTGCTGGTTCTGGAGCTGGTTCTGGTTCTGGAGCTGGTTCAGTGATGGTGCTGGAACTGGTGCTGTTGCTGGTGCGGGAGCTGGTGCTGGAGCTGGTGCTGGAGCTGGTGCTGGTGCTGGTGCTGGTGCTGGTGCGGGAGCTGGAGCTGGAGCTGGTGCTGGTGCTGGAAATCTGGTTCTGGTGCTGGAGCTTGTTCTTGTTCTGGTGCTGGAGCTGGAGCTGGAGCTGGAGCAGGTGCTGGTGCGGGAGCTGGAGCTAGTGCTGGTGCTGGAGCTGGTGCTGGTGCGGGAGCTGGTGCTGGTGCTGGAGCTGGTGCTGGTGCTGGAGCTGGTTCTGGAGCTGGTGCTGGAGCTGGTGCTGGTGCTGGTGCTGGTGCTGGAGCTGGTTCAGTGATGGTGCTGGTGCTGGAGCTGGTGCTGGTGCTGTGCTGGTGCTGGAGCTGGTGCTGGTGCAGGAGCTGGTGCTGGTGCTGGTGCTGGTGCTGGTTCTGGAGCTGGTGCTGGTGCTGGTTCTGGAGCTGGTGCGTGAGCTGGTGCTGGTGCTGTGCTGGTGCTGGAGCTGGAGCTGGTTCAGTGATGGTGCTGGAACTGGTGCTGGAGCTGGTGCTGGTGCTGGAGCTGGTGCTGGTTCAGTGATGGTTCTGGAGCTGGTGCTGGTGCTGGTTCAGTGATGGTTCTGGAGCTGGTTCTGGTGCTGGAACTGGTGCTGGAGCTGGTGCTAGAGCTGGTGCCGGTGCGGGAGCTGGTGCTGGAGCTGGTGCTGTTGCTGGAGCTGGTGCTGGTTCAGTGATGGTTCTGGAGCTGGTGCTGGAGCTGGTGCTGGTGCTGGAGCTGGTTCAGTGATGGTGCTGGTTCTGGTACTGGAGCTGGTTCTGGTGCTGGAGCTGGAGCTGGTGCTGGAGCTGGTGCCGGAGCTGGTGCTGGAGCTGGAGCTGGAGCTGGTGCTGGTGCGGGAGCTGGTGCTGGTGCTGGAAATCTGGTTCTGGTGCGGGAGCTGGTTCTGGTGCTGGAGCTGGAGCTGGTGCTGGTGCGGGAGCTGGTGCTGGTGCCGGAGCTGGAGCTGGTGCTGGTGCTGGTGCGGGAGCTGGAGCTGGTGCTGGAAATCTGGTTCTGGTGCGGGAGCTGGTTCTGGTGCTGGAGCTGGAGCTGGTGCTTGTGCGGGAGCTGGTGCTGGTGCTGGTGCCGGTGCTGGTGCTGGTGCTAGTGCGGGAGCTGGAGCTGGTGCTGGAGCTGGAGCTGGTGCTGGTGCTGGTGCTGGTGCTGGTGCTGGTGCGGGAGCCGGTGCTGGAGCTGGAGCTGGAGCTGGTGCTGGTGCTGGTACAGGAGCTGGTGCTGGTGCTGTGCTGGTGCTGGAGCTGGAGCTGGTTCAGTGATGGTGCTGGTTCTGGTACTGGAGCTGGTTCTGGTTCTGGTGCTGGTGCTGGAGCTGGAGCTGGTGCGGGAGCTGGAGCTGGTGCTGGAAATCTGGTTCTGGTGCGGGAGCTGGTTCTGGTGCTGGAGCTGGTGCGGGAGCTGGTGCTGGTGCGGGAGCTGGAGCTGGTGCTGGAAATCTGGTTCTGGTGCGGGAGCTGGTTCTGGTGCTGGAGCTGGTGCTGGAGCTGGTGCTGGAGCTGGAGCTGGTGCCGGAGCTGGTGCTGGTGCGGGAGCTGTTGCTGGAGCTGGAGCTGGTGCTGGTGCGGGAGCTGGTGCTGGTGCCGGTGCTGGTGCTGGTGCTAGTGCGGGAGCTGGAGCTAGTGCTGGAGCTGGTGCTGGTGCGGGAACTGGTGCTGGAGCTGGTGCTGGGGCTGGTGCTGGTGCTGGAGCTGGTCCTTGTGCTGGAGCGGGTGCGGGTGCTGGAGCTGGTGCTGGTGCGGCAGCTGGTGCTGGTGCTGGTGCTGGAGCTGGTGCTGGTGCGGGAGTTGGTGCTGGTGCTGTGCTGGAGCTGGTTCTGGTGCTGGAGCTGGAGCTGGAGCTGGTGCTGGTGCTGTGCTGGTGCTGGAGCTGGAGCTGGAGCTGGTGCTGGTGCGGGAGCTGGTGCTGGTGCTGGTTCAGTGATGGTGCTGGTTCTGGTACTGGAGCTGGAGCTGGAGCTGGTGCTGGTGCTGGAGCTGGTTCAGTGATGGTGCTGGAGCTGGAGCTGGTGCTGGAACTTTAGCTGGAGGAGCTGGTGCTGGTGCTGGTGCTGGAGCTGGTTCAGTGATGGTGCTGGTTCTGGTACTGGAGCTGGTTCTGGTTCTGGTGCTGGAGCTGGAGCTGGTGCTGGAGCTGGTGCTGGAGCTGGTGCTGGAGCTGGTGCAGTGTTGGTGCTGGTGCTGGAGCTGGTTCAGTAATGATGCTGGTTCTGGAGCTGGTTCTGGAGCTGGTTCAGTGATGGTGCTGGAACTGGTGCTGTTGCTGGTGCGGGAACTGGTGCTGCAGCTGGTGCTGGAGCTGGTGCTGGTGCTGGTGCGGGAGCTGGAGCTGGAGCTGGTGCTGGTGCTGGAAATCTGGTTCTGGTGCTGGAGCTGGTTCTGGAGCTGGTGCTGGTGCTGGTGCTGGAGCTGGTTCAGTGATGGTGCTGGTGCTGGTTCTGGTACTGGAGCTGGTTCTGGTGCTGGAGCTGGAGCTGGTGCTGGAGCTGGTGCTGGTGCGGGAGTTGGTGCTGGTGCTTTTCTGGAGCTGGTTCTGGTGCTGGAGCTGGTGCTGGTGCTGTGCTGGTGCTGGAGCTGGAGCTGGAGCTGGTTCAGTGATGGTGCTGGTTCTGGTACTGGAGCTGGAGCTGGTGCTGGTGCTGGAGCTGGTTCAGTGATGGTGCTGGAGCTGGAGCTGGTGCTGGAACTTTAGCTGGAGGAGCTGGTGCTGGTGCTGGTGCTGGAGCTGGTTCTGGTTCTGGTGCTGGAGCTGGAGCTGGTGCTAGTGCTGGAGCTGGTGCTGGAGCTGGTGCTGGAGCTGGTTCAGTAATGGTGCTGGTTCTGGAGCTGGTTCTGGAGCTGGTTCAGTGATGGTGCTGGAACTGGTGCTGTTGCTGGTGCGGGAACTGGTGCTGCAGCTGGTGCTGGAGCTGGTGCTGGTGCGGGAGCTGGAGCTGGAGCTGGTGCTGGTGCTGGAAATCTGGTTCTGGTGCTGGAGCTGGTTCTGGAGCTGGAGCTGGTGCTGGTGCTGGTGCTGGTGCGGGAGCTGGAGCTAGTGCTGGAGCTGGTGCTGATGCGGGAACTGGTGCTGGTGCTGTGCTGGTGCTGGAGCTGGTGCTGGAGCTGGTGCTGGTGCGGGAGCTGGTGCTGGTTCAGTGATGGTTCTGGAGCTGGTTCTGGTGCTGGAGCTGGTGCTGGAGCTGGTGCTGGTGCTGGTGCTGGTGCTGGAAATCTGGTTCTGGTGCTGGAGCTGGTTCTGGTTCTGGTGCTGGAGCTGGAGCTGGTGCTGGTGCGGGAGCTGGTGCTGGTGCTGTGCTGGTGCTGGAGCTGGTGCGGTAGCTGGTGCTGGTGCTGCAGCTGGAGCTGGTTCAGTGATGGTGCTGGTGCGGGAGCTGGTTCTAATGCTGGTGCTGGTGCTGGAGCTGGTTCAGTGTTAGTGCTGGTGCTGGAGCTGGTTCAGTGATGGTGCTGGTTCTGGTACTGGAGCTGGTGCTGGTGCTGGAGCTGGAGCTGGTGCTGGAACTTTAGCTGGAGGAGCTGGTGCTGAAGCTGGAGCTGGTGTTGGAGCTGGTGCTGGTTCTGGTACTGGAGCTGGTTCTATTTCTGGTTCTGGTGCTGGAGCTGGAGCTGGTGCTAGTGCTGGAGCTGGTGCTGGAGCTGGTGCTGGAGCTGGTGCTGGAGCTGGTTCAGTAATGGTGCTGGTTCTGGAGCTGGTTCTGGTTCTGGAGCTGGTTCAGTGATGGTGCTGGAACTGGTGCTGTTGCTGGTGCGGGAGCTGGTGCTGGAGCTGGTGCTGGAGCTGGTGCTGGTGCTGGTGCTGGTGCTGGTGCGGGAGCTGGAGCTGGAGCTGGTGCTGGTGCTGGAAATCTGGTTCTGGTGCTGGAGCTTGTTCTTGTTCTGGTGCTGGAGCTGGAGCTGGAGCTGGAGCAGGTGCTGGTGCGGGAGCTGGAGCTAGTGCTGGAGCTGGTGCTGGTGCGGGAACTGGTGCTGGAGCTGGTGCTGGAGCGGGTGCGGGTGCGGGAGCTGGTGCTGGAGCTGTTGCTGGTGCGGCAGCTGGTGCTGGTGCTGGAGCTGGAGCTGGTGCTGGTTCGGCAGCTGGTGCTGGAGCTGGTGCTGGTGCGGGAGTTGGTGCTGGTGCTGTGCTGGTGCTGGAGCTGGTGCTGGTGCGGGAGCTGGTGCTGGAGCTGGTGCTGGTTCAGTGATGGTTCTGGAGCTGGTTCTGGTGCTGGAGCTGGTGCTGGAGCTGGAGCTGGTGCTGGTGCTGGAGCTGGTTCAGTGATGGTGCTGGTTCTGGTTCTGCGGGAGCTGGAGCTGGAGCTGGTGCTGGAAATCTGGTTCTGGTGCTGGAGCTGGTTCTGGTGCTGGAGCTGGTGCTGGAGCTGGAGCTGGTGCTGGTGCTGGTGCGGGAGCCGGTGCTGGAGCTGGAGCTGGAGCTGGTGCTGGAGCTGGTGCTGGTGCGGGAGCTGGTGCTGGTACGGGAGCTGGTGCTGGTGCTGTGCTGGTGCTGGAGCTGGTTCTGGTTCTGGTGCTGGAGCTGGAGCTGGTGCTGGAGCTGGAGCTGGTGCGGGAGCTGGAGCTGGTGCTGGAAATCTGGTTCTGGTGCGGGAGCTGGTTCTGGTGCTGGAGCTGGTGCTGGAGCTGGTGCTGGAGCTGGTGCCGGAGCTGGAGCTGGTGCTGGTGCTGGAGCTGGTGCTGGTGCTGGTGCGGGAGCCGGTGCTGGAGCTGGAGCTGGAGCTGGTGCTGGAGCTGGTGCTGGTGCGGGAGCTGGTGCTGGTACGGGAGCTGGTGCTGGTGCTGTGCTGGTGCTGGTGCTGGAGCTGGTTCTGGTTCTGGTGCTGGAGCTGGAGCTGGTGCTGGTGCTGGAGCTGGTGCCGGAGCTGGAGCTGGTGCTGGTGCGGGAGCTGGTTCTGGTGCTGGAGCTGGTGCTGGTGCTGGTGCTGGAGCTGGTGCCGGAGCTGGAGCTGGTGCTGGTGCGGGAGCTGTTGCTGGAGCTGGTGCTGGTGCGGGAGCTGGTGCTGGTGCCGGTGCTGGTGCTGGAGCTGGTGCTGGTGCGGGAACTGGTGCTGGAGCTGGTGCTGGGGCTGGTGCTGGTGCTGGAGCTGGTGCTTGTGCTGGAGCTGGTGCTGGTGCGGCAGCTGGTGCTGGTGCTGGAGCTGGTGCTGGAGCTGGTGCTGGTGCGGGAGCTGGTGCTGGTGCTGCAGCTGGAGCTGGTTCAGTGATGGTGCTGGTTCTGGTACTGGAGCTGGAGCTGGAGCTGGTGCTGGAGCTGGTGCTGGTGCTGTGCTGGTGCTGGAGCTGGAGCTGGAGCTGGTTCAGTGATGGTGCTGGTTCTGGTACTGGAGCTGGAGCTGGTGCTGGTGCTGGAGCTGGTTCAGTGATGGTGCTGGAGCTGGAGCTGGTGCTGGAACTTTAGCTGGAGGAGCTGGTGCTGGAGCTGGTTCAGTGATGGTGCTGGTGCTGGTTCTGGTACTGGAGCTGGTTCTGGTTCTGGTGCTGGAGCTGGAGCTGGTGCTAGTGCTGGAGCTGGTGCTGGAGCTGGTGCTGGAGCTGGTGCAGTGTTGGTGCTGGTGCTGGAGCTGGTTCAGTAATGGTGCTGGTTCTGGAGCTGGTTCTGGTTCTGGAGCTGGTTCAGTGATGGTGCTGGAACTGGTGCTGTTGCTGGTGCGGGAGCTGGTGCTGGAGCTGGTGCTGGAGCTGGTGCTGGTGCTGGTGCGGGAGCTGGAGCTGGTGCTGGTGCTGGAAATCTGGTTCTGGTGCTGGAGCTGGTTCTGGTGCTTGTGCTGGAGCTGGTGCAGGAGCTGGAGCTGGAGCTGGAGCTGGAGCTGGTGCTGGTGCTGGTGCTGGAGCTGGAGCTGGTGCTGGTGCTGGTGCTGGAGCTGGAGCTAGTGCTGGAGCTGGTGCTGATGCGGGAACTGGTGCTGGTGCTGGAGCGGGTGCAGGAGCTGGTGCTGGAGCTGGTGCTGGTGCGGCAGCTGGTGCTGGAGCTGGTGCTGGTGCGGGAGTTGGTGCTGGTGCTGTGCTGGTGCTGGAGCTGGTGCTGGAGCTGGTGCTGGTGCGGGAGCTGGTGCTGGTGCTGGTTCAGTGATGGTTCTGGAGCTGGTTCTGCGGGAGCTGGAGCTGGAGCTGGAGCTGGTGCTGGTGCTGGAAATCTGGTTCTGGTCCTGGAGCTGGTTCTGGTGCTGGAGCTGGTGCTGGAGCTGGTGCTGGAGCTGGAGCTGGTGCTGGTGCTGGTGCTGGTGCTGGTGCGGGAGCTGGTGCTGGAGCTGGAGCTGGAGCTGGTGCTGGAGCTGGTGCTGGAGCTGGTGCTGGTGCGGGAGCTGGAGCTGGTGCTGGTGCGGGAGCTGGTGCTGGTGCTGGTGCGGGAGCTGGAGCTGGAGCTGGTGCTGGAGCTGGTGCTGGTGCGGGAGCTGGAGCTGGTGCTGGTGCGGGAGCTGGTGCTGGTGCTGGTGCGGGAGCTGGTGCTGTGCTGGTGCTGGAGCTGGAGCTGGTTCAGTGATGGTGCTGGTGCTGGTTCTGGTGCTGGAGCTGGTTCTGGTGTTGGAGCTGGTGCTGGAGCTGGAGCCGGTTCAGTGATGGTTCTGGTGCTGGTGCTGGAGCTGGTTCATTGATGGTGCTGGTTCTGGTACTGGAGCTGGTTCTGGTGCTGGAGCTGGTGCTGGTGCGGGAGCTGGTGCTGGTGCTGTGCTGGTGCTGGAGCTGGAGCTGGTGCTGGTGCTGGAGTTGGAGCTGCTTCAGTGATGGTGCTGGTGCTGGTTCTGGTGCTGGAGCTGGTGCTGGTGCGGGAGCTGAAAAGAAAAACGACAGTGATCATAAACAGTAGCTATACACCACAAAGTAAGGATATTAAGGCATTTATATTTCAAACAGAGTCCAGTTCAGCCACATGTCCCCTTTCAAATTAATTTTCCAAATTTAATTTTTGCACTTTGACATGGGCTTAGAAAGAAACCAGACACACTTTTCCAACAGAATTCCCTCCAAACATGTGACCTGTGGTTCTCCAGTGAGATGTACTTATACTTTCACACTCTTCATCCTCCAGAACAAAGTGACCCTCTCTTTCACATTGACCCCTCATGTGGTCAGAGTGACTGTCCAGACTCTTCATACATTTGTATCATTTAGATATAAATCCCCTTGAAAGTTCACATTAATTTCAGTCAAAAGGCTCTGATGCTCATCATTCTTTTAAATTTCTTGATTATAATGTTGTTGTTGTTTTATGGCAGTTGGCATCAAAGTGTTACATTACCACCAGACTTTATTCGTTAGACTTCATTTTTCAGAGTCTGACCGGCTTTATTCCATGGCTGACTCTTCTTCATCTTCCTCTCCTTCTTTAACTCCTTATTTATAAAAACCTATAAAAGTCCTGTTTGTCTGAGTCAAATGATTCTTTCACCTCCTCAAAGCTCTTCAGATGATTCTCCTTCACAATCTGGTAAAAGATCGTTCCTTTTGTTGTTTAGTTTGTGTGTTTTGATTAGCTCCTTCCATGTCGTAAGAACAGATTTCACCCAATGCATTTCACTCATTTTAAAGCCTCATGTGTCAATCACATGTCCAAATATGAAAAACCAAAAAGGAGTTTTGTTCATAGTTATCTACCGACCTCCTGGTCCCTACTCAGAGATTTAACAGAGTTTTCTGACTTTATATCAAACTTAGTGTTAGCCTGGGATAAAATAGTTATAGCTGGAGACTTTAATATCCACGTGAACATGAGTGATGACTCTCTCAGTAATGAGGTTTCACTCAGAATGTAAATAAACCGACTCACACTCACAAGAACACTCTGGATAATAATAATAATAATAATAATAATAATAACTTTTATTTATATAGCGCTTTTCAGTGACCCAAAGACGCTGAACATAGGCAAGGCAAGGCAAGTTTATTTGTAGAGCACATTTCATACACAAGGCAATTCAAAGTGCTTCACACAGCAGGAAAAATGCATTCAAATCATAAAGAAATTACAGAAATACAATAAAATTAACTAAATTAAAAATTATCAATCCAACTGATTGTCTAAACTAATAACATCACAAACAAAAGAGAAGAGTGCAAAGAAAAAATCCTTTCAGTCATATGCGGAGCTAAACAAAAATGAAGCCTGCGTAAGTTCACCTGGAAGACCTAACCTAAATCTGTGTCGGCCTCCATGGAAGGACCCTCTCCCAGCGCCATCATCGCACTCAAGCGGGTGTCCGCCTGTCCGTCTGTGAGAGTCAGATCCCTCACTTCACCATGGACTCTTCCAGGTTTCTGCGCTTATCCCAAAGAGGTTATGAAGTTTTTCCCGGCCAAGAAGGATGGTAAAAGGACAGGGGACATCCGTGGCCCCTACACCTGCTCCTCATCCCCAATTAACGCTCTCAGTCACTCCTCCCCGCTCCAATCAACGCACAGGCGGCAGCATTTAAGCGCTCGGGTTGATGGCTCAGTCGCTTCAAACCGTATCTGCGACCGATATTATGTCAGATTCAAATCAGATTTCAAATCAGATGACCCTCCACTCAAGGCTCCCCGTCGGCCGCGGTCCTCCGGCTCGGAAGAGCGCATCCACCTGACCCGGCGGAAGAGCTGAGCGGCTCGCCGCGTTCTCTCATCACAGGACTCCTCACTTTCGCTCGAAACGCTTCCATCCACCAGCCGCGCGCCCCGCGGCAGGAACCAGGATATCATCAGCCGCTCCGCGCAAGCTGCGCGGCGCCGCGGCGCCTCCTCCACATAGAGCGTCGGGACGTCTCCTTCACGCGGCTCCTCCCGCGCACAGCGTCTCTCCACCTGATCACGCTGACACCGGGTCCAGCTGCATCGCTCAGCAGCTCCAGAACACGCTCTTCTCCACGTCAGGCTCCAACACGCTGTCAGCGCTCTCATCCTCTGCTCCAGGAGGCTGGCCCCAGGTTTCGCGGCCCGGTGACGCCCCCAGTCGAAATTAAGTATTCCTAAAATGTTTTATCTGAGTATTGCACAAATCACAATCGTAGTGATATTTTCGAGTCTCAACCACGTCGTTTTTCATAGACGACCGGAGTTGTAGAGCCGTGTAGAGGCTTAAACTGTGTCTTCACGTTTGCGGCGCACGTTCCCCTCCCGCTCCTCATGAGCACGGAGCGCACACCTGACGCACACCTGACGGAGCGCACACCTGACGCACACCTGACGGAGCGCACACCTGACGCACACCTGACGGAGCGCACACCTGACGCACACCTGACGGAGCGCACACCTGACGCACACCTGACGGAGCGCACACCTGACGCACACCTGACGGAGCGCACACCTGACGCACACCTGACGGAGCGCACACCTGACGCACACCTGACGGAGCGCACACCTGACGGAGCGCACACCTGACGGAACGCACACACGAGAAGGGAAACACAGCATAGGTTCTCTCGTCAGCGCGTTGACGTCACATGGCTTAGCGCCCCGCGGAGCGACACCGCAAAACGATCAGTGCAAGCACCGCACAAGTCCATGCCATTCATTCAACTCCCCGGCCAAGCTGGCTCCCCCGACACCCCCGCTGCAGTCGTGCGGCCCTAATCGAATGCCCAACGCATATATATATATATATATATCTCTCTCTCTCTCTCTCTCTCTCTCTCTCTCTCTCTCTCTCTCTCTCTCTCTCTCTCTCTCTCTCTCTCTCGCTCTCGCTCTCTCTCTCATTATTTATATAAATATCAATCATTAGGCGTAAAATAGCACAAGTCGCTCAGTTTGCTTCAACTGTTTTTCATGTTTGTGGCTGCGTGCTCTCCCCCCCAAAAGGCGGAGGAGGCAAGGAGCGGCTGCATGTCCCCCTTCCCCCAAAGGCGCGGGGGAAGTGCCAAACGGCGCAGTTTCTCCCTCTTAACGCAGGGGATTTTCTCATTACCTGTCCCCTTGTTTTCTAGGCCGCGCTTGCCCCGCCTACTCCCCGCCCATCCCAATTCGTAATATCTATACCCGCTGTCCCGCTCCAGTCTACATCCCACAGTCAGCCTCTCCGGCCAGCTCCCGTCTGACTCAAGTCCCAGTTATCCCTCGCCTTCCCCGCTGTCCCGCTCCCGTTCATGTCCCACATCTCTCATGCACCCCTCCGTCCGCCTCTCGTCTGTGGCCCATGTCCCAAAGGCAGCCCTCTGTCCGCCTCCTGTCTGTGGCCCATGTCCCACAGGCACCCCCCTGTCAGCCTCCCGTCAGATCAAGGGTCAAAACAAGGGTCAGATCAAGGAGCTGGTCTGAAACCGCACCCTTTCGTCCGCCTCCCGTCCGTGGCCCATGTCCCACAGGCACCCCTCTGTCTGCTTCCAGTCTGTGGCCCATGTCCCACAGGCAACCCTCTGTCTGCCTCCCGTCTGTGGCCCATGTCCCACAGGCACTTCTCTGTCCGCCTCCCGTCCGTGGCCCATGTCCCAGAGGCACCCCCCTGTCCGCCTCCCGTCTGTGGCCCATGTCCCAGAGGCACCCCCCTGTCCGCCTCCTGTCTGTGGCCCATGTCCCACATGCACCCCTCCGTCTACCTCCCGTCCGTGGCCCATGTCCCACGGCAACCCCTGTCCGCCTCCCGTCCGACCAGAATCAGGTCCAGGGTCAGGTCCGACACGGCACCCCTCTGCCCTCCTCCCGTCTGTGGCCATTTCCCACAGGCACCCCCCTGTCCGCCTCCCGTCCGACCAGAATCGAGGAAGAGAGAAAAGAGGAGAGAAAAAGAAAAGGAAGAGATAGATAGAAGATGAAGAAAAGATAGAAAAGGAAGAAATAGAGAGAAAAAAAAAATAATAAATCCCTGACTGCTACACACGTCTCAGTCGTCCCTCTCCTTCCCCGCTCCCGTCCATGTCCCGCTGCCATCTCCCACATCCTGCTCCCGCGACCCACGTTCCACAGCTTACCTGCCCCCGCTCGGCTCCCCGCTATCTGCAGGCAAGCCCGACTCCCCTTCCCTATGCTGCACCTCAACGCTCTGCCGTCTGCCGGCGCCTCAACGCTCTGCCGTCTGCCGGCGCCTCAACGCTCTGCCGTCTGCCGGCGCCTCAAACGCTCTGCCGTCTGCCGGCGCCTCAAACGCTCTGCCGTCTGCCGGCGCCTCAAACGCTCTGCCGTCTGCCGGCGCCTCAAACGCTCTGCCGTCTGCCGGCCCCTCAAACGCTCTGCCGTCTGCCGGCCCCTCAAACGCTCTGCCGTCTGCCGGCGCCTTCCCGTTCACGCTCTCGCATCTGCCGGCGCTTTCCCCTCTATGCCGTCTGCTAGCACCCCCACGTTCTGCTGTCTGCCGGCGCCTTCCGTTCACGTTCTGCTGTCTGCCGGCACCTCCCCTCTACGCTCCAAGCATCTCAGTCATTCTACACGGCTCGGCCTGGCTAGCGCCGTCCCCTTCCCTTCTCGAAGAGTATTTAATTCTTCATGAAGAATCATTCAGTCTTCGATCCACTGCGCTTTTACACGGACGCTTCCGCCTCATCTTGTTTTGGGGGGGTTAGGTTAAGTCCTACTTTAATCTAAATTTCAAATCTCTTGACGTTAAGGCCCTGCCTCGTCACCGCACGCACACCGGTCTCTCTTGCCGCCCCATTCCTAGTCGTTCCTAGGTTCAGAAGGCCAGCCCACGTCAGCACCCCGGTCTTAGAACGCCCTAGGGCTACGTCGTTCCAGCGCATCTGTCCCCTCTACTCCGGGCTCGTTTAGATTAGGAGCCACCAGGGGTACATCGCCCCGACTTGCCTCTAACTTCTACAGCCTAAATTCCCTGCACCCCGGTGCAGTCTCAACTCAAATACTGGTGGTGGTTCTAGATTTCCTCATTACCGTCCCTCTTGTCTCTTGAGCCACGCTCACGCCGTCCACTCCCGGCCTGTCCTGATTCAGTCCGCGCCCCACGTTCACGGTCGACCTCTGCTGTCCCTGCACCCGTCCCGCAGTCTACAGTCACTTCCCGTTCCGTCGACACTTCCCCTTCTGCCGTCTGCCTACACCTAGTCCCGCCGCATGCCGGCTTGTCCCGTCCTGCCGTTCTCCCGTCCACGCCTCGCCGTCTGCCGGCTCTCTCCACGCCCTGCCACTGCGGCACCTCCACGTCTGCTGGCATTTCCCTGCTACCCCTGCAACCTTTGACTGTTTTCTCTCAATTCCTATCCACTTCCAGGCTTTCCATTTCAGCCGCATCACTCAGACACTTCGCATCCACAGGGAGTCACCCTCACCTATCCGTCAATACGCTCCCCAGTATCCGCCCCTCCCGGGACACCACTAATCACGGCGTCCCTGCCGTCCCCCTCCGTAGTCAGCTTCTACGTCTATTCGTCCGGAGCATCAGCGATAACACGGCGGCTCAGACCCTGGGTTTTTGGGGGAAGGTATCTAATTCAATCCAATCATGGAGTGCCCATGATCGCTACGCCTTCCACCGGGGTCTGAGCGCCAAATAAACTTTGCAATAAAGTTCGCTAAAACATCTTTTCTGCTTTTGTGTCTGAGTCTCTCCAGGGTGAACTGTTTTTAGCTTAGATTTGAACATTGTCAGAGTAGAAGCCTGTCTCACATCTTCAGGAAGACTGTTCCAGATTTTAGCTGCATAAAAACTGAAACGCAGATTCCCCATGTTTTGTCCTGACTCTAGGCACCAGCAGGAGGCCGGTCCCTGAGGTCCTCAGAGTCCGAGATGGTTCATATGGCACTAACATATCCAAGATGTACTTTGGTGCTAGGCCATGGAGAGACTTGTACACAAGCAGAGCTGCTTTAAAGTCTATTCTCTGAGCCACAGGGAGCCAGTGCAGAGACCTGAGAACAGGACTAATGTGATCATACTTCCTGGTTCTGGTCAGAACCCGAGCAGCAGCGTTCTGGATGTACTGCAGCTGTTTTACAGCTCGTTTGGAGAGACCAGTGAGCAGGCCGTTACAGTCTAATCTACTGGAGACAAACGTGTGGATAAGTCTCTCTAAATCTGGTTTAGACACTATATTTTTGATTTTGGCAATGTTTTTTAGATGGTAAAAAGCTGCTGATGTTATTGATTTGACGTGGCTGTTAAAGTTCAAGTCTGAGTCCATTATTACCCCCAGATTTCTAATTTGGTTTGTAGGTTTTAGAGCGAGACTCTGGAGGTGACCGCTAACACTTTCTCTTTGTTTCTGTGGGCCAAAAACGATTATTTCAGTCTTGTCGGAGTTCAGCTGGAGAAAGTTGTTTTGCATCCACAAACTGATCTGTTGGAGGCAGTGACAGAGTGAATCTACTGGTCCATAGTCACCTACCGATAGTGAAACATAGATCTGAGTGTCGTCTGCATAATTGTGATAGGACACATTTTCACTGCGTATCAACTGACCCAACGGCAGCATGTAGAGCATTTCCTAATTACCTTTCAGTTTATTCTTAAAGATCATCCAGTCCCACAAAATAAAGTTATAATGAAAAGGACAATATCTGAAAAATCTCTCAAAATTCAAAGAAATAATAGAGCCAATATTCAGTGACATGTCATGTGATCATGTCATGTGATCCTGCTGAGAACAGCTTTAGTCCCAGTTTAAGTGATAAATGTGTCGACTTGACCATGAATTCTCTGAAGTCTGCTCTTGACGTTGTCGCGCCGTTAAAACAGAAGGTCATAAGGCCAAAGCGCGCCTCCCCATGGTACAACCAAGAACTGCGTTCACATAAACAAAGAGTTAGAAAGTTAGAGGGATTTTTTCGTCGCTCTCACACAGAAGAATCCCTAAAAGCATGGAAAAGTTGCCTGCTGTCCTATAAGCAGGCTCTGCGTAAGGCCCAAACCAGATATTATTCAAATCTAATAGAAGTCAACAAAAGTAACACTAAATTCCTTTTCAGCACTGTAGCTAGGCTAACAAACTGTCACAGTGCAGTAGAGCCCTCAATCCCAGCTACACTCAGCTCTGATGATTTCCTCCTATTTTTTAACAATAAAATAAAAACAATCAGAGATAAATTAGATGAAATTACCCCCGCTATTAGCCCTGAACTAGCCCAAGCTGTAAATCTAACGTCCCATATAAATCCACCTGTAAACCTAGAAAGGTTCACAGCTGCTGATCAAGCAGAGATAACTTCAGCCATTATGTCCTCTAAAAGCTCAACTTGTGTCCTAGACCCCATTCCAAGCAGACTCCTCAAAGACATTCTCCCCCTAATTATAGACTCTATTCTTAATATAATAAATACTTCACTCCAAAGTGTTTATGTTCCACGTCCTTCAAACATGCAGTCATTAAACCTCTTCTGAAAAAGCCTAATCTAGATCCCGACCTATTGGTAAACTACAGACCTATTTCAAATCTTCCCTTCGTCTTTAAAATCCTTGAAAAAGTTGTAGTAAAACAGCTTTGTCGCCACCTGCAGGACAATAACTTATTTGAAGTTTTCCAGTCAGGGTTCAGAGCCCACCACAGCAGGGTCCAGAGCCCACCACAGCAGGGTCCAGAGCCCACCACAGCAGGGTCCAGAGCCCACCACAGCAGGGTCCAGAGCCCACCACAGCAGGGTCCAGAGCCCACCACAGCAGGGTCCAGAGCCCACCACAGCAGGGTTCAGAGCCCACCACAGCAGGGTTCAGAGCCCTCCACAGCACTGAAACTGCACTAGTTAAAGTCACAAATGATTTGTTATTAGCCGCTGACGATGGACTGGTCTCAGTCCTGGTTCTGTTGGACCTCAGCGCAGCGTTTGACACCATTGACCACAACATTCTACTGCAGAGGTTAGAATGTGATGTAGGTGTTGGAGGAACAGCCCTCAGCTGGTTTAAATCCTATCTATCTGATAGGTTCCAATTTGTTAATGTAAACCAGAGCTCCTCACCAAGCTCTAAAGTAATTTACGGTGTGCCACAGGGTTCGGTACTCGGTCCAATTCTGTTTACTCTTTATATGCTGCCGTTAGGTCACATGATCAGGTCACATGGCATTAACTTCCACTGCTATGCAGACGACACTCAGCTGTATTTATCAATGAAACCTGATCAGAGCGATCAAGTAGACAGACTTAGTACTTGTGTGAAGGAGATAAAAACCTGGATGACACTAAACTACCTGCTTCTTAACCCTGAAAAAACCGAGGTCATTGTGCTTGGCCCTAAGCATCTACAAGACGCTCTATCTGAGCAGATAGTCACACTGGACAATGTCAGTGTAGCCTCCAGTTCTACTGTAAGAAACCTTGGAGTCTTATTTGACCAGGAGCTCTCATTTAAAGCTCATATAAATCAAGCTTGTAAAACAGCCTATTTCCATTTGCGCAACATCGCCAAAATCAGAAGAATCCTGCCTAAAAGTGATGCCGAAAAACTTATCCATGCATTTGTAACGACTAGATTAGACTGTAACTCCTGCTTGCAGCGTGTCCTAAAAGCTCCATTAAAAAGCTTTCAACTGGTTCAAAATGCAGCAGCAAGATTACTAACAGGAACAAAAAGAAGAGAGCACATTACGCCAGTGCTGAAGTCTCTTCACTGGCTCCCCGTCGAGTCTAGAATCAAATTCAAAATTCTACTCTTGACCTACAAAGCCATAAATGACATGGCCCCATCCTACCTCAAAGATGCTATAGAACCATATCATCCAAACAGAGCTCTTCGCTCTCAGAATGCCGGCCTTCTGGTGGTGCCAAGAGTCTCTAAAAGTACTGTAGGAGGTAGAGCGTTTAGCTCCCAAGCTCCTGTGTTATGGAATCAGCTCCCGACCCATGTTAAATATGCTGACACAGTCTCTTCATTTAAGTCCAGGCTTAAAACGTTCCTCTTCAAAATCGCTTATGGTCAGACTAGTTATGAACAGAAACACAAACCCACAGCTTCAGCTCCGCTGCCCTAGGAGTAAATGTGCTGGGGGAAGTATGACAGCTTGAGCTCTATCCTCTTCTTCTGACTTATTCTATCAAACAATATTTATTTTTTAATTCCACTTGCAAACTGTTCACCGCCTTCTTTTTCTTTCTCTCACTCCTGAGGACCTGTGGACCCAGATGCCCCTCTCCTGGTGAAGTGGTCCCTGCCCTGTGTGGACGGTCCCTCATCTGCCTGAAGAGTGGGTCCAGCTCGCCTCAGACGGTCCCTCATCTGCTTGAAGAGTGGGTCCAGCTCGACTCAGACGGTCCCTCATCTGCCTGAAGAGTGGGTCCAGCTCCAGTCTCCTTGTGTCCGTCTGTCCGTCTGTGAGAGTCGGATCTCTCCTTCACTGGAACTCCTCCAGGTTTCTACGCTTTTTCCCCAAAGAGGTTTTTTTTGTAGTTTTTTCCTGGCCGAGAAGGAGAGTCTAAGGACAGAGGACCCTGGGACATCGTCCCTTGCCACCACAGACATTGTTGATTCATTTCTCCCTGTGGCCCTCAGAGGCAAATGTTGTTGTGATTTTGGGCCTTACAAAAATAAATTGATTTGATGAAGTATCTCGGGGTCTTGTTCACGGGTGAGTGAAGGATGGAGCGTGAGATTGACAGGTGCATCGGAGTTGAAATGCTACGCTCTTGATTTACGGGTTAGTCTACGTTAATGCCCTCACCTGTGGTCATGAGCTTTGGTTAATGACCAAAAGGACAAGATCAAAATGAGTTCCCTCTGCAGGGTGGCTGGACGCTCCCTTAGAGATAGGGTGAGGAGAAGGTTGACTAAGCTATTTTCATGCATTTATCTTGTTCATATCTCTGTGTCATGTTTATCATATGGGACTGTAGCGGGGCTCTCTCTCAAAACAATGGCTGTCAGCTTTCAAGTGCTCAGGTGGATTTATTGTGCCAAAACCAAAGTGTAAAAATAGTGAAACAGTGCAAAAATATATACAGTGAGCAAAAAAGGTCCAAAAATCCAAAATACATATATTTACAGAGTTCCAACTATGAGTTCAACTTTAACTCTTTAGCTCTCTCTTTCACTCTCTCTCTTTGACTATCTCTCTCACACTGTTACCTTCTCTGTTGTCGGAGACAGACTCCTCCCACAGCCAAGAGCGGCTCGCCTTTATTCCCCACTTGCCCCTCCCACTGAGCAAAATAACTATATAATTCAAATCCCAAATAAACTGACAATAAACTGTTGTGGCCTCTTCCTACAACATAATACATCATTAATTATATACACATGTTCAAAATAAAGCAATATAAACACATAAAATACCCGGTGTCACATGGTCAGCACCACGGCGCGAACAGCGCCCATTTAAACTTTCAGGAAGTCCTGGCTCGGTTTCGACCCAACGCGACGCATCGGCGGAGCGCGGCTTCGTGACAAAACAGGTAACAATTGGCGTGTGTGTGCTTAGACTTAACCTAACGCGCGCAAGTGTGCACCCTTGGCGGATTAGTGACGGAGGAGTGCGGGGAAAGATGCGTGTGTGGCGTCTGATGCGAATGAATGAAACAGAGGGAAACGCGGGGAGCGGGGAATGTATGAGTGTGTGTTGGAAAGTGCGCGCGGCATGAAGGGCTTGCTCAGCAAATAAGCGGCGACACCAGTTAAAGACGGACTGGCTCCGTCACATTATCCCTCCCTTCCGGAAGGTTGACACTGTGGGGCAACCTGGACAAATACTCAGCAACAATGTTCATCTTGCCGGCACGGTGTCGGATGGCGAATCTGAAGGGCTGTAGTGCGAGATACCATCTGGTCAGGCTACTATTGTTGTCCTTCATAGTGTTGATCCAAGTCAGGGCACTATGATCAGTCTCTAGATCAAACTCTCGTCCGAGCAGGTAGTAGCGCAAGCTCTCCAACGCCCATTTGATTGTAAGGCCCTCTTTCTCTACAGCAGAGTAGCGGGTCTCGCGTGGCAGGAGTTTGCGACTCAATATTGGACGCTCCTCTCCAGGTTCCCCCTGAGCCAGGACTGCTCCGAGGCCAACCATAGAGGCATCCACTTGTACCAAGAAGCGCTTGGTGAAGTCTGGACTCTTCAGCACCGGTGATGAACACAGATGAGCTTTGAGGGTGTTGAAGGCATTCTCACAGTCCTCGGTCCAGACGACTGGGTTTCGCTGGCCTTTGGCGGTGAGTGCAGTAAGCGGAGTGGCAATCATTGCGAACTGTGGCACAAACCGTCGGTACCATCCGGCCAACCCCAAAAAGGAACGCACCTCTTTCTTTGTTCATGGCCTCGGAGATTTCAGGATAGCCTCGACCTTGTCGACCTGAGGCCGCACCTCCCCTCGACCCAGCTGGTAGCCGAGGTAGCGTGTCTCCTGCCGAGCCCACTCACACTTTGCCGGATTCAGCGTAAAACCGGCTCGCTGGATCTGCTTCAGGACTTGGGAGAGATGTCGGACATGGTCCTCCCAGGTCTCGCTGAAGATGACAACATCGTCGAGATAAGCCGCGCTGAATAGCTCACACCCCTGGAGAACTCGATCCATCAGACGTTGAAACTTGACTGGTGCTCCATGCAGCCCAAACGGCATCACAGTAAACTGAAACAGTCCAGTTGGACTTACCACAGAACAGTATTAATATCGGAGTTCTCGATCTAAATTCTTTTATTGACAATGACTCTTGGATGAGAGTCGAAACGTCTATTTTTTCTAGCTGAGTCCAGATGAAACAACTGAAGCTTTTTCTACTATTGAACACGCCTGGACGAATGAGGGATTACACCGACAGTCCAGTTGGTGAAATGCTGTGTAAGCCCGTGAGGACTTCTCGAGGGGCACTTGCCAGTATCCTTTGCAAAGGTCCAATGTGGTTATGTACTTGGCGGAACCAATCTTCTCCAGCAAATCATCAAACCTTGGCATTGGGTATGCATCAAATTCAGACACAGAGTTCAGCTTTCGTGACGTCGTGACGTCGTGACATCGTGACATGTGAATACGTTTGCAATTTCATTAAAGATACGATTTCTGGTTTGATGAGGAAACAATTCATTTTATTATGGATACAAACAAAATAGAAAATATACATTTTCTATTTTGATTTCAAATATTGATTTGATTGATTTCAAATAGTCAGTAATAGATTTTCCATGTGATGGGTTAGCAGAAACCCTCTTATTTCTAGTCAAATATATAATTCTGGGAAGTATCGGGGTCAGTTTGTACAAACAAGTTAAAAATTACCCTAAAAATGAATGGAAAAATAATTATGACTTTAATATGGATTCCACCAGTACATTTTGTATTTATTACAAGTCCCTAAAACATTTTTTTAGGCAATTATAGGTTTTAAAACAGCTTTTAAAAGAATTGTCAAAACCAAGTCCATGTTACTGTTTCTGCTGCTGCATGAATAATATATAAAGCTATTTATTTCTTATAGTTTTAATAGTTTTATTTTTCACGTTATGTTCGGCCCGCGACCCAAAATGAGTTTGACACCCCTGGGTTAGAGGGATCCATGGTGCTCTTTGTAACAGTACACCCCATACTTGTGCTGGGGCGGGGGGAAGCCGAAGCTGCGCACCCCGGGCTCCAGAGGGCCACAGTTCTGCCGTGGTTTGGTGATGGCGTAGCGGACGCTTCCGTCAGCCAACCAGCCGGCGTGGCAGTGGTCCAGGCCCTGGAACCTCCAGGCAGAGTACAGCTGGCCCACTTTAGCGATCAATGCCCCCTGCTCCACACAGGCCCGCTGCGCTTGGGCCAGGCTCATGGCCCGGGCCGGCTGCAGGTAGAACACTTCCCCTGGACACAAACAGCAGTGGAACGGTCAGTGTTAGGGTTCCATCAACAGTGACAGTCTATTTGATAAATATATGTAGTATTTAACGGGAAAGAAGAAATAAGAGATATAGTATAATGAAATATGGATGAATGGGTTATTACTACTACTGAAGTTTATTTTGAAGAAATGTGGTGTATAATCCCTCATTCAGTTGTATCATCTGGACTAAAAAACATATTCCAGACGACTACAACTGAATCTTTTTCTACAACTTTGAAGAAAGTGTTCGAAAGGGATGTGACATTACAGCAGCACAATTTACACATCTCAAACGTAAGTACAGACTTCTGGGATGATGGCTGCCTCTCTCCTGCACCTGTCAGGTCTGACAGGTGCAGTCCAATCTGTTCAATTGATCCATCTTTATTACAAGTTCAGCTGGAGATCAGATCGTTCTGCTGACCTGAGCCTGGACACTTATTTCAGGAAAATGTCAAAAAAACTGAACAAGAACAATGCCAGAGAGCTGGGTTAGGGATCTTCTCAAAATGGGTTGAAGCTGAAAAGACGTCATTTTTTTCGTCTCTCTCTGGCACCTCCCCCCCTCATGTTCTGGCCCCTCCCCCCTCATGTTATGGCCCCTCCCCCCCTCATGTTCTGGCCCCTCCCCCCCATGTCTGGCTTCACATCAAATGTTAGGCGTTGATAAAACGATAGTAGCTTGATGGACCTGTTCACCTTTAGTCCCTGAACATCCTTTGGTAAGTTTATCAGTAAAAGTTATGAATTCTCCAAATAATGTCACTGCATGTTTGTTTACTCAGTCCACATGGTCCAGGGCGCGCCGTGGCCAGCGCGGGGAGCGGGGCGGGTGCTCCCTCGCACGGGCCACTGCGCGCCGTGATCACAACGCACCGTGCGCAGGGGCCGCGGTGCGCAGTGCTCCCCGTACGCACTCCCCGTGCTCCGCGCCGCACCCGCCGCCTAATGTCGGCCTAATGCTCGTCGCTGAGAGAGTTTTTTAGCATTTCTAAACAATGACTGACACAACGATGTATTGAACCTTCAAAGCAACAAAAAGACAAAATGTAGGTTCAACCCCCCAAGACGAAAAATATTACGTCTTTTCAGCTTCAACCCATTTTGAGATGATCCCTAAGCTAAGCTAACTAGCCCCACTGTGACAACCTCTGGCTCCTCCCACACCGGGTCTGGGGAGGCCAGCAGTGGGATGGACCCTGTGATTATAAGATAAGCCTTTATTTACGCGCTGCACTCCCCTGTCCAGTGAAGCTTCATCCACATGTCACGCTGCACTCCCCTGTCCAGTGAAGCTTCATCCACATGTCACGCTGCACTCCCCTGTCCAGTGAAGCTTCATCCACATGTCACGCTACACTCCCCTGTCCAGTGAAGCATCATCCACATGTCACGCTACACTCCCCTGTCCGGTGAAGCCTCATCCACATGTCACGCTGCACACCCCTGTCCAGTGAAGCTTCATCCACATGTCACGCTGCACTCCCCTGTCCAGTGAAGCTTCATCCACATGTCACGCTACACTCCCCTGTCCGGTGAAGCCTCATCCACATGTCACGCTACACTCCCCTGTCCAGTGAAGCTTCATCCACATGTCACGCTACACTCCCCTGTCCAGTGAAGCCTCATCCACATGTCACTTTACACTCCCCTGTCCAGTGAAGCTTCATCCACATGTCACGCTGCACTCCCCTGTCCAGTGAAGCCTCATCCACATGTCACTTTACACTCCCCTGTCCAGTGAAGCTTCATCCACATGTCACGCTGCACTCCCCTGTCCAGTGAAGCCTCATCCACATGTCACTTTACACTCCCCTGTCCAGTGAAGCTTCATCCACATGTCACGCTGCACTCCCCTGTCCAGTGAAGCTTCATCCACATGTCACGCTACACTCCCCTGTCCAGCGAAGCATCATCCACATGTCACTTTACACTCCCCTGTCCAGTGAAGCTTCATCCACATGTCACGCTGCACTCCCCTGTCCAGTGAAGCTTCATCCACATGTCACGCTACACTCCCCTGTCCAGTGAAGCCTCATCCACATGTCACGCTGTACTCCCCTGTCCAGTGAAGCTTCATCCACATGTCACGCTACACTCCCCTGTCCAGTGAAGCCTCATCCACATGTCACTTTACACTCCCCTGTCCAGTGAAGCTTCATCCACATGTCACGCTGTACTCCCCTGTCCAGTGAAGCTTCATCCACATGTCACGCTACACTCCCCTGTCCGGTGAAGCCTCATCCACATGTCACGCTACACTCCCCTGTCCAGTGAAGCTTCATCCACATGTCACGCTACACTCCCCTGTCCAGTGAAGCCTCATCCACATGTCACTTTACACTCCCCTGTCCAGTGAAGCTTCATCCACATGTCACGCTGCACTCCCCTGTCCAGTGAAGCCTCATCCACATGTCACTTTACACTCCCCTGTCCAGTGAAGCTTCATCCACATGTCACGCTGCACTCCCCTGTCCAGTGAAGCCTCATCCACATGTCACTTTACACTCCCCTGTCCAGTGAAGCTTCATCCACATGTCACGCTGCACTCCCCTGTCCAGTGAAGCTTCATCCACATGTCACGCTACACTCCCCTGTCCAGTGAAGCCTCATCCACATGTCACGCTGTACTCCCCTGTCCAGTGAAGCTTCATCCACATGTCAAGCTACACTCCCCTGTCCAGTGAAGCCTCATCCACATGTCACTTTACACTCCCCTGTCCAGTGAAGCTTCATCCACATGTCACGCTGTACTCCCCTGTCCAGTGAAGCTTCATCCACATGTCACGCTACACTCCCCTGTCCGGTGAAGCCTCATCCACATGTCACGCTACACTCCCCTGTCCAGTGAAGCTTCATCCACATGTCACGCTACACTCCCCTGTCCAGTGAAGCCTCATCCACATGTCACTTTACACTCCCCTGTCCAGTGAAGCTTCATCCACATGTCACGCTGCACTCCCCTGTCCAGTGAAGCTTCATCCACATGTCACGCTGCACTCCCCTGTCCAGTGAAGCCTCATCCACATGTCACTTTACACTCCCCTGTCCAGTGAAGCTTCATCCACATGTCACGCTGCACTCCCCTGTCCAGTGAAGCTTCATCCACATGTCACGCTGCACTCCCCTGTCCAGTGAAGCCTCATCCACATGTCACTTTACACTCCCCTGTCCAGTGAAGCTTCATCCACATGTCACGCTGCACTCCCCTGTCCAGTGAAGCTTCATCCACATGTCACGCTACACTCCCCTGTCCAGTGAAGCCTCATCCACATGTCACTTTACACTCCCCTGTCCAGTGAAGCTTCATCCACATGTCACGCTGCACTCCCCTGTCCAGTGAAGCTTCATCCACATGTCACGCTACACTCCCCTGTCCAGTGAAGCTTCATCCACATGTCACGCTACACTCCCCTGTCCAGTGAAGCTTCATCCACATGTCACGCTGCACTCCCCTGTCCAGTGAAGCTTCATCCACATGTCACGCTACACTCCCCTGTCCGGTGAAGCTTCATCCACATGTCACGCTACACTCCCCTGTCCAGTGAAGCCTCATCCACATGTCATGCTGCACTCCCCTGTCCAGTGAAGCTTCATCCACATGTCACGCTGCACTCCCCTGTCCAGTGAAGCCTCATCCACATGTCACGCTGAACTCCCCTGTCCAGTGAAGCTTCATCCACATGTCACGCTGCACTCCCCTGTCCAGTGAAGCCTCATCCACATGTCACGCTGCACTCCCCTTCCGGTGAAGCTTCATCCACATGTCACGCTACACTCCCCTGTCCGGTGAAGCCTCATCCACATGTCACGCTGCACTCCCCTGTCCGGTGAAGCCTCATCCACATGTCACGCTGCACTCCCCTGTCCAGTGAAGCTTCATCCACATGTCACGCTACACTCCCCTGTCCGGTGAAGCTTCATCCACATGTCACGCTGCCCTCCCCTGTCCGGTGAAGCTTCATCCACATGTCACGCTACACTCCCCTGTCCGGTGAAGCCTCATCCACATGTCACGCTACACTCCCCTGTCCAGTGAAGCTTCATCCACATGTCACGCTACACTCCCCTCTCCAGTGAAGCTTCATCCACATGTCACGCTACACTCCCCTGTCAAGTGAAGCCTCATCCACATGTCACGCTACACTCCCCTGTCCAGTGAAGCTTCATCCACATGTCACGCTGCACTCCCCTGTCCAGTGAAGCTTCATCCACATGTCACGCTACACTCCCCTGTCCAGTGAAGCCTCATCCACATGTCACGCTACACTCCCCTGTCCAGTGAAGCTTCATCCACATGTCACGCTACACTCCCCTCTCCAGTGAAGCTTCATCCACATGTCACGCTACACTCCCCTGTCCGGTGAAGCTTCATCCACATGTCACGCTACACTCCCCTGTCCAGTGAAGCCTCATCCACATGTCACGCTGAACTCCCCTGTCCAGTGAAGCTTCATCCACATGTCACGCTACACTCCCCTGTCCAGTGAAGCCTCATCCACATGTCACGCTGAACTCCCCTGTCCAGTGAAGCTTCATCCACATGTCACGCTACACTCCCCTGTCCAGTGAAGCTTCATCCACATGTCACGCTACACTCCCCTGTCCAGTGAAGCCTCATCCACATGTCACGCTACACTCCCCTGTCCGGTGAAGCCTCATCCACATGTCACGCTACACTCCCCTGTCCAGTGAAGCTTCATCCACATGTCACGCTACACTCCCCTGTCCAGTGAAGCCTCATCCACATGTCACGCTACACTCCCCTGTCCGGTGAAGCCTCATCCACATGTCACGCTACACTCCCCTGTCCGGTGAAGCCTCATCATTGTGAGTTTGTACCAGAGAATGCAGATGAGAAGCAGAAGACATCGTATTGGTGCTGGTGACGATGTCTCTTCCCATAGCTGCGAACTCCTGGGGCCACTCCGGGGCCCCCACAGTTGCCCCGGGGCCGTGTGATGGGGTACTGCACGGTCCCATCTGCCAGCCAGCCCGCGTTACACCAGTGCAGACCCTCCCTCCAGGACTCATACAGCTGGGAGAAGGTGGCCAGGGTGGCATCCTGCTCTGTGCAGGCCTGCTGAGCACCCGCGAAACTCAGGTGATACCGGCCCTGAGGGTGCTGGTACGGGAAGACCACGCCTGCAACACATGCACCTGTCACACATGCACCTGTCACACATGCACCTGTCACACATGCACCGGTCACACATGCACCGGTCACATGTGCACCGGTCACTCACACGTGCACCGGTCACACATGCACCGGTCACACGTGCACCGGTCACACATGCACCGGTCACACATGCACTGGTCACACATGCACCGGTCACATGTGCACCGGTCACTCACGCGTGGACCGGTCACACGTGGACCGGTCACGTGTGCACCGGTCACACGTGCACCGATCACGCGTGCACCGGTCACACTGCAGTGTGACAGGGGCAGGTGTCACTGGTGCAGCACAGGCTCCTGGTGCAGCACAGGCTCCTGGTGCAGCACAGGCCCCTGGTGCAGTACAGGCCCCTGGTGCAGGACAGGGTCCTGGTGCAGCACAGGCTCCTGGTGCAGGACAGGCTCCTGGTGCAGCACAGGCTCCTGGTGCAGTACAGGCTCCCCGTTCAGGACAGGCTCCTGGTGCAGGACAGGCTCCCCGTGCAGGACAGGCTCCTGGAGCAGTGGTTACCGTGCAGTTCCAGGTGAATGGAGGTGCTTTGATCCTCCAGCCCGCCCACCACCTCACAGCGGTACAAGCCGGTGTCGTTCAGCTGCAGCGTGGATATGACCAATGAGGCGTCCCCTTCTGAGCCATGTGACAGGTGGACACGCCCGCTGGACACACAGAAACCAGAGCAGAGATGACACTGTACCATTATAGATGGGAAGAATAGAAAAAGGGCTATATACAATATGAATTACAATTTTAAAGATATGTGAAATTAAAAAATCAAGTATATGGTCCAATAATAACATTTAAATCGGTAGCAAAAAGAGCCAATTGCAAATAAAAATACGTAATTTGAAAAAGGAGCACCTGCCCCGTCTCAAAGTGGACATATGCATCATTGGCTTTTGAAAGTTATGGAACTTTGGCTTTGGTGTTTTTTATTTCCTAGCTTAAAATAATGCCTATATTTCAAAAATAAACTACACTTGTAGCACAAGTTTTGATGAGGGAAGGTGGATGGGTGCAGCCGCCACAGGTTGAGGAAACTGAGCTGAAGTGAAGCTTTTACGGGCGCAAAATGAATCAGGAGTGAGAATGAGGTAAATGGTTTATATCTGAAGGGAGATGAACCCCAGCGCACGCCAATACACCCATGTTTTTAATTCATGTACAATCTGCTCTAGAATAGACTTATTTTCAACAAAGACAAATTATAGCCAAAGCTTTGGCAAAAAAGAAAGGAAAAAGCTAAATTGACTGAAAGAAAAACTAGCAATGCTCTAGATAAACATACCAAGAAGGGGAGTCCTCCAATGCAAGAGGAAATAGCAAATCTAAGGCCACACTGACTTGATCTTTAGTTTTACCGTTTTTTTCCGGGAGATCATTGGACACCGGGTGGGAAAATAAAAATAAAAATAATCACCTGGCAAAACCGTCATTTGACAAGAAATGTAGTGTCTGTACAATAAACAAAGAAATCATTGATACATGAGTTTGTGTTCTTTATTTAATATCAACAAAACATTTAAAGCTCCAAGGATTTCAACAAATCAAGAACTAACATTAGAAACATTCAACTTCAAACCTTAGAGGAACTTTATAGTCTTAATAATCCAGAACACTTATGTCTATTACTTTTTACTATTTCTTCCTTTTGACACTGTTGCTGCCCCTGCTACAGGCTGTTTGCCCTGTAGACAGCATGCAGAGCAAATAGGGCGAACAATAGAGTACTGTCTCTGTAGGGACTGGATTTCCTCAGCATCATTGTCAACCTCATCACACCCACTGTCAAAATGACATAGATTTAATACAATGGTTGATGAAAAAAATGCCATATATTTAGATTTTTTTGAGGTTATAGGACTTTCCGGTTGGTGGTGACACCTAGCGAGAGTATGTAAATGTATACATTTTATTCGATTGGTGATTATTTTTATTTCGTATAATACAAAAAAGTCGGTAAAACAAGAAATCAAGTCAGCGTCGCTTAAGAGGAGAAATGAATGATCTGGAAAGGGTTAAGAACATGCTCTTTATACCAGGGTGCTCTTTACTGAACACGATGATGACCCTACACGAGACTGAACATTAGGCCCTTGACCGAATGCACGTGATGGCAAAAAAACAAATGACCTTAAACATATGGCTACGTCGCCTCCATAAGAATAGTATCATAAGAACGAAAATGTCTCATAAAGTGTCAATTCCTGGTGTCCACATATTGGATCATCTGGCCACACTTTGCTGTTCTTCTCCCCAGATCTGTATTTATTTGAGAAGTCTGCTTCTGCTGTTATTTTAAATACGTGTTTTTTACCTTCACAATATTAAGGTAACATATGTTGGTGACATATTATGTCACCAACTAAGAAAATGTCAAAGGTGTCTCGTCTTGAGTTCTCCACCCAATTCCTCATTTTACTCAATTACATTCAAACCAAAATCACAGCAGTTACCTTGAGGGGCCAGCTGGCTTGAGGTGATTTTTGTCTTAATGTAATCTGTGAATTTAGGCTGCATGGATGTCAAAGTATTTGAAATCCCTCCAAGCTTCTTTTTCCTTGAGTTTGGGTTTGTTTCAACAAAGCAATGGACTGACGAGCGCCATTTGGGAAGACCCCATGTTTCAATGAGGAAAATATATTAGAACTCAAAAACAGAACTGTTTAGCTTGGCGCACTCACCTGTAGTCTCCGTAGCTGCGGCTGTGTGTTCCTATAGCAACCAGAACATCAGTCTCTGGCTCTCTGGCTGACGATACTTTGGACCACTTGATCCGGACCCGTTTTGGGTGACTCACGTCAGGCTCGAACCAGAAGTGGCAAGGCAGAGTGGCCTCCCCGTCCTTCTGACCACTCACTGTGGACTGAGGCGAGTCTATATGGAGCTGGACACCATTCACGTCCACTGCAGGGGACAGAACACTGCTTTATATATACTGCATTAGAAGACATGGACTGGTTTATGGTTCATATCTATGTACCAAGGTTTTTTTTTTAATGAGGAGAGGTCAAGACTCAGTTAGCAGAAATTAACAAAATTCCATAATATTATGCAAATGCATTTGAATTGTATTAAAGTTGCAGAGGGTTCACAGTGGCCGAGTGGTGAGCGCTTTCGCCTCACAACAAGGAGATCATGGGTTCATTCCCTGAGCCAGACCAAAATCACACGTTCTCTCCGTTCTCTGAGAATAGACTTTAATGCAGCTCTGCTTGTGTTCAAGCCTCTATGGCAGTGTTTCTCAACCAGGGGTACGCGTACCACTAGGAGGTACGCGAGGGTACTGCAGGGGGTCAAAGCAGAACGTGTGATGCTGGAAATAACAGCTTCATTGATGATTTGGTGTAAACGTAACATGCGTAAGCAGCGTGCGCTTGGGAGTCCGCTCGACAACGAGGAACTTAACGCGCCGTGGCACTGGAGGACAGCGTGTTTACGGGCTTCTTCGTTGCTTAAAAGATCTGCGCGAGTCCACGGTACGTGCGTGATGTGCGGGTGTCCCACATGTCTGGTTAATAAAGATGGACCGCGGTCTCGTCCCGGGACATGTGCACTTCTGTTTTAGGCGCGTCTGAACTCATAAGCTCAATTCTCCATGAATATGCGTCTGATTGTAAATATCAGAATCAGAATAAAGTTTATTGCCATTTGTCAATGAACATGATTCACAGACATATGAACTTGTCCTGGAGCAACACAAACATCTGACACTGAACAATGAATAGCTACCGGATATTAAATATAAGTAAGTAAAGTCCTGCCCTAGACCTGCCCTAGACCTGCTTTAGACCTGTTTTAGTCCTGCTTTAGTCCTGCCCTAGACCTGCTTTAGACCTGCTTTAGACCTGCTTTAGACCTGCTTTAGTCCTGTTTTAGACCTGCTTTAGACCTGCTTTAGTCCTGCTTTAGTCCTGCTTTAGACCTGCCCTAGACCTGCTTTAGTCCTGCTTTAGTCCTGCTTTAGTCCTGCTTTAGTCCTGTTTTAGACCTGTTTTAGACCTGCTTTAGACCTGCTTTAGTCCTGCTTTAGTCCTGTTTTAGACCTGCTTTAGACCTGCTTTAGTCCTGCTTTAGTCCTGCTTTAGTCCTGTTTTAGACCTGTTTTAGACCTGCTTTAGACCTGCTTTAGTCCTGCTTTAGTCCTGCTTTAGTCCTGTTTTAGACCTGTTTTAGACCTGCTTTAGACCTGCTTTAGTCCTGCTTTAGTCCTGCTTTAGTCCTGCTTTAGTCCTGCTTTAGTCCTGTTTTAGACCCGTTTTAGACCTGCTTTAGTCCTGCTTTAGTCCTGTTTTAGACCTGCTTTAGTCCTGCTTTAGTCCTGTTTTAGACCTGCTTTAGACCTGCTTTAGACCTGTTTTAGACCTGCTTTAGACCTGCTTTAGTCCTGCTTTAGACCTGCTTTAGACCTGCTTTAGTCCTGCTTTAGTCCTGCTTTAGACCTGCTTTAGTCCTGCTTTAGTCCTGCTTTAGTCCTGCTTTAGACCTGCTTTAGTCCTGCTTTAGTCCTGCTTTAGTCCTGCTTTAGACCTGTTTTAGACCTGCTTTAAACCTGCTTTATACCTGCTTTAGTCCTGCTTTAGTCCTGCTTTAGTCCTGTTTTAGTCCTGCTTTAGTCCTGCTTTTCCATAATCATAAGGTCTATCCCATTCTAAGTCTCCCCTGCAGAGGAATCTGAGCTGAAGCTGGAGCAAAAGCGAGACGCGGCCGGCTCGAGCCAGAGCCTGAGCCAGAGTGTGAGCCAGAGCCAGAGCCAGAGCCAGAGCCAGAGCCAGAGCCAG
The DNA here is from genome assembly GCF_026437365.1 of Eucyclogobius newberryi. NCBI lineage: Eukaryota > Metazoa > Chordata > Actinopteri > Gobiiformes > Gobiidae > Eucyclogobius > Eucyclogobius newberryi. The sequence goes on along the minus strand of NW_027316167.1, from coordinate 43,646,752 downwards.
AGCCAGAGCCAGAGTGTGAGCCAGAGCCAGAGTGTGAGCCAGAGTGTGAGCCAGAGCCAGAGCCAGAGTGTGAGCCAGAGCCAGAGCCAGAGCCTGAGCCAGAGCCAGAGCCAGAGCCAGAGCCAGAGTGTGAGCCAGAGCCAGAGTGTGAGCCAGAGTGTGAGCCAGAGCCAGAGCCAGAGTGTGAGCCAGAGCCAGAGCCAGAGCCAGAGCCAGAGCCAGAGCCAGAGCCAGAGCCAGAGCCAGAGCCTGAGCCAGAGCCAGAGCCAGAGCCAGAGCCAGAGCCAGAGCCAGAGCCAGAGCCAGAGCCAGAGCCAGAGTGTGAGCCAGAGCCAGAGCCAGAGCCTGAGCCAGAGCCAGAGCCAGAGCCAGAGCCAGAGCCAGAGCCAGAGTGTGAGCCAGAGCCAGAGCCAGAGCCAGAGCCAGAGCCAGAGCCAGAGTGTGAGCCAGAGTGTGAGCCAGAGCCAGAGCCAGAGTGTGAGCCAGAGCCAGAGCCAGAGCCAGAGCCAGAGCCAGAGCCAGAGCCAGAGCCAGAGCCAGAGCCAGAGCCAGAGCCAGAGCCAGAGTGTGAGCCAGAGCCAGAGCCAGAGCCAGAGCCAGAGCCAGAGCGTGAGCCAGAGCCAGAGCCAGAGCCAGAGCGTGAGCCAGAGCCAGAGCCAGAGCCAGAGCGTGAGCCAGAGCCAGAGCCAGAGTGTGAGCCAGAGCCAGAGCCAGAGCCAGAGCCAGAGTGTGAGCCAGAGCCAGAGCCAGAGTGTGAGCCAGAGTGTGAGCCAGAGCCAGAGCCAGAGCCAGAGCCAGAGCGTGAGCCAGAGCCAGAGCCAGAGCCAGAGCCAGAGCCAGAGCCAGAGCGTGAGCCAGAGCCAGAGCCAGAGCCAGAGCGTGAGCCAGAGCCAGAGCCAGAGCCAGAGTGTGAGCCAGAGTGTGAGCCAGAGCCAGAGTGTGAGCCAGAGCCAGAGCCAGAGCCAGAGCGTGAGCCAGAGCCAGAGCCAGAGCCAGAGCCAGAGCGTGAGCCAGAGCCAGAGCCAGAGCCAGAGCGTGAGCCAGAGCCAAAGCCAGAGCCAGAGCCAGAGCCTGAGCCAGAGTGTGAGCCAGAGCCCGGGTGCTTAGCGGCCGTTCCTGTTCGGTGACATTTGCACATTTCCCGGCCGGTTTAATATTCACACGTTAGAAAAACACAGGTCACACTCTGTGTCCATTTCCAGGTCGACCTCTCGTCCCAAGAGGTCGTACCCAAGACTCTCCAGTCCCTCCTTTTCAACGGCAGTTAAACCAACCCTAACCCGAGTTTCCCCCTTGGTAGCATCTTGGTAGCATCTTGGTAGCATCTTGGTAGCATCTTGGTAGCATCTTGCGGCTCAAATAGAGAATGGATTGCTCCTCCCCTGTGTCTCCTTGAGCAAGAAGATCTACAGCTGAGGCATCCACTTGGACCAGGAATCTGTACTTTTCAAGACAGGAGAGGAACACAAGCAGTGTCCACTGTCCGGTCAGCAGTGGGAGGTGCTTGTCGCCATGGGCACACACAATGTCCTCTTGCAGGTTATAATGCTGCCCAACGGGACCAAGTCCTGTCCAACTAGAGACATGAAGCTACCAACGTCCAGCAAAGCGTTCCCCCTTTGTCCATTCACTGCAACAGTTCCTGACTGGACTCTCGCCTCACGACCTCGGGGGAGGGGCTGGTCATCGAGCAGAATTGTCTGAGATGACATCACTCCTCCCACATTGATGTACTGGAGGGACCATAACTGCAGCCCGTCTGAGGCTCGTGCTCCTTCACCCAGGTTCTCACTTCTCCAGGAAGAACATGGAGGAGTTGTTCCAGGATAATGGCCTCTCCAATGCGATGGTAGAAGGACTCCAGCCGGTGGTTTCAGTCGGGTTCTCACAGGAGGGAACAATGGTCGACTTGAACTGCTGGCAGTAGGTCTCCAGGGAGATGTCAAAGGAGAGTGAGGTCAGGATATGAATGGGCCTAATCCTCACCCTGTGTAGGCCTCTAAGACTCGAGTTAGTGACGTCAACCTGTAAATATGTCATTTTTTTCCTTTGCTCTTTGTAAATGGCTGCTGGCAATTATGAATAGTTTCCTGGAGTGACAGCAAAGCAGGAAAAAGGCTTTCAGAGTTCAGAGAGAGGATTCAGGGTCAGAGTGCCGAGCTGCCAGAGCAGCACCAGGGCCATCCAGGACTTCCACAGGCCCTCGGTGGCACAAGCCACACCAGCACCTGGACACTGGCACAGTCACTACTCAGAGGGTTAGCAGGGTTAGCAGGGTTAGCAAGGGCAGCTTATAAGGACGACCCAGACCAGACATCCGGCTTTACAGTGACCCCAAGATCCCCCAATGTCAGACTGAAGAAGAAAAGCCTTTAGGTTTTTCTGTGCTGCACATGTGTTGCCCACTCTGCCACACTCCAACTCACTGGCAGCTAAAATGGCCCCGCTTTTATACACGAATGCCCCTCCCATGGGCATTACATAACCCAAATACAATTACAAAAAGAACACAATTTTCCCCAAAGTAATACATAAAAAATATTTCCCAGATTATTGAAGAATCGGCCGGATTGTAGAGCTGCAGCTGGACAGATGGACAGGGTCAGGGCCTGTTTAACATTCACACAGTTAGAAAAAAACACATGATGGTTTAGTTTTCCACACCACAGGTGAGAGATGATTCTATTTTTTATAATTCATTATTATTGTAATGATCTTGTTCCATCTCTTCCCTGTTATTGTCTGATAAAGGAGAATTGTCCAGTACCTGTCCTGCTGAGGCCGGTGATGAGGTCCTGGTAGTAAAAGGTGATGGGCCTTTGTGTGACCGGCTTGGCCCACAGTGGGAGCAGCAGCTGGGCCCCAAACCAGAGCAGAGCCTGGAGGGACCGGCCCATTGTGTGGCACTTCACTCTGGGCCTGTGGAGACACAGACTGTGGCTCAGTGTCGCCCATAACAACCATGAAACAGAATCCTCACACAAATTATTAAAACATGTTTCAAAGCATTCCATTCATCCTTGTGTGACTTTTTACAGCGCTCACCAGCAGAGGTCGCCAGAAGCACTCACACATGAGGCTGTTACATCAGACCAGGCTCGTCCTGACACTCTGAGAGAGGGAGGAGCCAGAGCGTCCACAGACAACAGTTTGATTTATATGTGCAGCGGGGCTCTATTTTTAAAAAAAATAGGCAAAAGGTGAATTCCAAGTGCTCAGGTGGATTTATTGTTCCAAACTCCGAAGTGCAAAAATAGTGAAAAATAGTGCTAAATATTTACAGTGAGGAATAATGTCCAAAACCCCAAAATACGTATATTTACTGCGTTCAAACATGGAGTTTCTCAGACTCTCTCCCACACTGTTACCTGCTCTGTAGACGGTGACGGACTCCTCCCCCAGCCAAGAGCCCCTCCCCTTTTACCCCTCACTTTCCCCTGGATATTCGGATATCGAACTATTAAGAGATTTGTAGCTGATTCAGAGCCCTGCCACAGTGTACCCCCCGCCCCGCCACAGCGTACCCCCAACCCTGCCCCGCCACAGTGTACCCCCCGCCCCGCCACAGTGTACCCCCAACCCTGCCCCGCCACAGTGTACCCCCCGCCCCGCCACAGCGTACCCCCAACCCTGCCCCGCCACAGTGTACCCCCCGCCCCGCCACAGTGTACCCCCCGCCCCGCCACAGTGTACCCCCCGCCCCGCCACAGTGTACCCCCAACCCTGCCCCGCCACAGTGTACCCCCCGCCCCGCCACAGTGTACCCCCCGCCCCGCCACAGTGTACCCCCAACCCTGCCCCGCCACAGTGTACCCCCCCGCCCCGCCACAGTGTACCCCCCGCCCCCGCCACAGTTACATGAACATACGTGATGTTACATAGAACATACATGATGTCACATAGAACATACATGATGTCACATAGAACACACATGATGTTACATGAACATACGTGATGTTACATAGAACATACATGATGTTACATGAACACACATGATGTCACATAGAACATACATGATGTCACATAGAACATACATGATGTCACATAGAACACACATGATGTTACATAGAACACACATGATGTTACATGAACATACATGATGTTACATAGAACATACATGATGTCACATAGAACATACATGATGTTACATAGAACATACATGATGTTACATAGAACATACATGATGTTAAATGAACATACATGATGTTACATGAACATACATGATGTCACATAGAACATACATGATGTTACATGAACATACATAATGTTACATAGAACATACATGATGTCACATAGAACATACATGATGTTAAATGAACATACATGATGTTACATGAACATACATAATGTTACATTGAACATACATGATGTTACATGAACATACATGATGTTACATGAACATACATGATGTTACATGAACATACATGATGTCACATAGAACATACATGATGTCACATAGAACACACATGATGTTACATGAACATACGTGATGTTACATAGAACATACATGATGTTACATAGAACATACATGATGTTACATGAACACACATGATGTCACATAGAACATACATGATGTCACATAGAACATACATGATGTCACATAGAACACACATGATGTTACATGAACATACGTGATGTTACATAGAACATACATGATGTCACATAGAACATACATGATGTCACATAGAACACACATGATGTTACATAGAACATACATGATGTCACATAGAACATACATGATGTCACATAGAACACACATGATGTTACATGAACATACGTGATGTTACATAGAACATACATGATGTTACATAGAACATACATGATGTTACATGAACACACATGATGTCACATAGAACATACATGATGTCACATAGAACATACATGATGTCACATAGAACACACATGATGTTACATGAACATACATGATGTCACATAGAACATACATGATGTTACATAGAACACACATGATGTTACATAGAACATACATGATGTTAAATGAACATACATGATGTTACATGAACATACATGATGTTACATAGAACATACATGATGTCACATAGAACATACATGATGTTACATAGAACATACATGATGTTACATAGAACATACATGATGTTAAATGAACATACATGATGTTAAATGAACATACATGATGTTACATGAACATACATGATGTCACATAGAACATACATGATGTTACATGAACATACATGATGTTACATGAACATACATGATGTTACATGAACATACATGATGTTACATGAACATACATGATGTCACATAGAACATACATGATGTTACATGAACATACATAATGTTACATAGAACATACATGATGTCACATAGAACATACATGATGTCACATAGAACATACATGATGTTAAATGAACATACATGATGTTACATGAACATACATAATGTTACATGAACATACATGATGTTACATGAACACACATGATGTTACATGAACATACATGATGTTACATGAACATACATAATGTTACATAGAACATACATGATGTTAAATGAACATACATGATGTTACATGAACATACATAATGTTACATTGAACATACATGATGTTACATGAACATACATGATGTTACATGAACATACATGATGTTACATGAACATACATGATGTTACATGAACATACATAATGTTACATAGAACATACATGATGTCACATAGAACATACATGATGTTACATAGAACATACATGATGTTACATAGAACATACATGATGTTACATGAACATACATGATGTCACATAGAACATACATGATGTCACATAGAACATACATGATGTTACATAGAACATACATGATGTTACATAGAACATACATGATGTTACATAGAACATACATGATGTTACATGAACATACATAATGTTACATAGAACATACATGATGTTAAATGAACATACATGATGTTACATGAACATACATGATGTTACATGAACATACATGATGTTACATGAACATACATAATGTTACATAGAACATACATGATGTTACATGAACATACATGATGTCACATAGAACATACATGATGTTACATAGAACATACATGATGTTACATAGAACATACATGATGTTACATAGAACATACATGATGTTACATAGAACATACATGATGTCACATAGAACATACATGATGTCACATAGAACATACATGATGTTACATAGAACATACATGATGTTACATAGAACATACATGATGTTACATAGAACATACATGATGTTACATGAACATACATGATGTTACATGAACATACATGATGTCACATAGAACATACATGATGTTACATAGAACATACATGATGTTACATAGAACATACATGATGTTACATAGAACATACATGATGTTACATAGAACATACATGATGTTACATGAACATACATAATGTTACATAGAACATACATGATGTTAAATGAACATACATGATGTTACATAGAACATACATGATGTTACATGAACATACATAATGTTACATAGAACATACATGATGTTAAATGAACATACATGATGTTACATGAACATACATGATGTTACATTTTTGGTATTCCTCACTTTTTGACTTTCGTTAATGTAATTTCTATGTTCATGCTTTTGAGAACATTTACCATTTTAAGTGAGATTTGAGAAGTCCTTTCAACGTAACTTTTACATGTAACAATTTGCCGTTGCCAAGCAACCAACATTCTATGGCAGTTACTCCCCTCAGAACTCCAGTGGTTTGAATGGGAACAGTCAAAATGACTGAGTTCCTGCAGTTTTATAATTCGGGGAGCCTTAATCTTCACGTATCATCAAAATAGCTTATTAATACTATTTTACAATTTTATTCTGGTGAGAAATATCTTCAAGCTTTTGTTTTGAAGGTGAGTGATCTTCGTTTACGTTCGGCAGCTTCCGTTATCATTCAAGTGGAAGAATGAGATTATAAAATGCCATTTACGACTTGAAACTTCAAACTTAAATACTTTGTACAGGACTTTATTATATAAAGCTAACTTGGACTGAGAATTTCTCACCTTTCTGTTCTGCAGAGTTCTGCTGCTCAGACGCCAGGTGGCGCGTGTTTGCGTCAAAGTCCCGTGCGGCTCGTCTCCTAAACGGGAGCGGAAGGACCAGGACGTGTCCGCGGGTGTCACTCTGCTCCGGAGTGCTGCAGATCACGCGGGAGATCACGGTGGAGATTGTGCTGTACCTGCGGGAGGACGCGGGGGAGCGCACGGATTGGCTGCAGCGGCGTAACTCCCATAAAGCCCCGGGGCAGAGTCTGAGACGAGGCTCCTGTTTCCATTTGAGAAACAAATGCCCCACAAAAAGCTCCAAATGCAACAAACTCTAACCAAAAGTCAAACTGTATCCATGGGTTTCAGAATGATGAGAAGTTTGGAGCGTTGCCATAGCAATTCAAAATAAAATATTCTATCTTTTCAGTTCACCCAAAATCACAACAGCGCTGGCCTTGAGGGGGGAAAGTTCCAAAATGTTGCATGAAACTGGAAACTGAAAATCATGAATAATGAAGAGCGCCAGGGCCGGATCAAAGGTGTAGGGCCTCACCGGCCTCTCCAGCCGAGGGCCTCACCAGCCGAGGGCCTCACCAGCCGAGGGCCTCACCAGCCGAGGGCTGGTAATTGTTGAGGCATTTTGAAGATCGGCTGTGGCTGTTCAAAGGGGCCCCTGAGACCATCCCACACATAACTGCAGGTGCAGATGCTGCAGGGACAGAACACATGGAGCTCCATCTCCAGGAGCTGGCATAGTGTAAGAAACATCTGTGCACTATATATATATATATATATATATATATATATATATATATACATACATACACACATAGTGTAAGAAACATCTGTGCAGAGTACAGGCTGAAGACCCCAAGGACAAAGTGGAAACACCTCCAAAGGTGGAGAACGACAGAGGTTAATGAACAGAATTCACAAACATAAAACAATGAACAATGATAAAACAACCTATATAAGTAAAAAGGAAAACACTTGAAATCTGCTATAGGATAAAAATGTAAATAGGGTTATTATGTACAAAAAATGTAAAATTGACAGAAAGTGACCAGTGCAATGGGTGATTCAATGATGGTTAAAGTGACAGTGTTTAAGAAGTGTTCATGAGTCCAACATCAGAGGGACCGTAACCTCCTGCCTGAGGGGAGTGGCCTCCTGCCTGAGGGGAGTGGCCTCCTGCCTGAGGGGAGTGGCCTCCTGCCTGAGGTCAGGTCCTGCAGAGATGGAAGTCTGAAGCCAATCACATTCTCAGCAGAGGGCGCTGTAGTCTCTGTTTGTCACTGGCTGTGGCTCCAGCGTAGCACACGGTGATGGAGGAGGTGATGGAGGAGGTGATGAAGGAGGTGATGAAGGAGGTGAGGATGGACTCGATGATGGTCGTGTAGAACTGCATCATCATCTCCGTTGTCAGATTGATCCTCAGCTGCTGCAGGAAGTACATCCTCTGCTGGAGCTTCTTGATGAGGAGCTGATGGTGGCTCCCACTTGAGGTCCTGGTGATGGTGGAGCAGAGGAAGAGGAGGGAGTCCACAGTGGAGATGGGGGAGTCTGACATGGTGAGGGGGGGCTGTGACTTTCCTAAAGTCCACGATCCTCTCCACTGTCTTCTGGATGTTGAATTCCAGGTTGTTACCGCTGCACCAGGACACCAGCCACTGCACCAGGACACCAGCCGCTGCACCAGGACACCAGCCACTGCACTAGGACACCAGCCCCTGCACCAGGACACCAGCCGCTGCACCAGGACACCAGCCGCTGCACTAGGACACCAGCCCCTGCACCAGGACACCAGCCGCTGCACCAGGACACCAGCCGCTGCACCAGGACACCAGCCACTGCACTAGGACACCAGCCCCTGCACCAGGACACCAGCCGCTGCACCAGGACACCAGCCGCTGCACTAGGACACCAGCCCCTGCACCAGGACACCAGCCGCTGCACCAGGACACCAGCCGCTGCACCAGGACACCAGCCGCTGCACCAGGACACCAGCAGCTGCACCAGGACACCAGCCGCTGCACCAGGACACCAGCCGCTGCACCAGGACACCAGCCGCTGCACCAGGACACCAGCAGCTGCACCAGGACACCAGCCACTGCACTAGGACACCAGCCCCTGCACCAGGACACCAGCCGCTGCACCAGGACACCAGCCGCTGCACTAGGACACCAGCCCCTGCACCAGGACACCAGCCGCTGCACCAGGACACCAGCCGCTGCACCAGGACACCAGCCGCTGCACCAGGACACCAGCAGCTGCACCAGGACACCAGCCGCTGCACCAGGACACCAGCCGCTGCACCAGGACACCAGCCGCTGCACCAGGACACCAGCAGCTGCACCAGGACACCAGCCACTGCACTAGGACACCAGCCCCTGCACCAGGACACCAGCCGCTGCACCAGGACACCAGCCGCTGCACTAGGACACCAGCCCCTGCACCAGGACACCAGCAGCTGCACCAGGACACCAGCCGCTGCACCAGGACACCAGCCGCTGCACTAGGACACCAGCCCCTGCACCAGGACACCAGCCGCTGCACCAGGACACCAGCCGCTGCACCAGGACACCAGCCGCTGCACCAGGACACCAGCCGCTGCACCAGGACACCAGCAGCTGCACCAGGACACCAGCCACTGCACTAGGACACCAGCCCCTGCACCAGGACACCAGCCGCTGCACCAGGACACCAGCCGCTGCACTAGGACACCAGCCTCTGCACCAGGACACCAGCCGCTGCACCAGGACACCAGCCGCTGCACCAGGACACCAGCCGCTGCACCAGGACACCAGCAGCTGCACCAGGACACCAGCCGCTGCACCAGGACACCAGCCGCTGCACCAGGACACCAGCCGCTGCACCAGGACACCAGCAGCTGCACCAGGACACCAGCCACTGCACTAGGACACCAGCCCCTGCACCAGGACACCAGCCGCTGCACCAGGACACCAGCCGCTGCACCAGGACACCAGCCGCTGCACCAGGACACCAGCCGCTGCACCAGGACACCAGCCGCTGCACCAGGACACCAGCCGCTGCACCAGGACACCAGCCGCTGCACCAGGACACCAGCCGCTGCACCAGGACACCAGCCGCTGCACCAGGACACCAGCCGCTGCACCAGGACACCAGCCGCTGCACCAGGACACCAGCAGCTGCACCAGGACACCAGCAGCTGCACCAGGACACCAGCCGCTGCACCAGGACACCAGCCGCTGCACCAGGACACCAGCCGCTGCACCAGGACACCAGCCCCTGCACCTCCTGTAGACAGTCGTTGTATGGAGTCGATGACATTCATAGAACTGTCCCTGCCGCCCCTGAAGAGACTGCAGGCTGTTTTTATTGAAGGTAAAGCCTTCTGGAGCTACATGACTGAGCAGGAAAGTCATTGTAACTGAGTTCAAAGTCTGTCCTTGTGTCTGTCATTTGCTCTAATGATGGTGACATGAGAGCCCAGCTTGTGCTCTCCTAGAGCCCTGGAGCCCTGGGCCGATGCTAACAGCAGGAACACACAGAGCATGCTAACAGCAGGAACAGATAACCACAGGGCCCCAGAGAGATAACGCTGCTTTTTCCTCAGCGCGTCTTTGAAAGCAGATGTCTTTGACAGCTGTGTTTCCTGGAAGTCCATGTTTGGTTCTGTTGGAAACACGTGAAATGAGTGTTTATGTGTGCGGCTGGTGACGATGGATGTGAAGGACGTCCGCAGACCTTGTCTGCCGTCGTAACCCTGATGAAAGCAGTCACCAGGAGCCACACATGTCTAGGGGCCGCAAATGCCCTGACTGAGTTCTGAAGTGAGGACAGGGGCCACAAGTGCTTACACGTTCCAGCCTGTGAGAGAACACTGTAGGCTCAGTCTGAAAGGTCATTTCAAAAAGAGTCATTTTCAAACACTATTTGAGTCCCGCATTTGATCAGAAATGGATGACACAAACTGAACCAACAATTAGGCAACGGACATTTGAAACATTCAAATACTACACTTCTGACTGACTTTGGACTAAAACAAAAAAATCTAATCTTTGTGTTTCTCGTTGTCATGGAATTAGACATACACCCGATGCTATTCCTTAACACATTGAGAACACAATTCAACTTAGAATATTAAACGACACAGAAACATCAGACATTTGTGTGGCATGCATGGGAGAAAACGCGGGGACTGTGTCAGCCAAGCCGTTGTAAGGAGCCTGGCTGACCCTCCTGCGTCTCACCCCGTTTTTTCCCATGCTGGTTGGTTTTATTAGATATTCTGGAATAGGCGGGTCACATTTCTCATTGGTCAGCCTCACATCAAGGCACTTGGTATTTTTCCGTAGAGATCAAGCCTTGGGTAAACATTACCCAGACTCGTCTGGGTTATCACCCCCCCTAGGGTAAACATCCTTTGGCCATCTTTACGACCCCTTCACAAATCCAGTTTGTCACACACCCGTTCTTCTCTTAGACTAATGATGCAGATAATATATCACTATTATGCAGATAAAATACATCACAGAAATATAATCATATATTCACATTTTATCACATTTCCCTCCTGTTTATCAAAGCATTAGTCACTGTCTCATATGCCAAACACATTATTCTTTTCAGTTTTCAACATGTCTTTCATATTGGTGTTAAAATGACACTTTTACACACAAAAAGTTTATGCACATTTCTCAACATTGAACACACTTCTTTTCTCTCGGCCCACAACATTTCTACAGCATTACTGTCCTAAATTTTGAGTCAGATTGGTCAATCTCTGTAATTTGACGAACAGACAATTTATCTTGTCTATAATTTGGTGCGGTGTGATGGGAAATATAGAAGTACAAGCGGAAAGCCCTTAAACCCGCTGCTCTCTGGTCAGTCAGTTTGACTCGTCAGGGACCTCTGGACACCCCAATAGAATCAAATACGTAGTATCAGGTGCTACTGGGACCAGATTGTCCACTAACCTCTCGACCTTGACCCTGCGGTATGGTTCTGGGTGATGCTGGTCTTTGTTATGACCATGGCTGGCCACAAAAGGGATACATAGGCACAACGTCCCACAAGTGTCCCCACATCACCATACGTCCTCTCTTGGTTTCTTAAGAGACCTCCTCCCGCTGCTCGCTTTGCTCACACCTATGATACATATGAACTGGTACATTTCCCATCTCAATTCATAATCTCATTAACATTACATGTAGTTATGTTGTAGCAGATAAAAAACTCTCTTAGTTAGTGTAAACAACAGTGGCTGTGGTGTAATATGCCATTGTGTTTCTTCAGCCTCTGTCATGTCAATTATACATTGTACATTATTACACATCATGCATTTCATAACCTTTCATGTTGATCACTTATTTTCTTCCCTCTATTCCAGGTCTGTGTATGTTTCATTTCCCGGTAAACACAGTTGTGTATGTTGATCGATTGTCCCGATTGTCCCGATTGTCCCGATTGTCCGGTGCATAATACAGGTGTTCAGCACCCATATTACCGTCATCACTGTGATGATGATAACTGTTGATTCTTTTTCACAGAGTATGGTACTCTGCGCACCGTAGCCTCTGTCTCTCGTTCATCGTAGCAGAGTATCGTACTTTGCATACTGTAGAATCTCTGTCTGTTGTCTCTGCATACAAAAACGAAGAATACAAACGAAGTCCTGCGTCTGCGATGTTATGGATCTGGTGCTGTGTTGTCCAGACATTTCTCTCACTTTCCCATGAGAGCACCCATGATCTCGTCCCTCCAATGGTCGGTGTGAGGACGACACGGTGTGGCTCCGTCCACTGGCTGTCCCACTTGGATTGTCTCTGTAAACACCACATCTCCAACACGTTCTCTGTGGTGATAAACAAAGTCTTTTCGACAATTCAGTGCATTTCAAACAGTTTTCTTGTTTGCAATTTTTTTTTAGTAATTATTGATTCGGAATATTTGTTTACACGTACATATCCCTCCTTTTTGAGATATGGAATTCCCATTTCTCAAACTTCTACATAATTCTACATTTAACCAAAATTCAATAATCCAGATAGTTTACAACTTTCACTAATCCAAGATGTAATCAAGGAAGAGATGGAATTGCGTCTGTCTTCCACTCCGCAATGTCACCTCTTGACCTTTCACAGTTCAGTGGTCACATCCCTGGCTGAGCCCCCCCTTCCACGGCACTGGGCCCCCACCCTGTGTGTCCAATCAGTCTATGTGTGTAATCTTACACTGCCAAACCTGTAACTTGTAAATCTGTTTTACCACCATTTGTTTCAAACTCCAAATGTTTCAAACTCTAAATGTTTCAAACTCTAAAAGTTTCAAACTCCAAATGTTTCAAACTCTAAAATGTTTCAAACTATAAATGTTTGGTGCGTATGTATGTATGTGTGTGTGTATGTGTCAAATACATCAAACAATACTAATTATCTCAATAATTCCCCCGTTGAGCTGGCCATAAGGGTCAGTTCACAACTTAGAATTTTTAACATCAAATTTCACATCTCCTCTGTGGGTGTGGCCTGAATAAAGTCACCCATCTAATGTAATATGTGCTAATCTTCTATATGTGCTTCAGGTGAGTTTCAAACTCAATCTCTCACACCTGCTCATGTGGTGCTTTACAAACATTGTGTATTAGTTTGTTCTAGCAAGTCTATATGTGTATAACAATCAAAATGATCCTAAACCTTCCCCTTGTACATAAGGCACATCATTTTATCAGTCTAACCATCTCTTGGCTCCGACCTGAGTCCTATAATGTTTAAGTCCTGTTATCACTGGTTTTCATAACTTCTATAACGTCTAAATTTAGATGATATTGTCTTATTTAAATCTATTCAATTCTTGATGAATCTCCACAATCCTTCAGGTATTTACTTTAGAATGTCAAATTCTTTCGCTGTTAATTTTAACTTTTCCCTATTACTCATCAATCAACCCCCCCTGAGGTGTTGCCGTTGATACGCAAAGATAACAACATCTGCTCCATCCTGAGTCCTCCAGATTCTTTGCCAGTCAATAGCCCCTTAGCTCTGACTATCTTTTATGACTTGGTGTCCTGTTGTCTTTAGTTAATGACCCATTCATGTCTTTCCAAGGAGGACATCGGACGTCACTATTTAACTTATTCCCTCACTTACGTCTACATCGCAATACGAGGTTTCCTCATGATAATACAAATAAATAAGTTACTGATATAACTTTTACTATCACTTTACTTACTACTCATTCTACTCCTATGTCCAAAAACATCAGTAGTCACTCATTTACCCACATTATCACTCCCAGGCCCATGCCTGTATTTGATCCTAAATTTAAAAACACTTCTGTCTTTTCGTCCTGTACTTTCATCTAGTCATGTATTAAGTCCAAAAAGATAATTTTCCGTCAAGTCCAATAATAAAACAAAACAAAACAAAACAAAACGTAGCTTTGTTCTGTGCACTCAAAAAACACGATACCATAAAAACACAACTTTTGTCTTCTATGTCGGGGACAGGAAGTGTCCTGTCTGTGATCATCACATTCCCCCAAAATATTGGCCATCTATAAAAATCTGAATTCATCTTCATCTCTTATCAAATTTAGTGAAATCTTTATAATTGATTGTTGTCAATCAAACAAAACCCTTAAATTTGTTCTACAGAGCTCTCATTAACTATTACTTATTTCATCAGTTCAGAGCGTCCTCTGAACTGCTTTCCCTTTCTCCTGCCTTGTTGACCCCCCATATCTCCCCCTCTCTGCCACGTCATCTGAGCACGCTGGAAGTCTCCCTCCAAAATCCTCTTATGACTTTTCCTTTGTCTTTTTACAGTTTGGGGTGATAATTCTGGCATTATGTGGTCTCGGTCGTCTGAGAGAAATGCTACTTGCTTTACAGTCACGGTCAATGTCAAGCTTCTAGAGAAAATTCCATATTAGATTCCTCCGGACATAAACGTGGTGTTTAAGATTCACCCGTGACTGCAAATTTTAGATCTCTCAGAATAACGCCTTGTGACCCTTGTATGATTAATTGTGATTCACACTTGTTAGTTAATCACTATTAATCCTCATTCACACATTCACACTTCTCTCTTACTTACTTCGCTCGTGCACAGCGCTTACATTCACACATATTTCCTCAGTAATATTAAACTGGGTATTTCCTCAGTAATACCTAAACTGCATATTTCCTCAGTAATATGAAACTGGGTATTTCCTCAGTAATACCTAACTGCCTAAAATATTTCCTCAGTAATATGAAACTGGGTATTTCCTCAGTAATACCTAACTGCCTAAAATATTTCCTCAGTAATATTAAACTGGGTATTTCCTCAGTAATACCTAACTGCCTAAAATATTTTTCCAGTAAATATCAAACTAATGCATAAAAACGTTTTATGGCTAACTCTTTTTCACACACAATGTTTTGTCTGACCTTCTTTGTCGCCTGTGTTCTCCTGCTGCTTCGAAACGACGCGCTCTCCTCGCGGAGAATGAGGTGCGATGGGCGGCCACGGGAAAAGTGGACTTCTTTCAGCTGTGCACAGACTTCACCGATTCACCCGTCAATCTCCGCGAAGGGGCTGCTTGTCGTCCGGCTCGATAGGACCAGAAAATGTCATGGAATTAGACATACACCCGATGCTATTCCTTAACACATTGAGAACACAATTCAACTTAGAATATTAAACGACACAGAAACATCAGACATTTGTGTGGCATGCATGGGAGAAAACGCGGGGGCTGTGTCAGCCAAGCCGTTGTAAGGAGCCTGGCTGACCCTCCTGCGTCTCACCCCCGCGTCTCACCCCGTTTTTTCCCATGCTGGTTGGTTTTATTAGATATTCTGGAATAGGCGGGTCACATTTCTCATTGGTCAGCCTCACATCAAGGCACTTGGTATTTTTCCGTAGAGATCAAGCCTTGGGTAAACATTACCCAGACTCGTCTGGGTTATCACCCCCCCTAGGGTAAACATCCTTTGGCCATCTTTACGACCCCTTCACAAATCCAGTTTGTCACACACCCGTTCTTCTCTTAGACTAATGATGCAGATAATATATCACTATTATGCAGATAAAATACATCACAGAAATATAATCATATATTCACATTTTATCACACTCGTGCTGTTTATTTATTTACATTTCTCTTGTGTTGAGTTATATGTGTCTAAAAATACATTTATGTATACATATCTTTATATTATTTACATATACATATCTTTATATATATATTTACAGTGCAGAAGTGTTCTCACTGTGAGTAAATCTAAAAGTGACAAAAGCTTTATATGACAATATGAAATTAATAGAACACATGTCAATACTTATCAACTCTTCCCTGCACAAGCCGACTACACCAACAAAAACCCCACCACCCATCCAACCTCGCCTTTCACCTGGTATCTCCCATAGCTAGGATGCACTGGGTCTCAGCGTTGCCGGGACTTATTGTCACATTAAAAATCAGGTGTCAGTTTGGTCGTTTCCTGTAGGGTGGTGTCTTCCTGCAGTCTGATCCTCACTGCTGCTACTGCATCAGAGGTCGGGATGCAGGAAAGGACCAAACTGACACCTGAACACATATGTAAACTGTTGGACATCTGTCTGAACACCACTTACTTTCAATTCCGGGGACAATTTTACAGACAGATTCATGGCTGTGCCATGGGCTCGCCCGTCTCTCCCATAGTGGCCAACCTGTACATGGAGCACTTTGAGAAGAAGGCACTGTCCTCATTCTCAGGCATAGCCCCAAAACTGTGGCTTCGCTTTGTCGATGATACGTTTGTAACAATCAAGAAACAAGAGCTGGAAACCTTCTCTGATCACATCAATGCTGTGGACCCACATATCAGGTTTACAAGAGAAGACGCTAAGGAGAATCGCTTGGCCTTTCTTGATTGTTCCACGATCAGAAGAGAGGACGGGAAACTCCAAATAGAAGTATATAGGAAACCTACACACACGGACCAGTATCTGCTCTTTGGTTCCAACCACCCACTACAGCACAAGCTGGGTGTGATCAGAACCTTACAACACAGAGCTCAAGGTGTGCCCACCAGCTCAGAGGACAAGAAGAAAGAGGAAAACATGTCCGAAATGCCCTCTCAGCCTGTGGTTACCCCGCTTGGGCTCTCAACAGAGTGAAGAGAACCAAGAAGCAGGACAAAAGGGAAACTGAACAGAGAAGGAAGGGTGTTTCTATCCCTTATGTGTCTGGCCTGTCGGAAAAACTGCAGAGATTTTTTAGACAACACAAAGTCCCTGTTTATTTTAAACCAGGAAACACTTTAAGACAAAAACTGGTTCACCCTAAGGACAAGTTGCCGACTCAAAAACAGAGCAATGTAGTTTATTCGATCCAATGCAGTGAAGAAAGTTGTAAAGAACGGTACATAGGTGAGACAAAACAGCCTCTACACAAGAGGCTTTATCAGCACAGAAGAAATACTAGTTCAGGACCTCAGAGTGCCGTGCATCTCCATCTTGAAGCCTCTAATCACTCGTTTGAAGACGGTGAGGTGAAGGTTTTAAGCAGGGAGAAAAGATGGTTTGAAGAGGAGTCAAGGAAGCTATTTTTGTTAAAAAAGAAAGACCTTCTTTAAACAGAAATGGAGGGCTAAGATTCAATCTTCCTGGTATCTATAATGGTATACTGAACCCTTGGAAAGGTAGAGGACCAGGACAAGGACATTTAGATGCTAATCAGGTACTCAGGGTGGTTGAGCCAGGGTCTCACAAAGACAAAGAGGATTCTAATAGCTCATTAAGATTCTGAATAGGCTCGGTAGATACAAGGGGGAAGTTTCTGTTGAAACAAACAACTCCTTCTACTTCAGGAAGGCTCCGCCCAATGGGCGGGTCTTACCACAGAACAGTATTAATATCGGAGTTCTCGATCTAAATTCTTTTATTGACAATGACTCTTGGATGAGAGTCGAAACGTCTATTTTTTCTAACTGAGTCCAGATGACTACAACTGAAGCTTTTTCTACTATGAAACATGGCTTGACAAAAACACACGAGATGTAGTTCTGATAGAATCTGCTCCACCTAACTTTAAGTTTGAATCTGAAACACGAGAAAACAAAAAAGGGGGTGGAGTCTGTGCTGTCTTTAGAGATGAAATAATTACCCGCAGGTTGTCTTTTGGGGTGTTTTCATCATTTCAGTATGTATTCTTTAAAATGGAGCTAAAACGGTCTCCATCCATTCTCTTCATTGTTTTATACAAGCCTCCCCAGCACTGCCAACGTTTTATTGATGATTTTACTGAGATGCTTTCAGTCATATGCACAGACTTTGATGGTTTGGTCATTACAGGTGATTTCAACGTGCATGTTGATAATATTTGTGACAGAAACGCTAAAGAGCTTGATGCTGTCCTTGAAACCTTCAGTCTTACTCAGCATGTGAGAGGCCCCACCCACAGCAAAGGACACACTCTAGATCTCATAATTACAAAGGGGGTAAATATTTCAAATGTTAATGTGATCGATGTTGCTCTGTCTGATCATTTCTGTGTCTTCTTTGACCTGTCTGTTTCTCCCAAACCTCCGGTTGGTCCTGCAGTTGTTCAGAGGAGACACATAAGTGATGGCACAGGTGCACTGTTTATGGAAATGATAAACTTTTAAAATGTCTCATGTTCTAATGTAAATGAATTGTTGAACTCTGTTACATCTAGTGTTTTGAATGTTCTGGACACCATCACCCCTATAAAGGCTAAAATGGTTAAAAATAAGCAGAAGGCGCCGTGGAGAAATGATGATTCGGTCAGGCCACAGAAAAGGGAGTGCCGCAGGGCCGAACGGAAATGGCGCAAGTCAAAGCTCCAGGTTCAAAAAGAGATTTACAAAGAGAAGCTGAACATGTACAACCTAATCTTATGTAGAACTAGGGAAAGATATTTTTCTGAAATAATTGGAAGCTGCAGTAACACCTCGCGTGTCCTGTTTGCCACAGTAAACAGATTAACAAACCCTCCAGCTCAGCTGCCGTTAGAACTCATTTCCACATCCAAGTGTAATGAGTTTAATTAGTCTTTAATGACAAAGTTCAGGGCATTAAAAATGCTATAAATCCCACAATGCAAAAAATTACTCTAAAACCACCAAGACACTTAGAGCTAACTCACTTTGCACCTGTAACTGACAAAACTGTCCATGAGATCATCACCAGTCTGAGTTCATCTTCATGTTGCCTCGATGTGTTACCCACCAGATTTTTAAAGTCTGTGCTGAACAGTTTGTTAGCATCACTCACTCACATAGTTAACATGTCGCTTCAATCTGGAACATTCCCAATGTCTTTGAAAACTGCGGTCATAAAGCCTCTCCTAAAGAAGAGCAGTCTTGATGCCGCAGTACTGAGAAATTACCGGCCCATCTCTAATCTGACATTTTGGGCCAAAGTCCTTGAAAAGGTTGTTTACAAACAGCTCACAGATTTCCTCTTAATAAACAACTCATTTGATGTTTTTCAGTCAGGTTTTAGACCTCATCACAGCACTGAGACTGCTCTTGTCAAGGTGACAAATGACATCCGCCTGAACACTGACACGGGCAAAGCCTCAGTCTTAATTCTGTTAGATCTGAGTGCTGCTTTTGACACTGTCGATCATGGGATCCTCTTACAGAGACTAGGGGACTGGGTGGGCATCACTGGCACTGCCCTACACTGCTTAAGGTCCTATCTGGAAGACAGGAAGTACTTTGTTGAAATTGGTAGCTGCGTCTCAGACCACATGACCCTGACCTGTGGAGTGCCCCAAGGGTCAGTCCTGGGTCCCCTTTTGTTCAACCTCTACATGCTGCCGTTAGGTCAGTTGATATGCAGTGAAAATGTGTCCTATCACAATTATGCAGACGACACTCAGATCTATGTTTCACTATCGGCAGGTGAATATGGACCAGTAGATTCACTCTGTCACTGCATCCAACAGATCAGTTTGTGGATGCAAAACAACTTTCTCCAGCTGAACTCAGACAAGACTGAAATAATCGTTTTTGGCCCACAGAAACAAAGAGAAAGTGTTAGCGGTCACCTCCAGAGTCTCGCTCTAATCAATAACATCAGAAGCTTTTTACCATCTAAAAAACATTGCCAAAATCAAAAATATAGTGTCAAAACCAGATTTAGAGAGACTTATCCACGCGTTTGTCTCCAGTAGATTAGACTGTAACAGCCGCTCACTGGCCACTCCAAACGAGTTGTAAAACAGCTGCAGTACATCCAGAACGCTGCTGCTCGGGTCCTGACCAGAACCAGGAAGTATGATCACATTAGTCCTGTTCTCAGGTCTCTGCACTGCCCCCTGTGGCTCAGAGAAGAGACTTTAAAGCAGCTCTGCTTGTGTACAAGTCTCTCTATGGCCTAGCACCAAAGTACATCTTGGATATGTTAGTGCCATATGAACCATCTCGGACTCTGAGGACCTCAGGGACCGGCCTCCTGCTGGTGCCAGAGTCAGGACTAAACATGGACCGGCCTCCTGCTGGTGCCCAGAGTCAGGACTAAACATGGGGAATCTGCGTTTCAGTTTTATCCAGCTAAAATCTGGAACAGTCTTCCTGAAGATGTGAGACAGGCTTCTACTCTGACAATGTTCAAATCTAAGCTAAAAACAGTTTTGTTTAGCTGCGCATATGACTGAAACAATTTTTTCTTTGCACTCTTCTCTTTTGTTTGTGATTTTATTAGTTTAGAAAATCAGTTGGATTGATAATTTTTAATTTAGTTAATTTTATTGTATTTCTGTTTCTGTAATTTCTTTGTGATTTGAATGCATTTGTCCTGCTGTGAAGCACTTTGAATTGCCTTGTGTATGAAATGTGCTCTACAAATAAACTTGCCTTGCCTTGCCTTGCCTTGCTTTGCCTATGTGTTTCTCCCTTCAGATATGATTTAGTTTGGCTATTTCTTGTGTCTGTTTTTTGAAAATACCAGGTCATTTAAGGTTTTGTCCTTCACCTGACATTCACCTCAAATTATACATCAGATGTGACGTCCAGAGACTTGCGCCTACGGTCACTCTTTTTTGAGATGTTTCCCCAAATACGTTTTTACACTTTCTTCAGTCATTTCCTCGACCACAACTCAGAACTTGTACTTGAGTTATCAGACCTGAAACCCAGCAGGGCGTAGGGCATGTTCTATTCAATTCAATTCAATTCAATTTATTTTTGTAACGCCCAAAATCACAACAACAGTTTCCTGTTGGGCCACAGTGAAAAACAGACTAAACAATGTCCGTGGGGACGAGGGACGATGTCCAAGAGTCCTCTGTCCTTAGACTCTCCTTCTGTCCTTAGACTCTCCTTCTGCAGGAAAAAACTACAAAAAACCTCTTTGTGAAAAAGTATAAACCTGGAGGAGTTCCACATGAAGGAGATCTGACTCTCACAGACGAGAGAGAGACAGAGGAGCTGGAGCCACTGATGTTGGAGCTGGAGCCGCTCATGTTGGAGCTGGAGCCGCTCATGTTGGAGCTGGAGCCGCTCATGTTGGAGCTTGAGCCGCTCATGTTGGAGCTGGAGCCGTTCATGTTGGAGCTGGAGCCGCTCATGTTGGAACTGGAGCCGTTCATGTTGGAGCTGGAGCCGCTCATGTTGGAGCTGGAGCCGCTCATGTTGGAGCTGGAGCCGCTCATGTTGGAGCTGGAGCCGCTCATGTTGGAGCTTGAGCCGCTCATGTTGGAGCTGGAGCCGTTCATGTTGGAGCTGGAGCCGCTCATGTTGGAACTGGAGCCGTTCATGTTGGAGCTGGAGCCGCTCATGTTGGAGCTGGAGCCGCTCATGTTGGAGCTGGAGCCGCTCATGTTGGAGCTGGAGCCACTGAAGTTGGAGCTTGAGCCGTTCATGTTGGAGCTGGAGCCGCTCATGTTGGAGCTGGAGCCGCTCATGTTGGAGCTGGAGCCGCTCATGTTGGAGCTGGAGCCGCTCATGTTGGAGCTGGAGCCGCTCATGTTGGAGCTTGAGCCGTTCATGTTGGAGCTGGAGCCGCTCATGTTGGAGCTGGAGCCGCTCATGTTGGAACTGGAGCCGTTCATGTTGGAGCTGGAGCCACTGAAGTTGGAGCTTGAGCCGTTCATGTTGGAGCTGGAGCCGCTCATGTTGGAGCTGGAGCCGCTCATGTTGGAGCTGGAGCCGCTCATGTTGGAGCTGGAGCCGTTCATGTTGGAGCTGGAGCCGCTCATGTTGGAGCTGGAGCCACTGAAGTTGGAGCTTGAGCCGTTCATGTTGGAGCTGGAGCCGCTCATGTTGGAGCTGGAGCCGCTCATGTTGGAGCTGGAGCCGCTCATGTTGGAACTGGAGCCGCTCATGTTGGAGCTGGAGCCGCTCATGTTGGAGCTTGAGCCGTTCATGTTGGAGCTGGAGCCGCTCATGTTGGAGCTGGAGCCGCTCATGTTGGAGCTGGAGCCACTGATGTTGGAGCTGGAGCCGCTCATGTTGGAGCTGGAGCCGCTCATGTTGGAGCTGGAGCCACTGATGTTGGAGCTGGAGCCGCTCATGTTGGAGCTGGAGCCGTTCATGTTGGAGCTGGAGCCGCTCATGTTGGAGCTGGAGCCGCTCATGTTGGAGCTGGAGCCGCTCATGTTGGTTTACATAGAAACTCATCTTCCAAGGAACAAGAGTGATGCTCTGAAACAGATCCAAACAAAGCAAAGTTAGTTCTGGATTGAAATGAGTCCTTTACGTTTGATTGGACACTGGGGCATTTCCCCGCCCACTAAAACCATGTAGAATAGGCTCCTCCCTTCTGGGACCAGGACTCACCTGCAAAAGATGTTCTTAATCTCAGTGGGACTTTCCTGGTTAAATGAAGGACAATAAAAAAATAAAACAATAGACTTCCTGTTATTAATGTTATTAAGTCGGACTAAAGACACGCACTCGCTCCAATGCTGCTGAAATGTGCCTTAAAAATCAAAAGCCTGCATTCCGCTACCAATCCCAGCACTGCTTACTGAAAGAGAGGACATAACTTTACAACAGGTGGCCCTTATGATGTGTGAGATGCAGCATGACATCATTGAGAGGTCAGAGCGGGGCAGAACAACACCAGGCATGACCGTATTAAAGCCGGCAAAATGGATCTGAAGGCACGATGCGGAGCAGGCATCAGACATTATGGAGTAGAGCAGTTCAGGTAAATACTGCCGTTGTGTCTGCATACAACTGGAGTGTGAATGTGTGTGTGAATGGGTGAGTGGTTCCTTAATCTAAAGACCTTGAAGGTATATATATGTACCTATATTACCCCTCTCGCTCCTCTCGCTCCCATCTGAAAAGGGATTCTTACTCTCAGAGGGACTTTTCTGGTGAAATACAGGCCAAAATACAATAAATACATAATTTGGACACATCATATATCTCTGGTTTGTAGACACATTGATCGGAGTGGAGGACGCCGTCATCTCCTGCTGCACCGCTCTCTCTCTCACCTGGAGAAGCCTGGCAGCTCTGTGAGGATCCTGTTCTTTCATCTCTCCAGCGCCTTCAACACCATCAGCTCCTGAGGGACAAGCTGGAGACGGCTGGTGTGGATTACGACCTGCAGAGTGGATCCTGGACTACCTCACAGCCCGGGACTGTGTGTCTGACACTCGGACCTGCAGTGTGGGACCTGCAGTGTGGGGGACCTGCAGTGTGAGGGACCTGCAGTGTGGGGGACCTGCAGTGTGAGGGACCTGCAGTGTGAGGGACCTGCAGTGTGGGGGACCTGCAGTGTGAGGGACCTGCAGTGTGGGGGACCTGCAGTGTGGGGGACCTGCAGTGTGAGGGACCTGCAGTGTGAGGGACCTGCAGTGTGGGGGACCTGCAGTGTGAGGGACCTGCAGTGTGGGGGACCTGCAGTG
Source organism: Eucyclogobius newberryi (assembly GCF_026437365.1). Classification (NCBI taxonomy): domain Eukaryota; kingdom Metazoa; phylum Chordata; class Actinopteri; order Gobiiformes; family Gobiidae; genus Eucyclogobius; species Eucyclogobius newberryi. The sequence goes on along the minus strand of NW_027316167.1, from coordinate 43,622,882 downwards.
TGAGGGACCTGCAGTGTGAGGGACCTGCAGTGTGGGGGCGCCCCAGGGCACTGTCCTTGAGCCCTTTCTCTTCACCCTCTACACTGCAGACTTCAGACATGACACGGACAGCTGTGTCCTGCAGAAGTTCTCTGACCACTCTGCCATCATCGGACTCATCACGGACGACGATGATGTGGAGGACAGAGGACTGGCGCAGGACTTTGTGGAACCACCTCCTCATCAACGCGGGGAAGACCAAGGAGATGGTGCTGGACTTCCACAGAGGCCACTCACCCCTCACCAGTGAACATCCAGGGACGGGACATTGAGAGAGTGACTCATACAAGGACCTGGTGTTCATCTGAACCACAAACTGGACTCATAACGTACAGGAAGAGCCAGAGTCGGCTGCTGAGGAGACTCAGGTCTTTTGGAGTGACAGGGCCACTCCTGAAGACCTTCTCTGACTCTGTGGTGCATCAGCACCTGTAGGTGTGGCCTGCTGGAGCAGATACATATTAACATAATTTTCCATGTTACCTTTTCTTCTGATTCCTGTTTCTGTGGTTCTTATGTTCATGTGTTGTGTTTGACCAGAGTCTAAAAGCATTCAGAATCCATCTATGGCAAAATCAATACTATCAATCCAGTGGAATCAGATTATTTACAACATTAACATTAAAGACATACTGAATCCAATCAAACAATCAACAATTTTCGCAAAAATGAGAAACGAAACAATAGATATTATATTTTTTTACAAGAGATCCATTTTAATAACATCGAACATCGAACACAACACAAACAAACCAAATTTGTTACTAAAAAAATATGACGACACAAAACAGCTAACGCCATTTCAAGATGGCGCCGCGTATGGCAGCCTCTGTGTTTTGGTGCGCCTTGTTTTGCATGTCTTTGTTAGTTAATTGTGTGTCTGCTCTTACACCTGTGAAGAGCTCTTATCTATCAGAACCAAAACTCCTACGGACAGTTACAGATTTTTTAGCATCTGCTGCAGAAATAGCTCTCATTTTGGCTAAAAGCGTGAGATGCAGAAGAGGAAGACGAGCCGGGGTTCTCACGCGCCTGAGGAGACGCGGCGTACGATCACCTTCACCTGGGATTTTCCTCTCCAACGTGAACTCTTTACCTAACAAACTGGACGAATTGGCTTTGCTGATGAGACGAAACAGAGACTTTTCCTCTTCCCCCGTGTTGTGCTTCAAGGAGATGTGGCTGAGTGAATTCCTCCCGGATTGCGCCTGGTTTTCAAATGTGTCCGTGATCTCCAAATTCTGCTCTCCCGACCTGGAATATCTTTTCATTAACTGCAAACCATTTTATTCACCACGTGAGTTTGCCTCGTTTATCTTGGCTGCTGTTTACATCCCACCGGGCGCGCAGGAGGAGGAGCACACGCTCCCGGAGCAGGTACGGAGCGTGGAAAACTCCTTCCCGGACTCTTTATGTATCATCCTGGGCGATTTTAACAAGGGGAATCTCACCAATGAACTACCAAAGTACAGACGGTTTATTAAAGTCCCGACCAGAGAGCAGAACACACTGCATCACTGCTACACAACAGTCAGCCACGCCTTCCACGCCGTGGGCGGAGCCACGCTGGGCTCGTCAGACCACGTCATGGTTCATCTGATCCCCACGAACAGACAGAGGCTGAAGCTCTGCAAACCTGTAGTGAGGACTTCAAAGAAGTGGACCAATGAGGCAGAGGAGGAGGAGCTACGTGTGTGTTTGGACACTACACGGACACTGTGACATCACACATTCCGTGAGGACAGCATTAAACCATCACACACCATCACGGCCAGTTTTTCCTGGCCGAGAAGGAGGAGCTAAGGACAAAATGAGGAGCTAAGGACATAAGGCGGTGCTTCTTTGCTGTCTTGTTTCCTCCGAGTAGGACAAAGCAACATGGCCAAACTTTTTTTTTATCACGATAGATTAGAATATTTGGGATAACAATATAATTGACAATATAATCGACCCTAGACAAAACGATTCAAAAATCCACAATGTTATTTGTGCTAATTAAAAAAATAAGCTAGGTTTAGGGTTAGGGTTAACCCTAACCCTAACCCTAGGGTAATAAGCTAACCCTATCTTTCTAATATACATTAGAGCTATAATTTTATACCAATATTCATAAGTGTTTAAGCCAAGCAAATGTGTCCACTTTATAAGTGTCCATAATAATGTTCCTGATTCAGTTCAATCATATAACTGGCCTGTCTTTAAGGTTGCAGTTTTTATGTGGTCATTGTTCTTCTATAAGCTGTAGGTTTACGTGGTCATTGTTCTTCTATAAACTGTAGGTTTACGTGGTCATTATTCTTCTATAAGCTGTAGGTCTACGTGGTCATTGTTCTTCTATAAGCTGTAGGTTTACGTGGTCATTATTCTTCTATAAGCTGTAGGTTTACGTGGTCATTGTTCTTCTATAAGCTGTAGGTTTATGTGGTCATTGTTCTTCTACAAGCTGTATGTTTACGTGGTCATTGTTCTTCTATAAACTGTAGGTTTACGTGGTCATTGTTCTTCTATAAGCTGTAGGTTTACGTGGTCATTGTTCTTCTATAAACTAGGTTTACGTGGTCATTGTTCTTCTATAAGCTGTAGGTTTACATGGTCATTGTTCTTCTATAAACTAGGTTTACGTGATCATTGTTCTTCTATAAACTGTAGGTTTACGTGGTCATTGTTCTATTATAAGCTGTAGGTTTACGTGGTCATTGTTCTTCTATAAGCTGTAGGTTTACGTGGTCATTGTTCTTCTATAAACTAGGTTTACGTGGTCATTGTTCTTCTATAAGCTGTAGGTTTACATGGTCATTGTTCTTCTATAAACTAGGTTTACGTGGTCATTGTTCTTCTATAAACTGTAGGTTTACGTGGTCATTGTTCTTCTATAAGCTGTAGGTTTACGTGGTCATTGTTCTTCTATAAGCTGTAGGTTTACGTGGTCATTGTTCTTCTATAAACTGTAGGTTTACGTGGTCATTGTTCTTCTATAAACTGTAGGTTTACGTGGTCATTGTTCTTCTATAAACTGTAGGTTTACGTGGTCATTGTTCTTCTATAAGCTGTAGGTTTACGTGGTCATTGTTCTTCTATAAGCTGTAGGTTTACATGGTCATTGTTCTTCTATAAACTAGGTTTACGTGGTCATTGTTCTTCTATAAACTGTAGGTTTACGTGGTCATTGTTCTTCTATAAGCTGTAGGTTTACGTGGTCATTGTTCTTCTATAAGCTGTAGGTTTACATGGTCATTGTTCTTCTATAAGCTGTAGGTTTACGTGGTCATTGTTCTTCTATAAGCTGTAGGTTTACATGGTCATTGTTCTTCTATAAGCTGTAGGTTTACGTGGTCATTGTTCTTCTATAAGCTGTAGGTTTACGTGGTCATTGTTCTTCTATAAACTGTAGGTTTACGTGGTCATTGTTCTTCTATAAGCTATAGGTTTACGTGGTCATTGTTCTTCTATAAGCTGTAGGTTTACGTGGTCATTGTTCTTCTATAAGCTGTAGGTTTACGTGGTCATTGTTCTTCTATAAACTAGTTTTACGTGGTCATTGTTCTTCTATAAACTAGGTTTACGTGGTCATTGTTCTTCTATAAACTGTAGGTTTACGTGGTCATTGTTCTTCTATAAACTAGGTTTACGTGGTCATTGTTCTTCTATAAGCTGTAGGTTTACATGGTCATTGTTCTTCTATAAACTAGGTTTACGTGGTCATTGTTCTTCTATAAGCTGTAGGTTTACGTGGTCATTGTTCTTCTATAAACTGTAGGTTTACGTGGTCATTGTTCTTCTATAAACTGTAGGCTCAGCGTTATTCTTTAATCAAGAACTGAAATAAAAGAACAGCTGCATGGTCTGACCCGGTGAGCGTCCATGTCCAGCTTCAGCGCTAACGAGGGTCAGGTTTGCACTCGTCACTGAGAACATTTTAAGATGAAGATTGCGCATGCGTAATCATCCCTGTATCACCATGACAGGTGTGGCCCTGCCGTTACTCTTATCATGTCACTCAAAAGCCTTCTGCCGATATTGAGCCAGACCACTTTGACAGCTCGACTTCTCACGGCCCACTTTGGTTTGCTTAAACAGGGCATTACTTAAGACACTGCAAATTCAACCAGTCAAAATGTGGCTTTTGCTTGTTTTCTGCTTCTTTTCATCACCTGCTCATGTCATAATAATAACCTGGTTATGCTCATGTTTACAGCGATGCATCTTTGTGCATTAAGTAAGTCCAAGTTTCATGCTGAGTTTCAATTTGTACCAAATTACCAAAAAGAGTTCATATTTTTTATTTTTTGATACAATTACATATTTTCATTGTTACATCAAAGTATCAACTGTCGAGAAAAAACAATCTTCAAAACATGAGAAGTCTCACATGTCAATCAAACAAAAGCAGGATCAGTGCAGAGGCATAAGAACAATCTAATTAACATATGTATCTAATTAACATATGTATCTAATTAACATATGTATCTAATAAACAATGTGTATCTAATAAACAATATGCAATACTTTATTGTCAACACAAAGTGCAATATCAATGTTATAAGTGCTACAGGTGTTAAAGTCCATCTACTTCTCCACAGAAGTGTGTGGCCCCTGACTGGGGCCCGAGAGGGGCCGGTGAGCAGAGGGGCCAGAGAGGAGCCAGAGAGGAGAGGGGCCAGAGAGGAGCCAGAGAGGGGCCGGAGAGGAGAGGGGCCGGAGAGGAGCCAGAGAGGGGCCAGAGAGGAGCCAGAGAGGGGCTGGAGAGGAGCCAGAGAGGGGCCGGAGAGGAGAGGGGCCGGAGAGGAGCCAGAGAGGGGCCAGAGAGGAGCCAGAGAGGGGCTGGAGAGGAGCCAGAGAGGGGCCGGAGAGGAGAGGGGCCGGAGAGGAGCCGGAGAGGGGCCGGAGAGGAGAGGGGCCGGAGAGGAGAGGGGCCCGGAGAGGAGCCAGAGAGGGGCCAGAGAGGGGCCGGAGAGGAGAGGGGCCGGAGAGGAGCCGGAGAGGGGCCGGAGAGGAGCCAGAGAGGGGCCGGAGAGGAGCCAGAGAGGGGCCGGAGAGGAGCCAGAGAGGGGCCGGAGAGAGGAGCTAGTCGTCACAGCCCAGCAGCTCCAGGCGCAGGGTGATGCGCTCGTGCCACTCCCAGGGCAGGAGGCGGACGTAGCGGGCGTAGAACGGCGGCTCGAACACATTTGTTTTGTGACTGTTGTTGTCCACGTTGCCTCGGAAAAGCTGCGAGTGAGACAGAAAAGAGAGAGTGAATATTGTACAAGGCGTTTTTTTCAGTTTAGTTTGAGCTTCAGGAGCAGGAGCCGTAAACTGAAACTATGGATTTGACAGAATCTGAAAAGGTTTATTTCCAATGTCAATGAACAGAATTCACAAACACAAGAACTTTCTTTGGTGATTCAGTGCAACATAAAACATCATGTGCAACTAGAACATGTGCAATGGCTGAAGCCATTGCTAGAGTGTCTGCGTCTCTCCCTCTCTCCCACCTCCCCCTCCTGTGTGTGTGTGTGTAGTAGCTCACTCTCTCTCTCCCTCTCTCTCTCCCCCACTCCCCCCTTCTCTCTCTCCCTCTCCCCCCCTCTCTCTCTCTCTCTCTCTCTCTCTGTCTCTCTCCCTCTCCCCCCTTCTCTCTCCCTCTGTCCCTCCCTCTCTCTCTCTCTCTCTCTCCCTCTCCCCCCTTCTCTCTCCCCCTCTCCCCCCTTCTCTCTCTCCCTCGCCCCCCCTCTCTCTCTCCCTCTCTGCCTCCCTCTCTCTCTCTCTCTCTCCCTCTCCCCCTCTCCCCCCTTCTCTTTCCCCCTCTCCCCCCTTCTCTCTCTCCCTCCCCCCCCTCTCTCTCTCTCTCTCGCTCGACTGGCTCCGTCACAAAATTCTAAAGAATAAAGTCTAAAGAATTCCGCAGACACTCATAATGTCCAAATTCATTTAAATGGGGAAAAAGTAAGATAAGATAAGATAATCCTTTATTGTCCCACATGGGGAAATTTCATTGTTGTAACGCAGTAGATACAGAGGTAGATACAGAAGAAAAGAACAGATCACTTATAGGAAGTTTGAAAAACTCTTTCAGTAGAAGATCTCCTATGAACAACAACTCCTCTGGACAAAACCTCCCATTTCCCAACAAGGGATGGAGGGGAAAATAATAAAGATAAAAATAAATAAATACCATTGCATGTGATCACGACAGTAATTGCACATGAATATGTGTCATGACGGCACATAGATTGCACATGAATTTCACAGTAATTGCACATGAATCACGACAGTAATTGCACATATGATTGAATTGCACATCAGTATTAGGTTAGGTCAGTATTACGAGTGTTCAGGACTAACAGTGTTTGTTATAAAGTCTGACAGCAGCAGGAAGGAAAGACCTACAGAACCTTTCCTTCACACATCGAGGGTGGATCAGTCTCTCACTGAAGCTGCTCTCCAGAGCGGACAGAGTGTCCTGCAGGGGACAGAGTGTCCTGCAGGGGGTGAGACTCATGGTCCAGCATAGGTGTGAATCTAGCCAGGACCCTTCTGTCCCCCACCTCCTGCACCGAGTCCAGAGCACAGCCCAGGACGGAGCTGGACTTCTTGATGACTTTGTCCAGCTTCTTCCTCTCCCTCTCTGTGATGCTGCTGCTCCAGCAGGCCACACCTACAGGAGCTGATGCACCACAGAGTCAGAGAAGGTCTTCAGGAGTGGCCCTGTCACTCCAAAAGACCTGAGTCTCCTCAGGAGGTAGAGCCGACTCTGGCTCTTCCTGTACAGTCCGTGTTATGAGTCCAGTCCAGTTTGTGGTTCAGATGAACACCAGGTCCTTGTATGAGTCACTCTCTCAATGTCCCGTCCCTGGATGTTCACTGGTAAGTACTAATACTTTTGAAAATTCTGCAAAAAGTACAAGTTGTTCAAATGTCAAAAGTACAAAAGTAATAGCACACGTACTACTGCGAAAGCGATCGTAATGAGGTATAACATGTTGAAATCGTTTGAAGCGTTAAGGAGTTGAAACTGGCTAAATAAAATATAATAATAATAAAAAATGCGTAACATCACTCAAAATACATGAACATATAGTGTCTGCGTGACATCACGCAGGCATGACGTGTTGTATGTTTTTGTGTTGTGAATGTGTAGCTATAAGATGTTGTATGTTTTTGTGTTGTGAATGTGTAGCTATAAGATGTTGTATGTTCTTGTGTTGTGAATGTGTAGCTATAAGATGTTGTATGTTCTTGTGTTGTGAATGTGTAGCTATAAGATGTTGTATGTTCTTGTCTTGTGAATGTGTAGCCTGAAGATGACACTGTGTTGTGTTGTGCTGTTCTGGCACAAGGAGCTCTGTTGTGCGCTCGTGGTGACTTTGTGCTTTGATCACAGCACTCACCATAGACTGTGTAAAAGACTGGACAGCACTGGCCTACATTTTTAAAATATAAATGTAATCAACGTATCAAATATTAAAAAAGAACACACAGAAACAAAACATCCCATGAAAAAATAAATGCAATTAAGACACAAGACCAAAGTCCCACATTCAACTCATTAACATTTATTTTTGCATTTTGCAAATGTCCAATATAACGTCTGTCCTTTATAGTCGTGCAATTTCTGTCATCCATTTTTTTTGTGAGAGCGTTTTTCGCTGCTGCGCAGAGGAGGCTCCTGAGGCAACTGCTGAATGTGTCAATGGTGCTGAGGTTCTGAAAGTGGGACGATGATGGGGCAGCGGGTGAACCCGGGCAGCGCAGCGGGTGAACCTGGGCAGCGCAGCAGGGCAGCGCAGCGCAGCAGGGCAGCGCAGCGCAGCGGGTGAACCCGGGCAGCGCAGCGGGTGAACGCGGGCAGCGCAGCGGGTGAACCCCTGGTCTCAATAGAAACTGTAGCAGGGTCGGGCACAACATAAGTGGACGCACTTACATCCTTATTCATCTAAAACTTGGACAGGTTAGAAGGAAGAAAGAGGTCTTAAACATTTAAACATGGCCAACAAGGGGAAAAGCAGAATAATAATGAAGCTACAAAAAGCGATCTGTTTCCTTAAACTAAAACGCACATGGGATGCATGATCTCACAAATCAATGACTCTATTTTTTTTGTCCACCGGGCGGAACCTCCTGATAAAAGGTGTTTTTGGTTTCACAAGAAACTAACAACTCTCCATGAACCGACACCTTAACCGTGGTGGAGGGGTTTGAGCGCCCGAATGATCCCGAGATTGGGAGACCCTACCAGGGGCTTCAAGCCCCTGGTAGGGTCTCCCAAGGCAAACAGGTCCTAGGTGACGGGTCGGATAAAGATCGGTTCAGAAGCCCATTATGATGAGTTCAAGAACAAGGCCGTTTACGTCGCCCGGATCGGCGTCACCGGAGCCCCATCCTGGAGCCAGGCCTGGGATGGGTGTTCGATGGCGAGCGCCTGGTGGCCGGGTCTTACCCCACGGGGCCCGGCCGGGCACAGCCCGAAAGAGCGACGTGGGGCCGCCCTCCCGCAGGGTGGTGGGCCCACAAGGGGCCGGTGCAGAGAGATCTGGGCGGCAGTCGACGGCAGGGGCCTCGGCGACCAGATCTCCAGACACAGAGACTAACTCTGGGGACATGGAACGTCACCTCGCTGGGGGGGAAAGAGCCTGAGCTTGTGCGGGAGGTTGAGCGATATCGACTAGATATAGTCGGCCTCACCTCCAGCACAGTTTGGGCTCTGGAACCATCTTCTCGAGAGGGGCTGGACGCTCCACTTCTCTGGTGTTGCCCGCGGGGAGAGGCAGGGCTGGTGTGGGCTTGCTTACATTGCATGTGAGCATTTCCTGCTTCCGAAGTTCTTTTTCGCTCGCTCCGCTTGCTATCGCTGCTTTCCTTATTTATTTTGCTTTTTAATCAGTTTTTGTCTTCCAAACATTTTTGCTTTAGATTTTTTCAAGTAAACCAAGGATTTTAAGAACATTTTTCCAGTTTTAACGACATATCTGACGCCAGCGACATGTCCGTGAGAAGAAGGGAGAAAGACTGTGAACGCTGTCGGAAATATCAACAAGAAATTGATGAGCTGAAAACACGGATATTTGTTTTGGAATCTGAAAAAGTTCTTCACGATACCATTCCTGTGTCAACCGATGGTAAGAAGAGCACACTTTTTACAAGAAAAACTGCTACTTTCAACCTAAACCGCAGTGTGTCGTTTCCAAAACTGTCTAAAAACCAGAAAGACCAGGCTGTTTTTTGGAACAAACTTGGAGCAAAGCCTAAACGATACAAAGATAACGTGAAGTCACCTAAAATACTGCTCACAAACAGATTTTTACCACTTTCAGAGATGGAATTAAATGAAAAAAGGAAAGATGACGTGGCCAAAATACAGCGAGGAGGAACTGTACCAACAGCCAAGGTCACGCAGATTGTTTTGGTTGGAGACGGAGTGATAAGTCACGTGACGCATGAAAAGATAAACACACATTCTTTTCCAAGCGCCACTGTTTCTGAGATAACGTCACTCCTTCCAAATATTATGGCTAAGCATGGAGGAGCTAAACAGCTGATTGTGCACGTGGGTGCAGTGGACATGCGGCGGGAACAGACTGAAGTTTTGAAAAAAGACTTCTTGAAGTTATTCGACGTGCTTGATAAAATGGAAATCAAAACATTCATAAGTGGACCTCTTCCAAACATCGACAGGAGGATAAACAAGTTTAGCCGGCTTCTTCAGCTGAACACATGGCTGTCCAAAGAGTGTGCCCCGAGAGGACTACACTACATTGATAACTTCTATCTATTCTGGAAACAAGAGGACCTGTTTAAGAGAAATGGCCCCCACCTATGCAGAGGTGGAGTGAGGGTGCTGACAGAGAACCTGCGCCACGCTCTAAGGCATTGGACTGGGCCTGGACAGGGTCCTGAGCAGATAGTTAGAGAAGAGAGGAATGAGAGAAGAATTCCTGCTCCATCAGCCAGAGACCGAGCCAATGTTTCAACATCAAAAGCACCACAACCTCAGCCTCCACCAAAGGATTCATCAGCAGCTGCTCCACCACCACCAGCAAAGGATTCAGCTCCCGCTGCTTCACATTCACCTCCACCGCCTCCAGCGAAGGAACAATCTTCAAAGGCCTTGGACCCATCTGTGACAGGCCCAACAACATCCCTGTCATTGCCCCTGCCTTTAGACCATCCCTGGGTTCCCCCTGCAACATCTACTCCCACTAAAGATTCATCATTCTCCTTCTCATCTCCACCCTCACCCAGGGGCCTTCCCAGCCATTTTGAAAGTCTGATCAAATCAGGCATTAAGATGGCTCCACTCACGCCCAATATAGCAAGATCAAGGGCTATGTCAATACTTATCAACTCTTCCCTGCACAATCCGACTACACCAAAAAAGCCCCACCACCCATCCCCCCCTCGCCTCTCACCTGGTCCCAAACTCTCCTCGGCTACAAAACCGCCACCACCCATCCAACCTCGCCTTTCACCTGGTATCTCCCATAGCTAGGATGCACTGGGTCTCAGCGTTGCCGGGACTTATTGTCACATTAAAAATCAAACCAACCCGGGGCCCTATGTAAAAAGAGCCCCCCCTAGTGTTATTTCTGTAGTCACATAATCACACAGATGGAAAAACAAAATGCGAGTCAGGCCCAATCTGAGAAATGTGATTCATATTCCCTGTGAAAAGATAAAGCCCAGTACCACTGAAACTAGTCTGAAACTTGCTGTGCTAAATGTCAGATCCTTATGTAACAAATCACTCTTAATTAATAATTTCATTTCTTCTTATAATCTTGATTTTGTGTTTTTAACTGAAACATGGCTTGACAAAAACACAGGAAATGTAGTTCTGATAGAATCTGCTCCACCTAACTTTAAGTTTGAATCTGAAACACGAGAAAACAAAAAAGGGGGTGGAGTCTGTGCTGTCTTTAGAGATGAAATAATTACCCACAGGTTGTCTTTTGGGGTGTTTTCATCATTTGAGTATGTATCCTTTAAAATGGAGCTAAAACGGTCTCCATCCATTCTCTTCATTGTTTTATACAAGCCTCTCCAGCACTGCCAACGTTTTATTGATGCTTTTACTGAGTCGTATGCACAGACTTTGATGGTTTGGTCATTACAGGTGATTTTAATGTGCATGTTGATAATATTTTTGACAGAAACGCTAAAGAGCTTGATGCTGTCCTTGAAACCTTCAGTCTTACTCAGCATGTGAGAGGGCCCACCCACAGCAAAGGACACACTCTAGATCTCATAATTACAAAGGGGGTAAATATTTAAAATGTTGATGTGATCGATGTTGCTCTGTCTGATCATTTCTGTGTCTTCTTTGACCTGTCTGTTTCTCCCAAACCTCCGGTTGGTCCTGCAGTTGTTCAGAGGAGACATATAAATGATGGCACAGGTGCACTGTTTATGGAAATGATAAACTTTGAAAATGTCTCATGTTCTAATGTAAATGAATTGTTGAACTCTGTTACATCTAGTGTTTTGAATGTTCTGGACACCATCGCCCCTATGAAGGCTAAAATGGTTAAAAATAAGCAGAAGGCGCCGTGGAGAAATGATGATTCGGTCAGGCCACAGAAAAGGGAGTGCCGCAGGGCCGAACGGAAATGGCGCAAGTCAAAGCTCCAGGTTCAAAAAGAGATTTACAAAGAAAAGCTGAACATGTACAACCTAATCTTATGTAGAACTAGGGAAAGATATTTCTCTGAAATAATTGGAAGCTGCAGTAACAACTCGCGTGTCCTGTTTGCCACAGTAAACAGATTAACAAACCCTCCAGCTCAGCTGCCGTTAGAACTCATTTCCACATCCAAGTGTAATGAGTTTAATTATTCTTTAATGACAAAGTTCAGGGCATTAAATATGCTATAAATCCCACAATGCAAAAAATTACCCTAAAACCACCAAGACACTTAGAGCTGACTCACTTTGCACCTGTAACTGACAAAACTGTCCATGAGATCATCACCAGTCTGAGTTCATCTACATGCTGCCTCGATGTGTTACCCACCAGATTTTTAAAGTCTGTGCTGAACAGTTTGTTAGCATCACTCACATAGTTAACATGTCGCTTCAATCTGGAACATTCCCAATGTCTTTGAAAACTGTGGTCATAAAGCCTCTCCTAAAGAAGAGCAGTCTTGATGCCGCAGTACTGAGTCATTACCGGCCCATCTCTAATCTGACATCTTGGGCCAAAGTCCTTGAAAAGGTTGTTTACAAACAGCTCACAGATTTCCTCTTAATAAACAACTCATTTGATGTTTTTCAGTCAGGTTTTAGACCTCATCACAGCACTGAGACTGCTCTTGTCAAGGTGACAAATGACATCCGCCTGAACACTGACACGGGCAAAGTCTTAATTCTGTTAGATCTGAGTGCTGCTTTTGACACTGTCGATCATGGGATCCTCTTACAGAGACTAGAGGACTGGGTGGGAATCACTGGCCCCGCCCGAAACTGGCTAAGGTCCTATCTGGAAGACAGTAAGTACTTTGTTGAAATTGGTAGCTGTGTCTCAGACCACATGACCCTGACCTGTGGAGTGCCCCAAGGGTCAGTCCTGGGTCCCCTTCTGTTCAACCTCTACATGCTGCCGTTAAGTCAGTTGATACGCAGTGAAAATGTGTCCTATCACAATTATGCAGACGACACTCAGATCTATGTTTCACTATCGGTAGGTGACTATGGACCAGTAGATTCACTCTGTCACTGCATCCAACAGATCAGTGTGTGGATGCAAAACAACTTTCTCCAGCTGAACTCAGACAAGACTGAAATAATCGTTTTTGGCCCACAGAAACAAAAAGAAAGTGTTAGCGGTCACCTCCAGAGTGTCGCTATAAAACCTACAAACCAAGTTAGAAATCTGGGGGTAATAATGGACTCAGCCTTGAACTTTAATTGCCACGTCAAATCAATAACATCAGCAGCTTTTTACCATCTAAAAAACATTGCCAAAATCAAAAATATAGTGTCAAAACCAGATTTAGAGAGACTTATCCATGCGTTTGCCTCCAGTAGATTAGACTGTAACGGCCGCTCACTGGTCTCTCCAAACAAGCTGTAAAACAGCTGCAGTACATCCAGAACGCTGCTGCTCGGGTCCTGACCAGAACCAGGAAGTATGATCACATTAGTCCTGTTCTCAGGTCTCTGCACTGCCCCCTGTGGCTCAGAGAATAGACTTTAAAGCAGCTCTGCTTGTGTACAAGTCTCTCCATGGCCTAGCACCAAAGTACATCTTGGATATGTTAGTGCCATATGAACCATCTCGGACTCTGAGGACCTCAGGGACCGGCCTCCTGCTGGTGCCAGAGTCAGGGCTAAACATGGGGAATCTGCATTTCAGTTTTATGCAGCTAAAATCTGGAACAGTCTTCCTGAAGATGTGAGACAGGTTCTACTCTGACAATGTTAAAATCTAAGCTAAAAACAGTTTTGTTTAGCTGCGCATATGACTGAAAGGATTTTTTCTTTGCACTCTTCTTTTTTTCCGTGATTTTATTAGTTTAGACAATCAGTTGGATTGATCATTTTTAATTTAGTTAATTTTATTGTATTTCTGTTTCTGTAATTTCTTTATGATTTGAATGCATTTTTCCTGCTGTGTGAAGCACTTTGAATTGCCTTGTGTATGAAATGTGTTCTACAAATAAACTTGCCTTGCCTAGTGCCCCTCAGCTCAGCCGCCATGTGTTGGAGTTTACCCCAGTGAATGAGAGGGTCGCATCCCTCCGCCTTCGAGTGGGGGACAGGTCTCTCACTGTTGTGGCGGCCTAGGGGCCGAACAGCAGTGCAGAGTACCCAGCCTTCTTGGAGTCCTTGGGAGGGGTACTGGACAGTGCACCGACCGGGGACTCCGTTGTTCAACTAGGGGACTTCAACGCCCAAGTGGGCAATGACAGTGACACCTGGAGCGGGGTGATCGGGAAGAACGGCTTCCCAGATCTGAACCCAAGCGGTGTTCAGTTATTGGACTTCTGTGCTAGCCACAATTGTCCATAACGAACACCATATTCAAGGATTAAGGTTAGCACAAGGGTCCATCAGTGCACATGGCACCAGGACACAGGCCGGAGGGTTAGATCGACTTTGTTGTCGTGTCATCTGACCTCCGGCCGCGTGTCTTGGACACTTGGGTGAAGAGAGGGGAAGAGTTGTCAACCGATCACCACCTGGTGTTGAGTTGGATCCACTGGCGGAGGAGGAAGCTGGCCAGACTTGGCAGACCCAAGTGCATTGTGGGGGTCTGTTGGGAACGTCTTGTGGAGCCCTCTGTCAGTAGGGTATTCAACTCGCACCTCCGGGAGAGCTTCTCCCATGTCCCGGGGGAGACTGGGGACATTGAGTCCGAGTGGACCATGTTCTCCGCCTCCATTGTTGATGCGGCTGCTCAGAGTTGTGGTCGCAAGGTCTCCGGTGCCTGTCGTGGCGGCAACCCTGAACCCGGTGGCGGACACCGGAAGTAAGGGATGTCTTCAGGCTGAAGATGGAGGCCTATCAGGCCACTCTGGCTTGTAGGTCCCCTGAGGTCATCGACAGGTGTCGGCAGGCCAAGCGAGCCGCGGCTCGTGCTGTCGCAGAGGCAAAAACCTGGGAGGAGTTCGGGGAGACCGTGGAGGAGGACTATCGGTCGGCCCCAAAGAAAATCTGGCAAACTGTCCGGCGCCTCAGGAGGGGGAAGCAGTGCCTCACCAACACCGGTCACTCTACGTTCCTACCCTCACCTATGGTCATGAGCTTTAATGACCGAAAGGACAAGATCGCGGATACAAGCGGTCGAAATGAGTTTCCTCCGCCTTGTGGCTGGGCGCTCCCTTAGAGATAAGATGAGGAGCTCGGCCACACGGGGGAGCTCGGAGTAGAGCCGCTGCTCCTCCAGCTGAGGTGGCTTGGGCATCTGTTCCGGAGCCTCCTGGGCGCCTCCCTCGGGAGGTGTTTCAGGCATGTCCCACCGGGAAGAGGCCCCGGGGAAGACCCAGGACACGCTGGAGAGACTATGTCTCTCGGCTGGCCTGGGAACGCCTTGGGATCCCCTCGGAGGAGTTGGAGGAAGTGTCTGGGGAGGTGGAAGTCTGGGAGTCCCTGCTCAGACTGCTGCCCCCGCGACCCGGCCCCGGATAAAGCGGAAGAAGATGGATGGATAGAAACTAACACCTCTTTGTTCACTATCAAACTAGGCTCTTTGTTAAGACGATTCTTACACATAACGAATCATATACGAAAACAACAAAACAAAACAAAGCAGTAATTATTAGTTTGGGCGGCGAGACCCATATAGTGCTTTTTTACACTTTTACATTTTATTATTAGTAGATTTTGGAAGTGTGGCCAAATGTTGAGCAGAGGGAGTTTAAACAGGAACTTGTAGCTGCCACACCCAGACTCACAGGGCCCAGACGGGGCCCCAGGCTGCTTCATTTAGTCAGCATGTTTTGCTCCGTAAAAGTTCAAAGCTCGTCTTGTTTTTATGAGCTAATCCTGGCATTAGATGAACAGCAGAACACACGCTTTATGGATAATACTTTACCTTTTCCAACAAAGCTGAACAAGCCAAGAAATAAGTGTAAGAGATGGAGCTGTGGGCTTTAAGAGGACCATCTCTGGAGGCACAGGAGCCCCACGCTACAGGGGAATGACCAGAGCAAGTGTGTGTGTAAAACACCTGTGTGTAAAACACCCACCTGTGTGTAAAACACCTGTGTGTAAAACACCTGTGTGTAAAACACCCACCTGTGTGTAAAACACTGTGTGTAAAACACTGTGTGTAAAACACTGTGTGTAAAACACTGTGTGTAAAACACCTGTGTGTAAAACACTGTGTGTAAAACACTGTGTGTAAAACACCTGTGTGTAAAACACTGTGTGTAAAACACTGTGTGTAAAACACCTGTGTGTAAAACACTGTGAGTAAAACACTGTGAGTAAAACACTGTTTAAAACACCTGTGTTTAAAACACTGTGTGTAAAACACTGTTTGTAAAACACCTGTGTGTAAAACACTGTGTGTAAAACACCTGTGTGTAAAACACTGTGTGTAAAACACTGTGTGTAAAACACTGTGTGTAAAACACCTGTGTGTAAAACACTGTGAGTAAAACACTGTGAGTAAAACACTGTTTAAAACACCTGTGTTTAAAACACTGTGTGTAAAACACTGTTTGTAAAACACCTGTGTGTAAAACACTGTGAGCAAAACACGTGTGGACGAGTGTTGAACGGTCACAAACACTACGGATGAAGCAAGTTAAATTGATTGAACGCAACAAATCAATTACTAAAATCATTGTCAACTCAAACCGTTTCTGAACTAATTTACTCCATTGTGCTGAAAGAACAGGTTTACAAGCAGAAATGACACAAAATTACTAATTGTGTAATTGTGTGTGTTTATTTGTGAACACAATAGAAAAAGTTTGATTGATTCATGGTTCTTTTAAGTGTGTTTTGTGGGGCCAGAACGGAGCAAAGGAACTCACCAATTACACTGAGTTCAACACTTGTTCTTGCCTCATACTGGCTTTTTACAATATAAAGGTTTAATATTCTGTGTTCTGAGAGAAGTGGTTCATGACAAAGCAAGAATGAGCTTTAAATGAGCCTGTACCAGTGTGTGAGACGTACTGTTCACAACGGCGGCTTTAGACAAAAGGCCCCGTAGTCCAGCACCAAGTGACGTTGCATTGATCGTCTTTTTCTCAAATCCTTTAGGATTTTAATGCCAAATTGTTCAAAGATAAGAACATCTTACTCCTAAATGGCTGTGAAAGCAGTTAGTGAGTTAGTTCAAATTGTGAATGTCCTGCCACATTTTTAGGCCCTTCAGACGACCCCACTGATCAGACGACCCCACTGGTCAGACGACCCCACTGGTCAGACGACCCCACTGGTCAGACGACCCAATTGGTCAGACGACCCCACTGGTCAGATAGTGTGAGCACATGTCTGACCTTGTCCTCTCCTGTGCTCTGGTCCTTCAGGACTCTCCAGCTCCGCCCGTCGTTGCTGGAGGCCACTTTGAACACAGACACAAACTGCACCACGCCGAAGTCCTTGGCTCCTTGTGTGACGATGCCAGAGATGCGCTTTGTCTTTTCAAGATCCACCTACAAAACAAATCATCATTATTATATGTACGACTGATCCGTCCTTAAAGTCACAGGACACAGAACATAGAGTTTAAAATTACAATCTTTAAACTTAACTGGCACATATATTCGCCAAAATAAAGGTGTTATATGGTATTATTGTTTGTTAAATCATAACTGTCAAACTGAATTACCTCTACCTATGTCATATTTGTGCTCAGGTGCAGCCAGACAAAATATTGATTGTGGTCACTACATTTACTGTGTCTGACCTGTCACAGGGACTTTCATTAAAGGTGCACTATGTAACTTTTCTGGACTTCATAGAAATGTTATTGCTTGGAATGTTCCAAATTCTGGCATTTATCTATCTTGCTTTAAGTGAATTACTTAATGGCACAATGGACGATTTTTCGGCGATTTGAGAATGCAGGTGCACCTCTGCTTCTCCTGGTGTTCTGAGGAGCACCTCTACTTCTCCTGGTGTTCTGAGGAGCACCTCTGCTTCTCCTGGTGTTCTGAGGAGCACCTCTGCTTCTCCTGGTGTTCTGAGGAGCACCTCTGCTTCTCCTGGTGTTCTGAGGAGCACCTCTGCTTCTCCTGGTGTTCTGAGGAGCGCCTCTGCTTCTCCTGGTGTTCTGAGGAGCACCTCTGCAGCTTTTTTTGTCTTGGTCCCGTAGTTTTACCAGGTCCATGTTTTCCATGTCCATTCATCTCTTATTCGTCTTTTGTGGAATTATGTGTTTATGGGAGAGATATTCTAGGTAGTTTTAGGATAATTATTTACATAGTGGAATTTGTAGTATTTTTAATGCCCTGAACTTTGTCATTAAAGAATAATGCAAACTCATTACACTTGATGTGCAGCTGAGCTGGAGGGTTTATTCATCTGTTACTATGACAACAGGACACGCCCGTTGTTACAGCAACTTCCAGTAGTTTCAGAGAAATGTATTTCTCTAGTTCTATATAAAATGAGGTTGTACATGTTCAGCTTCTCTCTGTAAATCTCTTTTTGAACCTGGAGCTTTGATTTGCTCATTTCCGTTGGGCTTGTGACATTCCCTTTTCTGTGCAATAAACTACAGATTACATTTTTAATTGAGATAGATTTGAGACTTTTTCCTATTCAGTTTTATTCCAAGTGTAAAAAGTGGCGTTGTGAGGAAAGGCCATGCTCACCTGCAGCCATTCAGAGTGGTTGTTCTGTGCGGGGGACCAGGCGTTGGTCTTGCCCTGTTTGTCCAGGCGGGCGTACTGTGGGTGCCACGTGAACGTGTCGATGCCCCACGTGCGGTGCGAGCTGGACGCCGACAGCTGGTGGTCCGAGATGAGACGAGACTTCATTCCCAGCGGCTCCGAACAACCTGCCGTGTTTGAATACACTGTCAGTGAAAACAAGAGGGACGAGGGAGGAAGAAGACATTTTATGAATATGAAATGTTGATTGATAATGTTCCGTCCTGCTTGGACATGAGCAGCAGATGTGACAGAGGTAGAGGTCATTCTATAACCAGTGATGTCATTGAGACAGAGAGCACAACATGATGTGTTTTTGGACCAAATGATTGTACAATACAAAAAAATCACAATACAAGCAACGTCAGAGTCCCACATGAGTATTTATGGCAAATAAAACGTTTTGACGCCTCAAATGCAGCATTGGACTAATGTATTCTTCATATAGTGTTAAACAACATGCAACAACGACACTTCTGTTGTGACGACACTTCTGTTGTGACGACACTTCTGTCAACATGTCAACACGTCAACAACATGTCAACACGTCAACAACACGTCAACACGTCAACAACACGTCAGTACGTCAACACGTGAACAATTCAACATGTCAACAGGTCAACAACACGTCAATACGTGAGCACGTCAAAACGTGAACAAGTCAACACGTCAGCACGTCAACAACACGTCAGCAAGTCAACACGTCAGGACGTCAACAAGTCAACAACACGTCAACAACAGGTCAGCACATCAACAACACGTCAGCACGTCAACAACACGTCAGCACGTCAACACGTCAGCATGTCAACACGTCAACAACACGTCAACAACAGGTCAGCACGTCAACAACACGTCAGCAAGTCAACACGTCAGCACGTCAACAAGTCAACAACACGTCAACAACAGGTCAGCACGTCAACAACACGTCAGCAAGTCAACACGTCAGGACGTCAACAAGTCAACAACACGTCAACAACAGGTCAGCACGTCAACAACACGTCAGCAAGTCAACACGTCAGCACGTCAACAAGTCAACAACACGTCAACAACAGGTCAGCACGTCAACAACACGTCAGCAGGTCAACACGTCAGCACGTCAACAAGTCAACAACACGTCAACAACAGGTCAGCACGTCAACAACACGTCAGCAAGTCAACACGTCAGCACGTCAACACGTGAGCACGTCAACAACGCGTCAACACGTCAACACGTCAGCACGTCAACAACACGTCAACACGTCAACACGTCAACACATCAGCACGTCAACTACACGTCAGCACGTCAAAACGTGAACAAGTCAACACGTCAGCACGTCAACAACACGTCAACAACAGGTCAGCACGTCAACAACACGTCAGCAAGTCAACACGTCAGCACGTCAACAAGTCAACAACACGTCAACAACAGGTCAGCACGTCAACAACACGTCAGCAAGTCAACACGTCAGCACGTCAACACGTGAGCACGTCAACAACGCGTCAACACGTCAACACATCAGCACGTCAACAACACGTCAGCACGTCAACAACACGTCAACAACAAGTCGGCACGTCAACAACACGTCAGCAAGTCAACTACACGTCAACAACACGTCAGCACGTCAACAACACGTCAGCACGTCAACAACACGTCAGCACGTCAACACGTCAGCATGTCAACACGTCAAAAACACGTCAACAACAGGTCAGCACGTCAACAACACGTCAGCAAGTCAACACGTCAGCACGTCAACAAGTCAACAACACGTCAACAACAGGTCAGCACGTCAACAACACGTCAGCAAGTCAACACGTCAGCAGGTCAACAAGTCAACAACACGTCAACAACATGTCAACACGTCAACATGTCAACACGTCAACAACACGTCAACACGTCAACAACACGTCAGTACGTCAACACGTGAACAATTCAACATGTCAACACGTCAACAACACGTCAACACGTGAGCACGTCAAAACGTGAACAAGTCAACACGTCAGCACGTCAACAACACGTCAGCAAGTCAACTACACGTCAACAACACGTCAGTACGTCAACAACACGTCAGCATGTCAACAACACGTCAGCACGTCAACACGTCAGCATGTCAACACGTCAACAACACGTCAACACGTCAACACATCAGCATGTCAACAACACGTCAGCACGTCAACAACACGTCAGCAAGTCAACACGTCAGGACGTCAACAAGTCAACAACACGTCAACAACAGGTCAGCACGTCAACAACACGTCAGCAAGTCAACACGTCAGCACGTCAACAAGTCAACAACACGTCAACAACAGGTCAGCACGTCAACAACACGTCAGCAAGTCAACACGTCAGCACGTCAACAAGTCAACAACACGTCAACAACAGGTCAGCACGTCAACAACACGTCAGCAAGTCAACACGTCAGCACGTCAACAAGTCAACAACACGTCAACAACAGGTCAGCACGTCAACAACACGTCAGCAAGTCAACACGTCAGCACGTCAACAAGTCAACAACACGTCAACAACAGGTCAGCACGTCAACAACACGTCAGCAAGTCAACACGTCAGCACGTCAACAAGTCAACAACACGTCAACAACAGGTCAGCACGTCAACAACACGTCAGCAAGTCAACACGTCAGCACGTCAACAAGTCAACAACACGTCAACAACAGGTCAGCACGTCAACAACACGTCAGCAAGTCAACACGTCAGCACGTCAGCACGTCAACAACACGTCAACACGTCAACACATCAGCACGTCAACTACACGTCAGCACGTCAAAACGTGAACAAGTCAACACGTCAGCACGTCAACAACACGTCAACAACAGGTCAGCACGTCAACAACACGTCAGCAAGTCAACACGTCAGCACGTCAACAAGTCAACAACACGTCAACAACAGGTCAGCACGTCAACAACACGTCAGCAAGTCAACACGTCAGCACGTCAACACGTGAGCACGTCAACAACGCGTCAACACGTCAACACATCAGCACGTCAACAACACGTCAGCACGTCAACAACACGTCAACAACAAGTCGGCACGTCAACAACACGTCAGCAAGTCAACTACACGTCAACAACACGTCAGCACGTCAACAACACGTCAGCACGTCAACAACACGTCAGCACGTCAACACGTCAGCATGTCAACACGTCAACAACACGTCAACAACAGGTCAGCACGTCAACAACACGTCAGCAAGTCAACAAGTCAGCACGTCAACAAGTCAACAACACGTCAACAACAGGTCAGCACGTCAACAACACGTCAGCAAGTCAACACGTCAGCACGTCAACAAGTCAACAACACGTCAACAACAGGTCAGCACGTCAACAACACGTCAGCAAGTCAACACGTCAGCACGTCAACAAGTCAACAACACGTCAACAACAGGTCAGCACGTCAACAACACGTCAGCAAGTCAACACGTCAGCACGTCAACAAGTCAACTACACGTCACCAACAGGTCAGCACGTCAACAACACGTCAGCAAGTCAACACGTCAGCACGTCAGCACGTCAACAACACGTCAACACGTCAACACATCAGCACGTCAACTACACGTCAGCACGTCAAAACGTGAACAAGTCAACACGTCAGCACGTCAACAACACGTCAACAACAGGTCAGCACGTCAACAACACGTCAGCAAGTCAACTACAAGTCAACAACACGTCAGCACGTCAACAACACGTCAGCACGTAAACACGTCAGCATGTCAACACGTCAACAACACGTCAACACATCAGCATGTCAACAACACGTCAGCACGTCAACAACACGTCAGCACGTAAACACGTCAGCATGTCAACACGTCAACAACACGTCAACACATCAGCATGTCAAAAACACGTCAGCAAGTCAACACGTCAGCACGTCAACACGTCAGCACGTCAACAACACGTCAGCACGTCAACAACACGTCAGCACGTCAACACGTCAGCATGTCAACAACACGTCAGCACGTCAACAACACGTCAGCACGTCAACACGTCAGCAAGTCAACAAAACATCAACACATCAGCACGTCAACAACACGTCAGCACGTCAACACGGCAGCATGTCAACAACACGTCAGCACGTCAACAAGTCAGCACGTCAACAACACGTCAGCAAGTCAACATGTCAGCACGTCAACAACACGTCAGCACGTCAGCACGTCAACAACACGTCAGCAAGTCAACACGTCAGCACGTCAACAAGTCAACAACACGTCAACAACAGGTCAGCACGTCAACAACACGTCAGCAAGTCAACACGTCAGCACGTCAACAAGTCAACAACACGTCAACAACAGGTCAGCACGTCAACAACACGTCAGCAAGTCAACACGTCAGCACGTCAACAAGTCAACAACACGTAAACAACAGGTCAGCACGTCAACAACACGTCAGCAAGTCAAAACGTCAGCACGTCAACAAGTCAACAACACGTCAAAAACAGGTCAGCACGTCAACAACACGTCAGCAAGTCAACACGTCAGCACGTCAACAAGTCAACAACACGTCAACAACAGGTCAGCACGTCAACAACACGTCAGCAAGTCAACACGTCAGCACGTCAACAAGTCAACAACACGTCAACAACAGGTCAGCACGTCAACAACACGTCAGCAAGTCAACTACACGTCACCAACAGGTCAGCACGTCAACAACACGTCAGCAAGTCAACACGTCAGCACGTCAACACGTCAGCACGTCAACAACACGTCAACACATCAACACGTCAACACATCAGCACGTCAACTACACGTCAGCACGTAAAAACGTGAACAAGTCAACACGTCAGCACGTCAACAACACGTCAACAACAGGTCAGCACGTCAACAACATGTCAGCAAGTCAACACGTCAGCACGTCAACAAGTCAACAACACGTCAACAACAGGTCAGCACGTTAACAACACGTCAGCAAGTCAACACGTCAGCACGTCAACACGTGAGCACGTCAACAACACGTCAGCACGTCAACAACACGTCAACACTTCAACACATCAGCACGTCAACAACACGTCAGCACGTCAACAACACGTCAACAACAAGTCGGCACGTCAACAACACGTCAGCAAGTCAACTACACGTCAACAACACGTCAGCACGTCAACAACACGTCAGCACGTCAACACGTCAGCATGTCAACACGTCAACAACACGTCAACACATCAGCATGTCAACAACACGTCAGCACGTCAACAACAAGTCAGCACGTCAACACATCGGCACGTCAACAACACGTCAGAACGTCAACAACACATTAGCACGTCAACACGGCAGCATGTCAACAACACGTCAGCACGTCAACAAGTCAGCACATCAACAACACGTCAGCAAGTCAACACGTCAGCACGTCAACAACACGTCAGCACGTCAACACGTCAGCACGTCAACAACACGTCAGCACGTTAACACGTCAGCACGTCAACAACACGTCAGCACGTCAACATATCAGCACGTCAACAGCAAGTCAACAACACGTCAGCACGTCAACACATCAGTACGTCAGCTCGTCAACAAATCAACAACACGTCAGCAAGTCAACAGCACGTCAACAACACGTCAGCACGTCAACACGGCAGCATGTCAACACATCAGCACGTCAACAACACGTCAGCACGTCAACAACACGTCAACAACAAGTCGGCACGTCAACAACACGTCAGCAAGTCAACTACACGTCAACAACACGTCAGCACGTCAACACATCAGCACGTCAACAACACGTCAGCACGTCAACAACACGTCAACACGTTAACACATCAGCACGTCAACAACACGTCAGCACGTCAACAACACGTCAACAACAAGTCGGCACGTCAACAACACGTCAGCAAGTCAACTACACGTCAACAACACGTCAGCACGTCAACAACACGTCAGCACGTCAACACGTCAGCATGTCAACACGTCAACAACACGTCAACACATCAGCATGTCAACAACACGTCAGCACGTCAACAACAAGTCAGCACGTCAACACATCAGCACGTCAAAAACACGTCAGCAAGTCAACACGTCAGCACGTCAACACGTCAGCACGTCAACAACACGTCAGCACGTCAACAACACGTCAGCATGTCAACACGTCAGCAAGTCAACAACACATCAACACATCAGCACGTCAACAACACGTCAGCACGTCAACACGGCAGCATGTCAACAACACGTCAGCACGTCAACAAGTCAGCACGTCAACAACACGTCAGCAAGTCAACATGTCAGCACGTCAACAACACGTCAGCACGTCAGCACGTCAACAACACGTCAGCACGTCAACAACACATCAGCGCGTCAACACGTCAGCATGACAACAACACGTCAGCAAGTCAACACGTCAGCACGTCAACAACACGTCAGCATGTCAACACGTCAGCACGTCAACAACACGTCAGCACGTCAACAACACATCAGCACGTCAACACGGCAGCATGTCAACAACACGTCAGCACGTCAACAAGTCAGCACGTCAACAACACGTCAGCAAGTCAACACGTCAGCACGTCAACAACACGTCAGCACGTCAACACGTCAGCACGTCAACAACACGTCAGCACGTTAACACGTCAGCACGTCAACAACACGTCAGCACGTCAACATATCAGCACGTCAACAGCAAGTCAACAACACGTCAGCACGTCAACACATCAGTACGTCAGCTCGTCAACAAATCAACAACACGTCAGCAAGTCAACAGCACGTCAACAACACGTCAGCACGTCAACACGGCAGCATGTCAACAACACGTCAGCACGTCAACAAGTCAGCACGTCAACAACACGTCAGCAAGTCAACACGTCAACAACACGTCAATACGTGAGCACGTCAAAACGTGAACAAGTCAACACGTCAGCACGTCAACAACACGTCAGCAAGTCAACACGTCAGGACGTCAACAAGTCAACAACACGTCAACAACAGGTCAGCACGTCAACAACACGTCAGCACGTCAACAACACGTCAGCACGTCAACACGTCAGCATGTCAACACGTCAACAACACGTCAACAACAGGTCAGCACGTCAACAACACGTCAGCAAGTCAACACGTCAGCACGTCAACAAGTCAACAACACGTCAACAACAGGTCAGCACGTCAACAACACGTCAGCAAGTCAACACGTCAGGACGTCAACAAGTCAACAACACGTCAACAACAGGTCAGCACGTCAACAACACGTCAGCAAGTCAACACGTCAGCACGTCAACAAGTCAACAACACGTCAACAACAGGTCAGCACGTCAACAACACGTCAGCAAGTCAACACGTCAGCACGTCAACAAGTCAACAACACGTCAACAACAGGTCAGCACGTCAACAACACGTCAGCAAGTCAACACGTCAGCACGTCAACAAGTCAACTACACGTCACCAACAGGTCAGCACGTCAACAACACGTCAGCAAGTCAACACGTCAGCACGTCAACAAGTCAACAACACGTCAACAACAGGTCAGCACGTCAACAACACGTCAGCAAGTCAACACGTCAACACATCAGCACGTCAACTACACGTCAGCACGTCAAAACGTGAACAAGTCAACACGTCAGCACGTCAACAACACGTCAACAACAGGTCAGCACGTCAACAACACGTCAGCAAGTCAACACGTCAACACATCAGCACGTCAACTACACGTCAGCACGTCAAAACGTGAACAAGTCAACACGTCAGCACGTCAACAACACGTCAACAACAGGTCAGCACGTCAACAACACGTCAGCAAGTCAACACGTCAGCACGTCAACAAGTCAACAACACGTCAACAACAGGTCAGCACGTCAACAACACGTCAGCAAGTCAACACGTCAGCACGTCAACACGTGAGCACGTCAACAACGCGTCAACACGTCAACACGTCAGCACGTCAACAACACGTCAACACGTCAACACATCAGCACGTCAACTACACGTCAGCACGTCAAAACGTGAACAAGTCAACACGTCAGCACGTCAACAACACGTCAACAACAGGTCAGCACGTCAACAACACGTCAGCAAGTCAACACGTCAGCACGTCAACAAGTCAACAACACGTCAACAACAGGTCAGCACGTCAACAACACGTCAGCAAGTCAACACGTCAGCACGTCAACACGTGAGCACGTCAACAACGCGTCAACACGTCAACACATCAGCACGTCAACAACACGTCAGCACGTCAACAACACGTCAACAACAAGTCGGCACGTCAACAACACGTCAGCAAGTCAACTACACGTCAACAACACGTCAGCACGTCAACAACACGTCAGCACGTCAACAACACGTCAGCACGTCAACACGTCAGCATGTCAACACGTCAACAACACGTCAACAACAGGTCAGCACGTCAACAACACGTCAGCAAGTCAACACGTCAGCACGTCAACAAGTCAACAACACGTCAACAACAGGTCAGCACGTCAACAACACGTCAGCAAGTCAACACGTCAGCAGGTCAACAAGTCAACAACACGTCAACAACATGTCAACACGTCAACAACATGTCAACACGTCAACAACACGTCAACACGTCAACAACACGTCAGTACGTCAACACGTGAACAATTCAACATGTCAACACGTCAACAACACGTCAACACGTGAGCACGTCAAAACGTGAACAAGTCAACACGTCAGCACGTCAACAACACGTCAGCAAGTCAACTACACGTCAACAACACGTCAGCACGTCAACAACACGTCAGCATGTCAACAACACGTCAGCACGTCAACACGTCAGCATGTCAACACGTCAACAACACGTCAACACGTCAACACATCAGCATGTCAACAACACGTCAGCACGTCAACAACACGTCAGCAAGTCAACACGTCAGGACGTCAACAAGTCAACAACACGTCAACAACAGGTCAGCACGTCAACAACACGTCAGCAAGTCAACACGTCAGCACGTCAACAAGTCAACAACACGTCAACAACAGGTCAGCACGTCAACAACACGTCAGCAAGTCAACACGTCAGCACGTCAACAAGTCAACAACACGTCAACAACAGGTCAGCACGTCAACAACACGTCAGCAAGTCAACACGTCAGCACGTCAACAAGTCAACAACACGTCAACAACAGGTCAGCACGTCAACAACACGTCAGCAAGTCAACACGTCAGCACGTCAACAAGTCAACAACACGTCAACAACAGGTCAGCACGTCAACAACACGTCAGCAAGTCAACACGTCAGCACGTCAACAAGTCAACAACACGTCAACAACAGGTCAGCACGTCAACAACACGTCAGCAAGTCAACACGTCAGCACGTCAACAAGTCAACAACACGTCAACAACAGGTCAGCACGTCAACAACACGTCAGCAAGTCAACACGTCAGCACGTCAGCACGTCAACAACACGTCAACACGTCAACACGTCAACACATCAGCACGTCAACTACACGTCAGCACGTCAAAACGTGAACAAGTCAACACGTCAGCACGTCAACAACACGTCAACAACAGGTCAGCACGTCAACAACACGTCAGCAAGTCAACACGTCAGCACGTCAACAAGTCAACAACACGTCAACAACAGGTCAGCACGTCAACAACACGTCAGCAAGTCAACACGTCAGCACGTCAACACGTGAGCACGTCAACAACGCGTCAACACGTCAACACATCAGCACGTCAACAACACGTCAGCACGTCAACAACACGTCAACAACAAGTCGGCACGTCAACAACACGTCAGCAAGTCAACTACACGTCAACAACACGTCAGCACGTCAACAACACGTCAGCACGTCAACAACACGTCAGCACGTCAACACGTCAGCATGTCAACACGTCAACAACACGTCAACAACAGGTCAGCACGTCAACAACACGTCAGCAAGTCAACACGTCAGCACGTCAACAAGTCAACAACACGTCAACAACAGGTCAGCACGTCAACAACACGTCAGCAAGTCAACACGTCAGCACGTCAACAAGTCAACAACACGTCAACAACAGGTCAGCACGTCAACAACACGTCAGCAAGTCAACACGTCAGCACGTCAACAAGTCAACAACACGTCAACAACAGGTCAGCACGTCAACAACACGTCAGCAAGTCAACACGTCAGCACGTCAACAAGTCAACTACACGTCACCAACAGGTCAGCACGTCAACAACACGTCAGCAAGTCAACACGTCAGCACGTCAGCACGTCAACAACACGTCAACACGTCAACACATCAGCACGTCAACTACACGTCAGCACGTCAAAACGTGAACAAGTCAACACGTCAGCACGTCAACAACACGTCAACAACAGGTCAGCACGTCAACAACACGTCAGCAAGTCAACTACACGTCAACAACACGTCAGCACGTCAACAACACGTCAGCACGTCAACAACACGTCAGCACGTAAACACGTCAGCATGTCAACACGTCAACAACACGTCAACACATCAGCATGTCAACAACACGTCAGCACGTCAACAACACGTCAGCACGTAAACACGTCAGCATGTCAACACGTCAACAACACGTCAACACATCAGCATGTCAAAAACACGTCAGCAAGTCAACACGTCAGCACGTCAACACGTCAGCACGTCAACAACACGTCAGCACGTCAACAACACGTCAGCACGTCAACACGTCAGCATGTCAACAACACGTCAGCACGTCAACAACACGTCAGCACGTCAACACGTTAGCAAGTCAACAAAACATCAACACATCAGCACGTCAACAACACGTCAGCACGTCAACACGGCAGCATGTCAACAACACGTCAGCACGTCAACAAGTCAGCACGTCAACAACACGTCAGCAAGTCAACATGTCAGCACGTCAACAACACGTCAGCACGTCAGCACGTCAACAACACGTCAGCACGTCAACAACACGTCAGCAAGTCAACACGTCAGCACGTCAACAAGTCAACAACACGTCAACAACAGGTCAGCACGTCAACAACACGTCAGCAAGTCAACACGTCAGCACGTCAACAAGTCAACAACACGTCAACAACAGGTCAGCACGTCAACAACACGTCAGCAAGTCAACACGTCAGCACGTCAACAAGTCAACAACACGTAAACAACAGGTCAGCACGTCAACAACACGTCAGCAAGTCAAAACGTCAGCACGTCAACAAGTCAACAACACGTCAAAAACAGGTCAGCACGTCAACAACACGTCAGCAAGTCAACACGTCAGCACGTCAACAAGTCAACAACACGTCAACAACAGGTCAGCACGTCAACAACACGTCAGCAAGTCAACACGTCAGCACGTCAACAAGTCAACAACACGTCAACAACAGGTCAGCACGTCAACAACACGTCAGCAAGTCAACACGTCAACACATCAGCACGTCAACAACACGTCAGCACGTCAACAACACGTCAACACGTTAACACATCAGCACGTCAACAACACGTCAGCACGTCAACAACACGTCAACAACAAGTCGGCACGTCAACAACACGTCAGCAAGTCAACTACACGTCAACAACACGTCAGCACGTCAACAACACGTCAGCACGTCAACACGTCAGCATGTCAACTCGTCAACAACACGTCAACACATCAGCATGTCAACAACACGTCAGCACGTCAACAACAAGTCAGCACGTCAACACATCAGCACGTCAAAAACACGTCAGCAAGTCAACACGTCAGCACGTCAACACGTCAGCACGTCAACAACACGTCAGCACGTCAACAACACGTCAGCATGTCAACACGTCAGCAAGTCAACAACACATCAACACATCAGCACGTCAACAACACGTCAGCACGTCAACACGGCAGCATGTCAACAACACGTCAGCACGTCAACAAGTCAGCACGTCAACAACACGTCAGCAAGTCAACATGTCAGCACGTCAACAACACGTCAGCACGTCAGCACGTCAACAACACGTCAGCACGTCAACAACACATCAGCGCGTCAACACGTCAGCATGACAACAACACGTCAGCAAGTCAACACGTCAGCACGTCAACAACACGTCAGCATGTCAACACGTCAGCACGTCAACAACACGTCAGCACGTCAACAACACATCAGCACGTCAACACGGCAGCATGTCAACAACACGTCAGCACGTCAACAAGTCAGCACGTCAACAACACGTCAGCAAGTCAACACGTCAGCACGTCAACAACACGTCAGCACGTCAACACGTCAGCACGTCAACAACACGTCAGCACGTTAACACGTCAGCACGTCAACAACACCTCAGCACGTCAACATATCAGCACGTCAACAGCAAGTCAACAACACGTCAGCACGTCAACACATCAGTACGTCAGCTCGTCAACAAATCAACAACACGTCAGCAAGTCAACAGCACGTCAACAACACGTCAGCACGTCAACACGGCAGCATGTCAACAACACGTCAGCACGTCAACAAGTCAGCACGTCAACAACACGTCAGCAAGTCAACACGTCAGCACGTCAACAACACGTCAGCACGTCAACACGTCAGCACGTCAACAACACGTCAACAACAGGTCAGCACGTCAACAACACGTCAACAACAGGTCAGCACGTCAACAACACGTCAGCAAGTCAACTACACGTCAACAACAGGTCAGCACGTCAACAACACGTCAGCAAGTCAACACGTCAGCACGTCAACACGTCAGCACGTCAACAACACGTCAACACGTCAACACATCAGCACATCAACAACACGTCAGCACGTCAAAAACACATCAGCAAGTCAACGCGTCAGCACGTCAACAACACGTCAGCACGTCAACAACACATCAGCACGTCAACACGGCAGCATGTCAACAACACGTCAGCACAACAACAACTCAGCACGTCAACAACACGTAAGCAAGTCAACACGTCAGCACGTCAACAACACGTCAGCACGTCAACACGTCAGCACGTTAACACGTCAGCACGTCAACAACACGTCAGCACGTCAACACGTCAGCACGTCAACAACACGTCAGCACGTCAACACATCAGCACGTCAACAACACGTCAGCAGGTCAACACGTCAACAACACGTCAGCACGTCAACACGTCAGCACGTCAACAACACGTCAGCACGTCAACACGTCAGCACGTCAACAACACGTCAGCGCGTCAATACGTCAGCACGTCAACACGTCAGCACGTCAACAACACGTCAGCACGTCAACACGTCAGCACGTCTACACGTCAGCATGTCAACAACACGTCAGCACGTCAACAACACGTCAGCACGTCAACACGTCAGCACGTCAACAACACGTCAGCGCGTCAACACATCAGCACGTCAGCTCGTCAGCTCGTCAACAAGTCAACAACACGTCAACAACATGTCAGCACGTCAACACATCAGCACGTCAACACATCAGCACGTCAACAACACGTCAGCACGTCAACAACGCGTCAACACATCAGCATGTCAACAACACATCAGCACGTCAACAAAACGTCAGCACGTCAACACATCAGCACGTCAACAACACGTCAGCACATCAGCACGTCAACACATCAGCACGTCAGCTCGTCAACAAGTCAACAACACGTTAACAACACGTCAGCAAGTCAACAACACGTCAACAATACGTCAGCACGTCAACAACACGTCAGCACGTCAACACATCAGCACGTCAACAACACGTCAGCACGTCAACAACACGTCAGCAGGTCAACACGTCAGCACGTCAACAACACATTAGCACGTCAACACGTCAGCACGTCAACAACACGTCAGCACGTCAACACGTCAGCACGTCAACAACGCGTCAACACATCAGCACGTCAACAAAACATCAGCACGTCAACAACACATCAGCACGTCAACACATCAGCACGTCAACAACACGTCAGCACGTCAACAAATCAGCACGTCAACAACACGTCAGCACATCAGCACGTTAACAACACGTCAGCATGTCAACACATCAGCACGTCAACAACACGTCAGCACGTCAACAACACGTCAGCAGGTCAACACATCAGCACGTCAACAACACATTAGCACGTCAACATGTCAGCACGTCAACAACACGTCAGCACGTCAACACGTCAGCACGTCAACAACGCGTCAACACATCAGCACGTCAACAACACATCAGCACGTCAACAACACGTCAGCACGTCAACACATCAGCACGTCAACAACACGTCAGCACGTCAACAAATCAGCACGTCAACAACACGTCAGCACATCAGCACGTTAACAACACGTCAGCATGTCAACACATCAGCACGTCAACAGCACGTCAGCACGTCAACAACACGTCAGCAGGTCAACACGTCAGCACGTCAACAACACATTAGCACGTCAACATGTCAGCACGTCAACAACACGTCAGCACGTCAACACGTCAGCACGTCAACAACGCGTCAACACATCAGCACGTCAACAACACATCAGCACGTCAACAACACGTCAGCACGTCAACACATCAGCACATCAACAACACGTCAGCACGTCAACAACACATTAGCACGTCAACACATCAGCACGTCAACAACACGTCAGCACGTCAACACGTCAGCACGTCAACAACACGTCAGCACGTCAACACGTCAGCACGTCAACACGTCACTATGTCAACAACACGTCAGCACGTCAACAATACGTCAACACGTCAGCACGTCAACACATCAGCACGTCAGCTCGTCAACAAGTCAACAACACGTTAACAACACGTCAGCAAGTCAACAACACGTCAACAATACGTCAGCACGTCAACAACACGTCAGCACGTCAACACATCAGCACGTCAACAACACGTCAGCACGTCAACAACACGTCAGCAGGTCAACACGTCAGCACGTCAACAACACATTAGCACGTCAACACGTCAGCACGTCAACAACACGTCAGCACGTCAACAACACGTCAGCACATCAGCACGTTAACAACACGTCAGCATGTCAACACAGCACGTCACCAACACGTCAGCACGTCAACAACACATCAGCACGTCAACAACACGTCAGCACGCCAACACGTCAGAACGTCAACAACACGTCAGCACGTCAACACGTCAGAACGTCAACACGTCAGCACGTCAACAACACGTCAGCACGTCAACAAGTCAGCACGTCAACACGTCAGCACGTCAACAACACATCAGCACGTCAGCTCGTCAACAAGTCAACAACACGTCAACAACACGTCAACAACACGTCAGCACGTCAACACGTCAGCACGTCAACAACACATCAGCACGTCAGCTCGTCAACAAGTCAACAACACGTCAACAACACGTCAACAACACATCAGCACGTCAACAACACGTCAGCACGTCAACAACACGTCAGCACGTCAACACATCAGCACGTCAACAACACGTCAGCACGTCAACACATCAGCACGTCAACAACACGTCAGCACGTCAACAACACGTCAGCACGTCAACACATCAGCACGTCAGCTCGTCAACAAGTCAACAACACGTCAACAACACGTCAGCACGTCAACAACACGTCAGCACGTCAACACGTCAGCACGTCAACAACACGTCAGCACGTCAACACATCAGCACATCAGCACGTCAACAACACATCAGCATGTCAACAACACGTCAGCACGTCAACACATCAGCACGTCAAAAACACGTCAGCACGTCAACACATCAGCACGTCAACAACACGTCAGCACGTCAACAACACGTCAGCACGTCAACACATCAGCACGTCAGCTCGTCAACAAGTCAACAACACGTCAACAACACGTCAGCACGTCAACAACACGTCAGCACGTCAACACGTCAGCACGTCAACAACACGTCAGCACGTCAACACATCAGCACGTCAACAGCACGTCAACAACACGTCAGCACGTCAACACATCAGTACGTCAGCTCGTCAACAAGTCAACAACACGTCAACAACACGTCAACAACACGTCATCAAGTCAACAGCACGTCAACAACAAGTCAACACGTCAGCATGTCAACAACACGTCAGCACGTCAACAAGTC
Organism: Eucyclogobius newberryi; assembly: GCF_026437365.1. Lineage (NCBI taxonomy): Eukaryota > Metazoa > Chordata > Actinopteri > Gobiiformes > Gobiidae > Eucyclogobius > Eucyclogobius newberryi. The sequence goes on along the minus strand of NW_027316167.1, from coordinate 43,588,669 downwards.
AGCACGTAAACAACACGTCAGCACGTCAACACGTCAGCATGTCAACAACACGTCAGCACGTCAACAACACGTCAGCACGTCAACACGTCAGCAGGTCAACAACACGTCAGCACGTCAACACGTCAGCACGTCAACACGTCAGCATGTCAACAACACGTCAGCACGTCAACACATCAGCACGTCAACACGTCAGCATGTCAACAACACGTCAGCACGTTGACACGTCAGCACGTCAACACGTCAGCATGTCAACAACACGTCAGCACGTCAACAACACGTCAGCACGTCAACACGTCAGCAGGTCAACAACACGTCAGCACGTCAACACATCAGCACGCCAACAACACGTCAGCACGTCAACAACACATCAGCACGTCAACAACACGTCAGCACGTCAACACGTCAGAACGTCAACAACACGTCAGCACGTCAACACGTCAGAACGTCAACACGTCAGCACGTCAACAACACGTAAGCACGTCAACAAGTCAGCACGTCAACACGTCAGCACGTCAACAACACATCAGCACGTCAGCTCGTCAACAAGTCAACAACACGTCAACAACACGTCAACAACACGTCAGCACGTCAACACGTCAGCACGTCAACAACGCATCAACACATCAGCATGTCAACAACACGTCAGCACGTCAACACGTCAGCACGTCAACAACACGTCAGCATGTCAACACATCAGCACGTCAACACGTCAGCACATCAGCACGTCAACACATCAGCAGGTCAACAACACATCAGCATGTCAACAACACGTCAGCACGTCAACACATCAGCACGTCAACAACACGTCAGCACGTCAACACATCAGCACTTCAACACGTCAGCACATCAGCACGTCAACACATCAGCATGTCAACAACACATCAGCATGTCAACAACACGTCAGCACGTCAACACATCAGCACGTCAACAACACGTCAGCACGTCAACACATCAGCACGTCAACAACACGTCAGCACGTCAACAACACGTCAGCACGTCAACACGTCAGAACGTCAACACGTCAGAACGTCAACAAGTCAGCCCGTCAACACATCAGCACGTCAGCTCGTCAACAAGTCAACAACACGTCAACAACACGTCAACAACACGTCAGCACATCAACAACACGTCAGCACGTCAACACGTCAGCACGTCAACACGTCAGCACGTCAACAACACGTCAGCACGTCAACACATCAGTACGTCAGCTCGTCAACAAGTCAACAACACGTCAACAACACGTCATCAAGTCAACAGCACGTCAACAACACGTCAACACGTCAGCATGTCAACAACACGTCAGCACGTCAACAAGTCAGCACGTAAACAACACGTCAGTGCGTCAATACGTCAGCACGTCAACACGTCAGCACGTCAACAACACGTCAGCACGTCAACACGTCAGCACGTCAACACGTCAGCATGTCAACAACACGTCAGCACGTCAACACATCAGCACGTCAACAACACGTCAGCACGTCAACAACATATCAGCACGTCAACAACACGTCAGCACGTCAACACGTCAGAACGTCAACAACACGTCAGCACGTCAACACGTCAGAACGTCAACACGTCAGCACGTCAACAACACGTAAGCACGTCAACAAGTCAGCACGTCAACACGTCAGCACGTCAACAACACATCAGCACGTCAGCTCGTCAACAAGTCAACAACACGTCAACAACACGTCAACAACATGTCAACAACACGTCAGCACGTCAACACGTCAGCACGTCAACAACGCATCAACACATCAGCATGTCAACAACACGTCAGCACGTCAACACATCAGCACGTCAACAACACGTCAGCATGTCAACACATCAGCACGTCAACAACACGTCAGCACGTCAACACATCAGCACTTCAACATGTCAGCACATCAGCACGTCAACACATCAGCAGGTCAACAACACATCAGCATGTCAACAACACGTCAGCACGTCAACACATCAGCACGTCAACAACACGTCAGCACGTCAACACATCAGCACGTCAACAACACGTCAGCACGTCAACAACACGTCAACACGTCAGAACGTCAACACGTCAGAACGTCAACACGTCAGAACGTCAACAAGTCAGCACGTCAACACATCAGCACGTCAGCTCGTCAACAAGTCAACAACACGTCAACAACACTTCAGCAAGTCAACAGCACGTCAACAACACATCAGCACGTCAACAACACGTCAGCACGTCAACACGTCAGCACGTCAACACGTCACTATGTCAACAACACGTCAGCACGTCAACAATACGTCAACACGTCAGCACGTCAACACATCAGCACGTCAGCTCGTCAACAAGTCAACAACACGTTAACAACACGTCAGCAAGTCAACAACACGTCAACAATACGTCAGCACGTCAACAACACGTCAGCACGTCAACACATCAGCACGTCAACAACACGTCAGCACGTCAACAACACGTCAGCACGTCAACAACACATTAGCACGTCAACATGTCAGCACGTCAACAACACGTCAGCACGTCAACACGTCAGCACGTCAACAACGCGTCAACACATCAGCACGTCAACAACACATCAGCACGTAAACAACACGTCAGCACGTCAACAACACGTCAGCACGTCAACACGTCAGCACGTCAACAACACGTCAGCACGTCAACACGTCAGCACGTCAACACGTCACTATGTAAACAACACGTCAGCACGTCAACAATACGTCAACACGTCAGCACGTCAACACATCAGCACGTCAGCTCGTCAACAAGTCAACAACACGTTAACAACACGTCAGCAAGTCAACAACACGTCAACAATACGTCAGCACGTCAACAACACGTAAGCACGTCAACACATCAGCACGTCAACAACACGTCAGCACGTCAACAACACGTCAGCAGGTCAACACGTCAGCACGTCAACAACACATTAGCACGTCAACACGTCAGCACGTGAACAACACGTCAGCACGTCTACACGTCAGCACGTCAACAACGCGTCAACACATCAGCACGTCAACAACACGTCAGCACGTCAACACATCAGCACATCAACAACACGTCAGCACGTCAACAACACATTAGCACGTCAACACATCAGCACGTAGACAACACGTCAGCACGTCAACACGTCAGCACGTCAACAACACGTCAGCACGTCAACACGTCAGCACGTCAACACGTCACTATGTCAACAACACGTCAGCACGTCAACAATACGTCAACACGTCAGCACGTCAACACATCAGCACGTCAGCTCGTCAACAAGTCAACAACACGTTAACAACACGTCAGCAAGTCAACAACACGTCAACAATACGTCAGCACGTCAACAACACGTCAGCACGTCAACACATCAGCACGTCAACAACACGTCAGCACGTCAACAACACGTCAGCAGGTCAACACGTCAGCACGTCAACAACACATTAGCACGTCAACACGTCAGCACGTCAACAACACGTCAGCACGTCAACAACACGTCAGCACGTCAACAAATCAGCACGTCAACAACACGTCAGCACATAAGCACGTTAACAACACGTCAGCATGTCAACACAGCACGTCAACAACACGTCAGCACGTCAACAACACATCAGCACGTCAACAACACGTCAGCACGCCAACACGTCAGAACGTCAACAACACGTCAGCACGTCAACACGTCAGAACGTCAACACGTCAGCACGTCAACAACACGTCAGCACGTCAACAAGTCAGCACGTCAACACGTCAGCACGTCAACAACACATCAGCACGTCAGCTCGTCAACAAGTCAACAACACGTCAACAACACGTCAACAACACGTCAGCACGTCAACACGTTAGCACGTTAACAACGCGTCAACACATCAGCACGTCAACAACACATCAGCACGTCAACAACACGTCAGCACGTCAACACGTCAGCACGTCAACAACACGTCAGCACGTCAACACATCAGCACGTCAACAACACGTCAGCACGTCAACACATCAGCACGTCAACACGTCAGCACATTGGCACGTCAACAACACATCAGCATGTCAACAACACGTCAGCACGTCAACACATCAGCACGTCAACAACACGTCAGCACGTCAACACATCAGCACGTCAACAACACGTCAGCACGTCAACAACACGTCAGCACGTCAACACGTCAGAACGTCAACACGTCAGCACGTCAACAACACGTCAGCACGTCAACACATCAGCACGTCAGCTCGTCAACAAGTCAACAACACGTCAATAACACGTCAACAACACGTCAGCACGTCAACACGTCAGCACGTCAACAACACGTCAGCACGTCAACACATCAGCACGTCAACAGCACGTCAACAACACGTCAGCACGTCAACACATCAGTACGTCAGCTCGTCAACAAGTCAACAACACGTCAACAACACGTCAACAACACGTCATCAAGTCAACAGCACGTCAACAACAAGTCAACACGTCAGCATGTCAACAACACGTCAGCACGTCAACAAGTCAGCACGTAAACAACACGTCAACACGTCAGCACGTCAACACGTCAGCATGTCAACAACACGTCAGCACGTCAACAACACGTCAGCACGTCAACACGTCAGCAGGTCAACAACACGTCAGCACGTCAACACGTCAGCACGTCAACACGTCAGCATGTCAACAACACGTCAGCACGTCAACAACACGTCAGCACGTCAACACATCAGCACGTCAACACGTCAGCACGTCAACAACACGTCAGCACGTCAACACGTCAGCACGTCAACACGTCAGCACGTCAACACGTCAGCATGTCAACAACACGTCAGCACGTCAACAACACGTCAGCACGTCAACACATCAGCACGTCAACAACACGTCAGCACGTCAACAACACATCAGCACGTCAAAAACACGTCAGCACGTCAACACGTCAGAACGTCAACAACACGTCAGCACGTCAACACGTCAGAACGTCAACACGTCAGCACGTCAACAACACGTAAGCACGTCAACAAGTCAGCACGTCAACACGTCAGCACGTCAACAACACATCAGCACGTCAGCTCGTCAACAAGTCAACAACACGTCAACAACACGTCAACAACACGTCAACAACACGTCAGCACGTCAGCACGTCAACAACACGTCAGCATGTCAACACATCAGCACGTCAACACGTCAGCACATCAGCACGTCAACACATCAGCAGGTCAACAACACATCAGCATGTCAACAACACGTCAGCACGTCAACACATCAGCACGTCAACAACACGTCAGCACGTCAACACATCAGCACGTCAACAACACGTCAGCACGTCAACAACACGTCAGCACGTCAACACGTCAGAACGTCAACACGTCAGAACGTCAACAAGTCAGCCCGTCAACACATCAGCACGTCAGCTCGTCAACAAGTCAACAACACGTCAACAACACGTCAACAACACGTCAGCACATCAACAACACGTCAGCACGTCAACACGTCAGCACGTCAACACGTCAGCACGTCAACCACACGTCAGCACGTCAACACATCAGCACGTCAACAACACGTCAGCACGTCAACACATCAGTACGTCAGCTCGTCAACAAGTCAACAACACGTCAGCAAGTCAACAGCATGTCAACAACACGTCAGCACGTGAACACGTCAGCATGTAAACAACACGTCAGCACGTCAACAAGTCAGCACGTCAACAACACATTAGCACGTCAACACGTCAGCACGTCAACAACACGTCAGCACGTCAACAAGTCAGCACGTCAACAACACGTCAGCAAGTCAACACGTCAGCACGTCAACACGTCAGCACGTCAACAACATGTCAGCACGTCAACAACACGTCAGCACGTCAACACGTCAGGGTGTCAACACGTCAGTGCGTCAATACGTCAGCACGTCAACACGTCAGCACGTCAACAACACGTCAGCACGTCAACACGTCAGCATGTCAACACGTCAGCATGTCAACAACACGTAAGCACGTCAACAAGTCAGCACGTCAACACGTCAGAACGTCAACACGTCAGAACGTTAACAAGTCAGCACGTCAACACATCAGCACGTCAGCTCGTCAACAAGTCAACAACACGTCAACAACACGTCAACAACACTTCAGCAAGTCAACAGCACGTCAACAACACATCAGCACGTCAACAACACGTCAGCACGTCAACACGTCAGCACGTCAACACGTCACTATGTCAACAACACGTCAGCACGTCAACAATACGTCAACACGTCAGCACGTCAACACATCAGCACGTCAGCTCGTCAACAAGTCAACAACACGTTAACAACACGTCAGCAAGTCAACAACACGTCAACAATACGTCAGCACGTCAACAACACGTCAGCACGTCAACACATCAGCACGTCAACAACACGTCAGCACGTCAACAACACGTCAGCACGTCAACAACACATTAGCACGTCAACATGTCAGCACGTCAACAACACGTCAGCACGTCAACACGTCAGCACGTCAACAACGCGTCAACACAACAGCACGTCAACAACACATCAGCACGTAAACAACACGTCAGCACGTCAACACATCAGCACGTCAACAACACGTCAGCACGTCAACAACACATTAGCACGTCAACACATCAGCACGTCAACAACACGTCAGCACGTCAACACGTCAGCACGTCAACAACACGTCAGCACGTCAACACGTCAGCACGTCAACACGTCACTATGTAAACAACACGTCAGCACGTCAACAATACGTCGACACGTCAGCACGTCAACACATCAGCACGTCAGCTCGTCAACAAGTCAACAACACGTTAACAACACGTCAGCAAGTCAACAACACGTCAACAATACGTCAGCACGTCAACAACACGTCAGCACGTCAACACATCAGCACGTCAACAACACGTCAGCACGTCAACAACACGTCAGCAGGTCAACACGTCAGCACGTCAACAACACATTAGCACGTCAACACGTCAGCACGTGAACAACACGTCAGCACGTCTACACGTCAGCACGTCAACAACGCGTCAACACATCAGCACGTCAACAACACATCAGCACGTCAACAACACGTCAGCACGTCAACACATCAGCACATCAACAACACGTCAGCACGTCAACAACACATTAGCACGTCAACACATCAGCACGTAGACAACACGTCAGCACGTCAACACGTCAGCACGTCAACAACACGTCAGCACGTCAACACGTCAGCACGTCAACACGTCACTATGTCAACAACACGTCAGCACGTCAACAATACGTCAACACGTCAGCACGTCAACACATCAGCACGTCAGCTCGTCAACAAGTCAACAACACGTTAACAACACGTCAGTGGGTCAACAACACGTCAACAATACGTCAGCACGTCAACAACACGTCAGCACGTCAACACATCAGCACGTCAACAACACGTCAGCACGTCAACAACACGTCAGCAGGTCAACACGTCAGCACGTCAACAACACATTAGCACGTCAACACGTCAGCACGTCAACAACACGTCAGCACGTCAACAACACGTCAGCACGTCAACAAATCAGCACGTCAACAACACGTCAGCACATAAGCACGTTAACAACACGTCAGCATGTCAACACAGCATGTCAACAACACGTCAGCACGTCAACAACACATCAGCACGTCAACAACACGTCAGCACGCCAACACGTCAGAACGTCAACAACACGTCAGCACGTCAACACGTCAGAACGTCAACACGTCAGCACGTCAACAACACGTCAGCACGTCAACACGTCAGCACGTCAGCACGTCAACAACACATCAGCACGTCAGCTCGTCAACAAGTCAACAACACGTCAACAACACGTCAACAACACGTCAGCACGTCAACACGTTAGCACGTTAACAACGCGTCAACACATCAGCACGTCAACAACACATCAGCACGTCAACAACACGTCAGCACGTCAACACGTCAGCACGTCAACAACACGTCAGCACGTCAACACATCAGCACGTCAACAACACGTCAGCACGTCAACACATCAGCACGTCAACACGTCAGCACATCAGCACGTCAACAACACATCAGCATGTCAACAACACGTCAGCACGTCAACACATCAGCACGTCAACAACACGTCAGCACGTCAACACATCAGCACGTCAACAACACGTCAGCACGTCAACAACACGTCAGCACGTCAACACGTCAGAACGTCAACACGTCAGCACGTCAACAACACGTCAGCACGTCAACACATCAGCACGTCAGCTCGTCAACAAGTCAACAACACGTCAATAACACGTCAAAAACACGTCAGCACGTCAACAACACGTCAGCACGTCAACACGTCAGCACGTCAACAACACGTCAGCACGTCAACACATCAGCACGTCAACAGCACGTCAACAACACGTCAGCACGTCAACACATCAGTACGTCAGCTCGTCAACAAGTCAACAACACGTCAACAACACGTCAACAACACGTCATCAAGTCAACAGCACGTCAACAACAAGTCAACACGTCAGCATGTCAACAAAACGTCAGCACGTCAACAAGTCAGCACGTAAACAACACGTCAGCACGTCAACACGTCAGCACGTCAACACGTCAGCACGTCAACACGTCAGCATGTCAACAACACGTCAGCACGTCAACAACACGTCAGCACGTCAACACGTCAGCAGGTCAACAACACGTCAGCACGTCAACACGTCAGCACGTCAACACGTCAGCATGTCAACAATACGTCAGCACGTCAACAACACGTCAGCACGTCAACACATCAGCACGTCAACACGTCAGCACGTCAACAACACGTCAGCACGTCAACACGTCAGCACGTCAACACGTCAGCATGTCAACAACACGTCAGCACGTCAACAACACGTCAGCACGTCAACACGTCAGCAGGTCAACAACACGTCAGCACGTCAACACATCAGCACGTCAACAACACGTCAGCACGTCAACAACACATCAGCACGTCAAAAACACGTCAGCACGTCAACACGTCAGAACGTCAACAACACGTCAGCACGTCAACACGTCAGAACGTCAACACGTCAGCACGTCAACAACACGTAAGCACGTCAACAAGTCAGCACGTCAACACGTCAGCACGTCAACAACACATCAGCACGTCAGCTCGTCAACAAGTCAACAACACGTCAACAACACGTCAACAACACGTCAACAACACGTCAGCACGTCAACACGTCAGCACGTCAACAACACGTCAGCATGTCAACACATCAGCACGTCAACACGTCAGCACATCAGCACGTCAACACATCAGCAGGTCAACAACACATCAGCATGTCAACAACATGTCAGCACGTCAACACATCAGCACGTCAACAACACGTCAGCACGTCAACACATCAGCACGTCAACAACACGTCAGCACGTCAACAACACGTCAGCACGTCAACACGTCAGAACGTCAACACGTCAGAACGTCAACAAGTCAGCCCGTCAACACATCAGCACGTCAGCTCGTCAACAAGTCAACAACACGTCAACAACACGTCAACAACACGTCAGCACATCAACAACACGTCAGCACGTCAACACGTCAGCACGTCAACACGTCAGCACGTCAACCACACGTCAGCACGTCAAAAACACGTCAGCACGTCAACACGTCAGAACGTCAACAACACGTCAGCACGTCAACACGTCAGAACGTCAACACGTCAGCACGTCAACAACACGTAAGCACGTCAACAAGTCAGCACGTCAACACGTCAGCACGTCAACAACACATCAGCACGTCAGCTCGTCAACAAGTCAACAACACGTCAACAACACGTCAACAACACGTCAACAACACGTCAGCACGTCAACACGTCAGCACGTCAACAACACGTCAGCATGTCAACACATCAGCACGTCAACACGTCAGCACATCAGCACGTCAACACATCAGCAGGTCAACAACACATCAGCATGTCAACAACACGTCAGCACGTCAACACATCAGCACGTCAACAACACGTCAGCACGTCAACACATCAGCACGTCAACAACACGTCAGCACGTCAACAACACGTCAGCACGTCAACACGTCAGAACGTCAACACGTCAGAACGTCAACAAGTCAGCCCGTCAACACATCAGCACGTCAGCTCGTCAACAAGTCAACAACACGTCAACAACACGTCAACAACACGTCAGCACATCAACAACACGTCAGCAGGTCAACACGTCAGCACGTCAACACGTCAGCATGTCAACAACACGTCAGCACGTCAACAACACGTCAGCACGTCAACACGTCAGCAGGTCAACAACACGTCAGCACGTCAACACGTCAGCACGTCAACACGTCAGCATGTCAACAATACGTCAGCACGTCAACAACACGTCAGCACGTCAACACATCAGCACGTCAACACGTCAGCACGTCAACAACACGTCAGCACGTCAACACGTCAGCACGTCAACACGTCAGCATGTCAACAACACGTCAGCACGTCAACAACACGTCAGCTCGTCAACAAGTCAACAACACGTCAGCAAGTCAACAGCATGTCAACAACACGTCAGCACGTGAACACGTCAGCATGTAAACAACACGTCAGCACGTCAACAAGTCAGCACGTCAACAACACATTAGCACGTCAACACGTCAGCACGTCAACAACACGTCAGCACGTCAACAAGTCAGCACGTCAACAACACGTCAGCAAGTCAACACGTCAGCACGTCAACACGTCAGCACGTCAACAACATGTCAGCACGTCAACAACACGTCAGCACGTCAACACGTCAGCGTGTCAACACGTCAGCACGTCAACAACACATCAACACATCAGCACGTCAACAACACGTCAGCACGTCAACAACACGTCAGCACGTAAACACATCAGCACGTCAACAACACGTCAGCAGGTCAACACGTCAGCAAGTCAACAACACATTAGCACGTCAACACGTCTGCACTTCAACAATACGTCAGCACGTCAACACGTCAGCACGTCAACAACACGTCAGCACGTCAACAACACATCAAAACATCAGCACGTCAACAACACGTCAGCACGTCAACAATACGTCAGCACGTCAACACGTCAGCACGTCAACAACACGTCAGCACGTCAACACATCAGCACGTCAGCTCGTCAACAAGTCAACAACACGTCAACAACACGTCAACAACACTTCAGCAAGTCAACAGCACGTCAACAACACATCAGCACGTCAACAACACGTCAGCACGTCAACACGTCAGCACGTCAACACGTCACTATGTCAACAACACGTCAGCACGTCAACAATACGTCAACACGTCAGGACGTCAACACATCAGCACGTCAGCTCGTCAACAAGTCAACAACACGTTAACAACACGTCAGCAAGTCAACAACACGTCAACAATACGTCAGCACGTCAACAACACGTCAGCACGTCAACACATCAGCACGTCAACAACACGTCAGCACGTCAACAACACGTCAGCAGGTCAACACGTCAGCACGTCAACAACACATTAGCACGTCAACACATCGGCACGTCAGCTCGTCAACAAGTCAACAACACGTTAACAACACGTCAGCAAGTCAACAACACGTCAACAATACGTCAGCACGTCAACAACATGTCAGTACGTCAACACATCAGCACGTCAACAACACGTCAGCACGTCAACAACACGTCAGCAGGTCAACACGTCAGCATGTCAACAACACATTAGCACGTCAAAAACACATCAGCACGTCAACAACACGTCAGCACGTCAACACATCAGCACGTCAACAACACGTCAGCACGTCAACAACACATCAGCACGTCAACAACACGTCAGCACGTCAACACGTCAGCACGTCAACACGTCACTTTGTCAACAACACGTCAGCACGTCAACAATATGTCAACACGTCAGCACGTCAACACGTCAGCACGTCAACACGTCAGCATGTCAACAACACGTCAGCACGTCAACAACACGTCAGCACGTCAACACATCAGCACGTCAACACGTCAGCACGTCAACAACACGTCAGCACGTCAACACGTCAGCACGTCAACACGTCAGCATGTCAACAACACGTCAGCACGTCAACAACACGTCAGCACGTCAACACGTCAGCAGGTCAACAACACGTCAGCACGTCAACACATCAGCACGTCAACAACACGTCAGCACGTCAACAACACATCAGCACGTCAAAAACACGTCAGCACGTCAACACGTCAGAACGTCAACAACACGTCAGCACGTCAACACGTCAGAACGTCAACACGTCAGCACGTCAACAACACGTAAGCACGTCAACAAGTCAGCACGTCAACACGTCAGCACGTCAACAACACATCAGCACGTCAGCTCGTCAACAAGTCAACAACACGTCAACAACACGTCAACAACACGTCAACAACACGTCAGCACGTCAACACGTCAGCAGGTCAACAACACGTCAGCACGTCAACACGTCAGCACGTCAACACGTCAGCATGTCAACAATACGTCAGCACGTCAACAACACGTCAGCACGTCAACACATCAGCACGTCAACACGTCAGCACGTCAACAACACGTCAGCACGTCAACACGTCAGCACGTCAACACGTCAGCATGTCAACAACACGTCAGCACGTCAACAACACGTCAGCACGTCAACACGTCAGCAGGTCAACAACACGTCAGCACGTCAACACATCAGCACGTCAACAACACGTCAGCACGTCAACAACACATCAGCACGTCAAAAACACGTCAGCACGTCAACACGTCAGAACGTCAACAACACGTCAGCACGTCAACACGTCAGAACGTCAACACGTCAGCACGTCAACAACACGTAAGCACGTCAACAAGTCAGCACGTCAACACGTCAGCACGTCAACAACACATCAGCACGTCAGCTCGTCAACAAGTCAACAACACGTCAACAACACGTCAACAACACGTCAACAACACGTCAGCACGTCAACACGTCAGCACGTCAACAACACGTCAGCATATCAACACATCAGCACGTCAACACGTCAGCACATCAGCACGTCAACACATCAGCAGGTCAACAACACATCAGCATGTCAACAACACGTCAGCACGTCAACACATCAGCACGTCAACAACACGTCAGCACGTCAACACATCAGCACGTCAACAACACGTCAGCACGTCAACAACACGTCAGCACGTCAACACGTCAGAACGTCAACACGTCAGCACGTCAGCTCGTCAACAAGTCAACAACACGTCAACAACACGTCAACAACACGTCAGCACATCAACAACACGTCAGCACGTCAACACGTCAGCACGTCAACACGTCAGCACGTCAACCACACGTCAGCACGTCAACACATCAGCACGTCAACAACACGTCAGCACGTCAACACATCAGTACGTCAGCTCGTCAACAAGTCAACAACACGTCAGCAAGTCAACAGCATGTCAACAACACGTCAGCACGTGAACACGTCAGCATGTAAACAACACGTCAGCACGTCAACAAGTCAGCACGTCAACAACACATTAGCACGTCAACAAGTCAGCACGTCAACAACACGTCAGCACGTCAACAAGTCAGCACGTCAACAACACGTCAGCAAGTCAACACGTCAGCACGTCAACACGTCAGCACGTCAACAACATGTCAGCACGTCAACAACACGTCAGCACGTCAACACGTCAGCGTGTCAACACGTCAGCACGTCAACAACACATCAACACATCAGCACGTCAACAACACGTCAGCACGTCAACAACACGTCAGCACGTAAACACATCAGCACGTCAACAACACGTCAGCAGGTCAACACGTCAGCACGTCAACAACACATTAGCACGTCAACACGACTGCACTTCAACAATACGTCAGCACGTCAACAACACGTCAGCACGTCAACAACACATCAAAACATCAGCACGTCAACAACACGTCAGCACGTCAACAATACGTCAGCACGTCAACACGTCAGCACGTCAACAACACGTCAGCACGTCAACACATCAGCACGTCAGCTCGTCAACAAGTCAACAACACGTCAACAACACGTCAACAACACTTCAGCAAGTCAACAGCACGTCAACAACACATCAGCACGTCAACAACACGTCAGCACGTCAACACGTCAGCACGTCAACACGTCACTATGTCAACAACACGTCAGCACGTCAACAATACGTCAACACGTCAGCACGTCAACACATCAGCACGTCAGCTCGTCAACAAGTCAACAACACGTTAACAACACGTCAGCAAGTCAACAACACGTCAACAATACGTCAGCACGTCAACAACACGTCAGCACGTCAACACATCAGCACGTCAACAACACGTCAGCACGTCAACAACACGTCAGCAGGTCAACACGTCAGCACGTCAACAACACATTAGCACGTCAACACATCGGCACGTCAGCTCGTCAACAAGTCAACAACACGTTAACAACACGTCAGCAAGTCAACAACACGTCAACAATACGTCAGCACGTCAACAACACGTCAGCACGTCAACACATCAGCACGTCAACAACACGTCAGCACGTCAACAACACGTCAGCAGGTCAACACGTCAGCATGTCAACAACACATTAGCACGTCAAAAACACATCAGCACGTCAACAACACGTCAGCACGTCAACACATCAGCACGTCAACAACACGTCAGCACGTCAACAACACATCAGCACGTCAACAACACGTCAGCACGTCAACACGTCAGCACGTCAACACGTCACTTTGTCAACAACACGTCAGCACGTCAACAATATGTCAACACGTCAGCACGTCAACACGTCAGCACGTCAACACGTCAGCATGTCAACAACACGTCAGCACGTCAACAACACGTCAGCACGTCAACACATCAGCACGTCAACACGTCAGCACGTCAACAACACGTCAGCACGTCAACACGTCAGCACGTCAACACGTCAGAACGTCAACACGTCAGCACGTCAACAACACGTAAGCACGTCAACAAGTCAGCACGTCAACACGTCAGCACGTCAACAACACATCAGCACGTCAGCTCGTCAACAAGTCAACAACACGTCAACAACACGTCAACAACACGTCAACAACACGTCAGCACGTCAACACGTCAGCACGTCAACAACGCATCAACACATCAGCATGTCAACAACACGTCAGCACGTCAACACGTCAGCACGTCAACAACACGTCAGCATGTCAACACATCAGCACGTCAACACGTCAGCACATCAGCACGTCAACACATCAGCAGGTCAACAACACATCAGCATGTCAACAACACGTCAGCACGTCAACACATCAGCACGTCAACAACACGTCAGCACGTCAACACATCAGCACGTCAACAACACGTCAGCACGTCAACAACACGTCAGCACGTCAACACGTCAGAACGTCAACACGTCAGAACGTCAACAAGTCAGCCCGTCAACATATCAGCACGTCAGCTCGTCAACAAGTCAACAACACGTCAACAACACGTCAACAACACGTCAGCACATCAACAACACGTCAGCACGTCAACACGTCAGCACGTCAACACATCAGCACGTCAACAACACGTCAGCACGTCAACACATCAGTACGTCAGCTCGTCAACAAGTCAACAACACGTCAGCAAGTCAACAGCATGTCAACAACACTTCAGCACGTGAACACGTCAGCATGTAAACAACACGTCAGCACGTCAACAAGTCAGCACGTCAACAACACATTAGCACGTCAACACGTCAGCACGTCAACAACACGTCAGCAAGTCAACACGTCAGCACGTCAACACGTCAGCACGTCAACAACATGTCAGCACGTCAACAACACGTCAGCACGTCAACACGTCAGCGTGTCAACACGTCAGCACGTCAACAACACATCAACACATCAGCACGTCAACAACACGTCAGCACGTCAACAACACGTCAGCACGTAAACACATCAGCACGTCAACAACACGTCAGCAGGTCAACACGTCAGCACGTCAACAACACATTAGCACGTCAACACGTCAGCACGTCAACAACACGTCAGCACGTCAACAACACATCAACACATCAGCACGTCAACAACACGTCAGCACGTCAACAATACGTCAGCACGTCAACACGTCAGCACGTCAACAACACGTCAGCACGTCAACACATCAGCACGTCAGCTCGTCAACAAGTCAACAACACGTCAACAACACGTCAACAACACTTCAGCAAGTCAACAGCACGTCAACAACACATCAGCACGTCAACAACACGTCAGCACGTCAACACGTCAGCACGTCAACACGTCACTATGTCAACAACACGTCAGCACGTCAACAATACGTCAACACGTCAGCACGTCAACACATCAGCACGTCAGCTCGTCAACAACACGTTAACAACACGTCAGCAAGTCAACAACACGTCAGCACGTCAACAACACGTCAGCACGTCAACACATCAGCACGTCAACAACACGTCAGCACGTCAACAACACGTCAGCAGGTCAACACGTCAGCATATCAACAACACATTAGCACGTCAAAAACACATCAGCACGTCAACAACACGTCAGCACGTCAACACATCAGCACGTCAACAACACGTCAGCACGTCAACAACACATCAGCACGTCAACAACACGTCAGCACGTCAACACGTCAGCACGTCAACACGTCACTTTGTCAACAACACGTCAGCACGTCAACAATATGTCAACACGTCAGCACGTCAACACATCAGCACGTCAGCTCGTCAACAAGTCAACAACACGTTAACAACACGTCAGCAAGTCAACAACACGTCAACAATACGTCAGCACGTCAACAACACGTCAGCACGTCAACACATCAGCACGTCAACAACACGTCAGCACGTCAACAACACGTCAGCAGGTCAACACGTCAGCACGTCAACAACACATTAGCACGTCAACACGTCAGCACGTCAACAACACGTCAGCACGTCAACACGTCAGCACGTCAACAACGCGTCAACACATCAGCACGTCAACAACACATCAGCACGTCAACAACACGTCAGCACGTACACAAATCAGCACGTCAACAACACGTCAGCACATCAGCACGTTAACAACACGTCAGCATGTCAACACATCAGCACGTCAACAACACGTCAGAACGTCAACAACACGTCAGCACGTCAACACGTCAGAACGTCAACACGTCAGCACGTCAACAACACGTAAGCACGTCAACAAGTCAGCACGTCAACACGTCAGCACGTCAACAACACATCAGCACGTCAGCTCGTCAACAAGTCAACAACACGTCAACAACACGTCAACAACACGTCAACAACACGTCAGCACGTCAACACGTCAGCACGTCAACAACACGTCAGCATATCAACACATCAGCACGTCAACACGTCAGCACATCAGCACGTCAACACATCAGCAGGTCAACAACACATCAGCATGTCAACAACACGTCAGCACGTCAACACATCAGCACGTCAACAACACGTCAGCACGTCAACACATCAGCACGTCAACAACACGTCAGCACGTCAACAACACGTCAGCACGTCAACACGTCAGAACGTCAACACGTCAGAACGTCAACAAGTCAGCCCGTCAACACATCAGCACGTCAGCTCGTCAACAAGTCAACAACACGTCAACAACACGTCAACAACACGTCAGCACATCAACAACACGTCAGCACGTCAACACGTCAGCACGTCAACACGTCAGCACGTCAACCACACGTCAGCACGTCAACACATCAGCACGTCAACAACACGTCAGCACGTCAACACATCAGTACGTCAGCTCGTCAACAAGTCAACAACACGTCAGCAAGTCAACAGCATGTCAACAACACGTCAGCACGTGAACACGTCAGCATGTAAACAACACGTCAGCACGTCAACAAGTCAGCACGTCAACAACACATTAGCACGTCAACAAGTCAGCACGTCAACAACACGTCAGCACGTCAACAAGTCAGCACGTCAACAACACGTCAGCAAGTCAACACGTCAGCACGTCAACACGTCAGCACGTCAACAACATGTCAGCACGTCAACAACACGTCAGCACGTCAACACGTCAGCGTGTCAACACGTCAGCACGTCAACAACACATCAACACATCAGCACGTCAACAACACGTCAGCACGTCAACAACACGTCAGCACGTAAACACATCAGCACGTCAACAACACGTCAGCAGGTCAACACGTCAGCACGTCAACAACACATTAGCACGTCAACACGACTGCACTTCAACAATACGTCAGCACGTCAACAACACGTCAGCACGTCAACAACACATCAAAACATCAGCACGTCAACAACACGTCAGCACGTCAACAATACGTCAGCACGTCAACACGTCAGCACGTCAACAACACGTCAGCACGTCAACACATCAGCACGTCAGCTCGTCAACAAGTCAACAACACGTCAACAACACGTCAACAACACTTCAGCAAGTCAACAGCACGTCAACAACACATCAGCACGTCAACAACACGTCAGCACGTCAACACGTCAGCACGTCAACACGTCACTATGTCAACAACACGTCAGCACGTCAACAATACGTCAACACGTCAGCACGTCAACACATCAGCACGTCAGCTCGTCAACAAGTCAACAACACGTTAACAACACGTCAGCAAGTCAACAACACGTCAACAATACGTCAGCACGTCAACAACACGTCAGCACGTCAACACATCAGCACGTCAACAACACGTCAGCACGTCAACAACACGTCAGCAGGTCAACACGTCAGCACGTCAACAACACATTAGCACGTCAACACATCGGCACGTCAGCTCGTCAACAAGTCAACAACACGTTAACAACACGTCAGCAAGTCAACAACACGTCAACAATACGTCAGCACGTCAACAACACGTCAGCACGTCAACACATCAGCACGTCAACAACACGTCAGCACGTCAACAACACGTCAGCAGGTCAACACGTCAGCATGTCAACAACACATTAGCACGTCAAAAACACATCAGCACGTCAACAACACGTCAGCACGTCAACACATCAGCACGTCAACAACACGTCAGCACGTCAACAACACATCAGCACGTCAACAACACGTCAGCACGTCAACACGTCAGCACGTCAACACGTCACTTTGTCAACAACACGTCAGCACGTCAACAATATGTCAACACGTCAGCACGTCAACACGTCAGCACGTCAACACGTCAGCATGTCAACAACACGTCAGCACGTCAACAACACGTCAGCACGTCAACACATCAGCACGTCAACACGTCAGCACGTCAACAACACGTCAGCACGTCAACACGTCAGCACGTCAACACGTCAGAACGTCAACACGTCAGCACGTCAACAACACGTAAGCACGTCAACAAGTCAGCACGTCAACACGTCAGCACGTCAACAACACATCAGCACGTCAGCTCGTCAACAAGTCAACAACACGTCAACAACACGTCAACAACACGTCAACAACACGTCAGCACGTCAACACGTCAGCACGTCAACAACGCATCAACACATCAGCATGTCAACAACACGTCAGCACGTCAACACGTCAGCACGTCAACAACACGTCAGCATGTCAACACATCAGCACGTCAACACGTCAGCACATCAGCACGTCAACACATCAGCAGGTCAACAACACATCAGCATGTCAACAACACGTCAGCACGTCAACACATCAGCACGTCAACAACACGTCAGCACGTCAACACATCAGCACGTCAACAACACGTCAGCACGTCAACAACACGTCAGCACGTCAACACGTCAGAACGTCAACACGTCAGAACGTCAACAAGTCAGCCCGTCAACATATCAGCACGTCAGCTCGTCAACAAGTCAACAACACGTCAACAACACGTCAACAACACGTCAGCACATCAACAACACGTCAGCACGTCAACACGTCAGCACGTCAACACATCAGCACGTCAACAACACGTCAGCACGTCAACACATCAGTACGTCAGCTCGTCAACAAGTCAACAACACGTCAGCAAGTCAACAGCATGTCAACAACACTTCAGCACGTGAACACGTCAGCATGTAAACAACACGTCAGCACGTCAACAAGTCAGCACGTCAACAACACATTAGCACGTCAACACGTCAGCACGTCAACAACACGTCAGCAAGTCAACACGTCAGCACGTCAACACGTCAGCACGTCAACAACATGTCAGCACGTCAACAACACGTCAGCACGTCAACACGTCAGCGTGTCAACACGTCAGCACGTCAACAACACATCAACACATCAGCACGTCAACAACACGTCAGCACGTCAACAACACGTCAGCACGTAAACACATCAGCACGTCAACAACACGTCAGCAGGTCAACACGTCAGCACGTCAACAACACATTAGCACGTCAACACGTCAGCACGTCAACAACACGTCAGCACGTCAACAACACATCAACACATCAGCACGTCAACAACACGTCAGCACGTCAACAATACGTCAGCACGTCAACACGTCAGCACGTCAACAACACGTCAGCACGTCAACACATCAGCACGTCAGCTCGTCAACAAGTCAACAACACGTCAACAACACGTCAACAACACTTCAGCAAGTCAACAGCACGTCAACAACACATCAGCACGTCAACAACACGTCAGCACGTCAACACGTCAGCACGTCAACACGTCACTATGTCAACAACACGTCAGCACGTCAACAATACGTCAACACGTCAGCACGTCAACACATCAGCACGTCAGCTCGTCAACAACACGTTAACAACACGTCAGCAAGTCAACAACACGTCAGCACGTCAACAACACGTCAGCACGTCAACACATCAGCACGTCAACAACACGTCAGCACGTCAACAACACGTCAGCAGGTCAACACGTCAGCATATCAACAACACATTAGCACGTCAAAAACACATCAGCACGTCAACAACACGTCAGCACGTCAACACATCAGCACGTCAACAACACGTCAGCACGTCAACAACACATCAGCACGTCAACAACACGTCAGCACGTCAACACGTCAGCACGTCAACACGTCACTTTGTCAACAACACGTCAGCACGTCAACAATATGTCAACACGTCAGCACGTCAACACATCAGCACGTCAGCTCGTCAACAAGTCAACAACACGTTAACAACACGTCAGCAAGTCAACAACACGTCAACAATACGTCAGCACGTCAACAACACGTCAGCACGTCAACACATCAGCACGTCAACAACACGTCAGCACGTCAACAACACGTCAGCAGGTCAACACGTCAGCACGTCAACAACACATTAGCACGTCAACACGTCAGCACGTCAACAACACGTCAGCACGTCAACACGTCAGCACGTCAACAACGCGTCAACACATCAGCACGTCAACAACACATCAGCACGTCAACAACACGTCAGCACGTCAACAAATCAGCACGTCAACAACACGTCAGCACATCAGCACGTTAACAACACGTCAGCATGTCAACACATCAGCACGTCAACAACACGTCAGCACGTCAACAACACATCAGCACGTCAACACGTCAGAAAGTCAACAACACGTCAGCACGTCAACACGTCAGAACGTCAACACGTCAGCACGTCAACAACACGTCAGCACGTCAACAAGTCAGCACGTCAACACGTCAGCACGTCAACAACACATCAGCACGTCAGCTCGTCAACAAGTCAACAACACGTCAACAACACGTCAACAACACGTCAGCACGTCAACACGTTAGCACGTCAACAACGCGTCAACACATCAGCACGTCAACAACACATCAGCACGTCAACAACACGTCAGCACGTCAACACGTCAGCACGTCAACAACACGTCAGCACGTCAACACATCAGCACGGCAACAACACGTCAGCACGTCAACACATCAGCACGTCAACACGTCAGCAGATCAGCACGTCAACACATCAGCACGTCAACAACACATCAGCACGTCAACAACACGTCAGCACGTCAACACATCAGCACGTCAACAACACGTCAGCACGTCAACACGTCAGAACGTCAACACGTCAGCACGTGAACAACACGTCAGCACGTCAACACATCAGCACGTCAGCTCATCAACAAGTCAACAACACGTCAATAACACGTCAACAACACGTCAGCACGTCAACAACACGTCAGTACGTCAACACGTCAGCACGTCAACAACACGTCAGCACGTCAACACATCAGCACGTTAACAGCACGTCAACAACACGTCAGCACGTCAACACATCAGTACGTCAGCTCGTCAACAAGTCAACAACACGTCAACAACACGTCATCAAGTCAACAGCACGTCAACAACACGTCAACACGTCAGCATGTCAACAACACGTCAGCACGTCAACAAGTCAGCACGTAAACAACACGTCAGTGCGTCAATACGTCAGCACGTCAACAAGTCAGCACGTAAACAACACGTCAGTGCGTCAATACGTCAGCACGTCAACACGTCAGCACGTCAACAACACGTCAGCACGTCAACACGTCAGCACGTCAACACGTCAGCATGTCAACAACATGTCAGCACGTCAACACATCAGCACGTCAACAACACGTCAGCACGTCAACAACACATCAGCACGTCAACAACACGTCAGCACGTCAACACGTCAGAACGTCAACAACACGTCAGCACGTCAACACGTCAGAACGTCAACACGTCAGCACGTCAACAACACGTAAGCACGTCAACAAGTCAGCACGTCAACACGTCAGCACGTCAACAACACATCAGCACGTCAGCTCGTCAACAAGTCAACAACACGTCAACAACACGTCAACAACATGTCAACAACACGTCAGCACGTCAACACGTCAGCACGTCAACAACGCATCAACACATCAGCATGTCAACAACACGTCAGCACGTCAACACGTCAGCACGTCAACAACACGTCAGCATGTCAACACATCAGCACGTCAACAACACGTCAGCACGTCAACACATCAGCACTTCAACACGTCAGCACATCAGCACGTCAACACATCAGCAGGTCAACAACACATCAGCATGTCAACAACACGTCAGCACGTCAACACATCAGCACGTCAACAACACGTCAGCACGTCAACACATCAGCACGTCAACAACACGTCAGCACGTCAACAACACGTCAACACGTCAGAACGTCAACACGTCAGAACGTCAACAAGTCAGCACGTCAACACATCAGCACGTCAACAACACGTCAGCACGTCAACAACACGTCAACACGTCAGAACGTCAACACGTCAGAACGTCAACAAGTCAGCACGTCAACACATCAGCACGTCAGCTCGTCAACAAGTCAACAACACGTCAACAACACTTCAGCAAGTCAACAGCACGTCAACAACACATCAGCACGTCAACAACACGTCAGCACGTCAACACGTCAGCACGTCAACACGTCACTATGTCAACAACACGTCAGCACGTCAACAATACGTCAACACGTCAGCACGTCAACACATCAGCACGTCAGCTCGTCAACAAGTCAACAACACGTTAACAACACGTCAGCAAGTCAACAACACGTCAACAATACGTCAGCACGTCAACAACACGTCAGCACGTCAACACATCAGCACGTCAACAACACGTCAGCACGTCAACAACACGTCAGCACGTCAACACGTCAGCACGTCAACAACGCGTCAACACATCAGCACGTCAACAACACATCAGCACGTAAACAACACGTCAGCACGTCAACACATCAGCACGTCAACAACACGTCAGCACGTCAACAACACATTAGCACGTCAACACATCAGCACGTCAACAACACGTCAGCACGTCAACACGTCAGCACGTCAACACGTCACTTTGTCAACAACACGTCAGCACGTCAACAATATGTCAACACGTCAGCACGTCAACACATCAGCACGTCAGCTCGTCAACAAGTCAACAACACGTTAACAACACGTCAGCAAGTCAACAACACGTCAACAATACGTCAGCACGTCAACAACACGTCAGCACGTCAACACATCAGCACGTCAACAACACGTCAGCACGTCAACAACACGTCAGCAGGTCAACACGTCAGCACGTCAACAACACATTAGCACGTCAACACGTCAGCACGTCAACAACACGTCAGCACGTCAACACGTCAGCACGTCAACAACGCGTCAACACATCAGCACGTCAACAACACATCAGCACGTCAACAACACGTCAGCACGTCAACAAATCAGCACGTCAACAACACGTCAGCACATCAGCACGTTAACAACACGTCAGCATGTCAACACATCAGCACGTCAACAACACGTCAGCACGTCAACAACACATCAGCACGTCAACACGTCAGAAAGTCAACAACACGTCAGCACGTCAACACGTCAGAACGTCAACACGTCAGCACGTCAACAACACGTCAGCACGTCAACAAGTCAGCACGTCAACACGTCAGCACGTCAACAACACATCAGCACGTCAGCTCGTCAACAAGTCAACAACACGTCAACAACACGTCAACAACACGTCAGCACGTCAACACGTTAGCACGTCAACAACGCGTCAACACATCAGCACGTCAACAACACATCAGCACGTCAACAACACGTCAGCACGTCAACACGTCAGCACGTCAACAACACGTCAGCACGTCAACACATCAGCACGGCAACAACACGTCAGCACGTCAACACATCAGCACGTCAACACGTCAGCAGATCAGCACGTCAACACATCAGCACGTCAACAACACATCAGCACGTCAACAACACGTCAGCACGTCAACACATCAGCACGTCAACAACACGTCAGCACGTCAACACGTCAGAACGTCAACACGTCAGCACGTGAACAACACGTCAGCACGTCAACACATCAGCACGTCAGCTCATCAACAAGTCAACAACACGTCAATAACACGTCAACAACACGTCAGCACGTCAACAACACGTCAGCACGTCAACACGTCAGCACGTCAACAACACGTCAGCACGTCAACACATCAGCACGTTAACAGCACGTCAACAACACGTCAGCACGTCAACACATCAGTACGTCAGCTCGTCAACAAGTCAACAACACGTCAACAACACGTCATCAAGTCAACAGCACGTCAACAACACGTCAACACGTCAGCATGTCAACAACACGTCAGCACGTCAACAAGTCAGCACGTAAACAACACGTCAGTGCGTCAATACGTCAGCACGTCAACAAGTCAGCACGTAAACAACACGTCAGTGCGTCAATACGTCAGCACGTCAACACGTCAGCACGTCAACAACACGTCAGCACGTCAACACGTCAGCACGTCAACACGTCAGCATGTCAACAACATGTCAGCACGTCAACACATCAGCACGTCAACAACACGTCAGCACGTCAACAACACATCAGCACGTCAACAACACGTCAGCACGTCAACACGTCAGAACGTCAACAACACGTCAGCACGTCAACACGTCAGAACGTCAACACGTCAGCACGTCAACAACACGTAAGCACGTCAACAAGTCAGCACGTCAACACGTCAGCACGTCAACAACACATCAGCACGTCAGCTCGTCAACAAGTCAACAACACGTCAACAACACGTCAACAACATGTCAACAACACGTCAGCACGTCAACACGTCAGCACGTCAACAACGCATCAACACATCAGCATGTCAACAACACGTCAGCACGTCAACACGTCAGCACGTCAACAACACGTCAGCATGTCAACACATCAGCACGTCAACAACACGTCAGCACGTCAACACATCAGCACTTCAACACGTCAGCACATCAGCACGTCAACACATCAGCAGGTCAACAACACATCAGCATGTCAACAACACGTCAGCACGTCAACACATCAGCACGTCAACAACACGTCAGCACGTCAACACATCAGCACGTCAACAACACGTCAGCACGTCAACAACACGTCAACACGTCAGAACGTCAACACGTCAGAACGTCAACAAGTCAGCACGTCAACACATCAGCACGTCAACAACACGTCAGCACGTCAACAACACGTCAACACGTCAGAACGTCAACACGTCAGAACGTCAACAAGTCAGCACGTCAACACATCAGCACGTCAGCTCGTCAACAAGTCAACAACACGTCAACAACACTTCAGCAAGTCAACAGCACGTCAACAACACATCAGCACGTCAACAACACGTCAGCACGTCAACACGTCAGCACGTCAACACGTCACTATGTCAACAACACGTCAGCACGTCAACAATACGTCAACACGTCAGCACGTCAACACATCAGCACGTCAGCTCGTCAACAAGTCAACAACACGTTAACAACACGTCAGCAAGTCAACAACACGTCAACAATACGTCAGCACGTCAACAACACGTCAGCACGTCAACACATCAGCACGTCAACAACACGTCAGCACGTCAACAACACGTCAGCACGTCAACACGTCAGCACGTCAACAACGCGTCAACACATCAGCACGTCAACAACACATCAGCACGTAAACAACACGTCAGCACGTCAACACATCAGCACGTCAACAACACGTCAGCACGTCAACAACACATTAGCACGTCAACACATCAGCACGTCAACAACACGTCAGCACGTCAACACGTCAGCACGTCAACAACACGTCAGCACGTCAACACGTCAGCACGTCAACACGTCACTATGTAAACAACACGTCAGCACGTCAACAATACGTCAACACGTCAGCACGTCAACACATCAGCACGTCAGCTCGTCAACAAGTCAACAACACGTTAACAACACGTCAGCAAGTCAACAACACGTCAACAATACGTCAGCACGTCAACAACACGTCAGCACGTCAACACATCAGCACGTCAACAACACGTCAGCACGTCAACAACACGTCAGCAGGTCAACACGTCAGCACGTCAACAACACATTAGCACGTCAACACGTCAGCACGTGAACAACACGTCAGCACGTCTACACGTCAGCACGTCAACAACGCGTCAACACATCAGCATGTCAACAACACATCAGCACGTCAACAACACGTCAGCACGTCAACACGTTAACAACACGTCAGCATGTCAACACATCAGCACGTCAACAACACGTCAGCACGTCAACAACAAATCAGCACGTCAACAACACGTCAGCACATCAGCACGTTAAAAACACGTCAGCATGTCAACACATCAGCACGTCAACAACACGTCACCACGTCAACAACACATCAGCACGTCAACAACACGTCAGAACGTCAACACGTCAGAACGTCAACAACACGTCAGCACGTCAACACGTCAGAACGTCAACACGTCAGCACGTCAACAACACATCAGCACGTCAACAAGTCAGCACGTCAACACGTCAGCACGTCAACAACACATCAGCACGTCAGCTCGTCAACAAGTCAACAACACGTCAACAACACCTCAACAACATGTCAGCACGTCAACACGTTAGCACGTCAACAACGCGTCAACAACACGTCAACAACACATCAGCACGTCAACAACACGTCAGCACGTCAGCACGTCAACAACACGTCAGCACGTCAACACATCAGCACGTCAACACGTCAGCACATCAGCACGTCAACACATCAGCACGTCAACAACACATCAGCATGTCAACAACACGTCAGCACGTCAACACATCAGCACGTCAACAACACGTCAGCACGTCAACAACACGTCAGCACGTCAACACGTCAGAACGTCAACACGTCAGCACGTCAACAACACGTCAGCACGTCAACACATCAGCACGTCAGCTCGTCAACAAGTCAACAACACGTCAATAACACGTCAACAACACATCAGCACGTCAACAACACGTCAGCACGTCAACACGTCAGCACGTCAACAACACGTCAGCACGTCAACACATCAGCACGTCAACAACACATCAACACATCAGCACGTCAACAACACGTCAGCATGTCAACAACACGTCAGCACGTCAACACATCAGCACGTCAACAACACGTCAGCAGGTCAACACGTCAGCACGTCAACAACACATTAGCACGTCAACACGTCAGCAGGTCAACAACACGTTAGCACGTCAAAACGTCAGCACGTCAACAACACGTCAGCACGTCAACAATACTTAAGCACGTCAACACGTCAGCACGTCAACAACACGTCAGCACGTCAGCTCGTCAACAAGTCAACAACACGTCAACAACACGTCAACAACACTTCAGCAAGTCAACAACACGTCAACAACACATTAGCACGTCAACACGTCAGCACGTCAACAACACGTCAGCACGTCAGCTCGTCAACAAGTCAACAACACGTCAACAACACGTCAACAACACTTCAGCACGTCAACAACACGTCAGAACGTTAACAACACGTCAGCAGGTCAACACGTCAGCACGTCAACAACACATTAGCATGTCAACACGTCAGCACGTCAACAACACGTCAGCACATCAACACGTCAGCACGTCAACAACACGTCAGCACGTCAACGCGTCAGCACGTCAACACGTCAGCATGTCAACAATACGTCAGCACGTCAACACGTCAGCACGTCAACAACACGTCAGCACGTCAACACATCAGCACGTCAGCTCGTCATTAAGTCAACAACACGTCAACAACACGTCAGCAAGTCAACAACACGTCAACAATACGTCAGCACGTTAACAACACATCAACACATCAGCACGTCAACACATCAGCACGTCAACAACACGTCAGCACGTCAGCACGTCAACAACGCGTCAACACATCAGCATGTCAACAACACATCAGCACGTCAACAACACGTCAGCACGTCAGCACGTCAACAACACATCAGCACGTCAACACATCAGCACGTCAACACGTCAGCACATCAGCACGTCAACACATCAGCACGTCAACAACACGTCAGCACGTCAACACATCAGCACGTCAACAACAGGTCAGCACGTAAACACGTCAGAACGTCAAAACGTCAGCACGTCAACACGTCAGCACGTCAACACGTCAGAACGTCAACACGTCAGCACGTCAACAACACATCAGCAGGTCAACACATCAGCACGTCAACAACACATTAGCACGTCAACAACACGTCAGCACGTCAACACATCAGCACGTCAACAACACATCAGCAGGTCAACACATCAGCACGTCAACAACACATTAGCACGTCAACACGTCTGCACGTCAACAACACGTCAGCACGTCAACACGTCAGCACGTCAACAACACGTCAGCACGTCAACAATACGTCAGCACGTCAACACATCAGCACGTCAGCTCGTCAACAAGTCAACAACACGTCAACAACACTTCAGCAAGTCAACAGCACGTCAACAACACATCAGCACGTCAACACGTCAGAACGTCAGAACGTCAACACGTCAGCACGTCAACAACACATCAGCACGTCAGCTCGTCAACAAGTCAACAACACGTCAACAACACGTCAACAACACGTCAGCACGTCAACACATCAGCACGTCAACAACACATCAGCACGTCAACAACACGTCAGCACGTCAACACGTCAGCACGTCAACAACACGTCAGCACGTCAACAACACATCAGCACGTCAACAACACGTCAGCACGTCAACAACACATCAGCACGTCAACACATCAGCACATCAGCACGTCAACAACACATCAGCATGTCAACAACACGTCAGCACGTCAACACATCAGCACGTCAACAACACGTCAGCACGTCAACACATCAGCACGTCAACAACACGTCAGCACGTCAACAACACGTCAGCACGTCAACAAGTCAGCACGTCAACACATCAGCACGTCAGCTCGTCAACAAGTCAACAACACGTCAGCACGTCAACACGTCAGCACGTCAACAACACGTCAGAACGTCAACACATCAGTACGTCAGCTCGTCAACAAGTCAACAATACGTCAACAACACGTCAACAAGTCAGCACGTCAACAACACGTCAGCACGTCAACACGTCAGCACGTCAACAACACGTCAGCACGTCAACAACATGTCAGCACGTCAACAAGTCAGCACGTCAACAACACGTCAGCAAGTCAACACGTCAGCACGTTAACACGTCAGCACGTCAACAACATGTCAGCACGTCAACAACACGTCAGCACGTCAACACGTCAGCATGTCAACATGTCAGCACGTCAACAACACATCAACACATCAGCACGTCAACAACACGTCAGCACGTCAGCAACACGTCAGCACGTCAACACATCAGCACGTCAACAACACGTCAGCAGGTCAACATGTCAGCACGTCAACAACACATTAGCACGTCAACACGTCAGCACGTCAACAAGACGTCAGCACGTCAACACGTCAGCACGTCAACAACACGTCAGCACGTCAACAAGTCAGCACGTCAACACGTCAGCATGTCAACAACACGTCAGCACGTCAACAATACGTCAACACGTCAGCACGTCAATACATCAGCACGTCAGCTCATCAACAAGTCAGCACGTCAACACATCAGCACGTCAACAACACGTCAGAACGTCAACAACACGTCAGCAGGTCAACACGTCAGCACGTCAACAACACATTAGCACGTCAACACATCAGCACGTCAACAACACGTCAGCACGTCAACACGTCAGCACGTCAACACGTCAGCATGTCAACAACACGTCAGCACGTCAACAACACGTCAGCACGTCAACACATCAGCACGTCAGCTCGTCATTAAGTCAACAACACGTCAACAACACGTCAGCAAGTCAACAACACGTCAACAATACGTCAGCACGTTAACAACACATCAACACATCAGCACGTCAACACATCAGCACGTCAACAACACGTCAGCACGTCAACACGTCAGCACGTCAACAACGCGTCAACACGTCAACAACACATCAGCACGTCACCAACACGTCAGCACGTCAACAACACATCAGCACGTCAACAACACGTTAGCACGTCAACACATCAGCACGTCAACACGTCAGCACATCAGCTCGTCAACACATCAGCACGTCAACAACACGTCAGCACGTCAACACATCAGCACGTCAACAACACGTCAGCACGTCAGAACGTCAACACGTCAGCACGTCAACACGTCAGCACGTCAACACGTCAGAACGTCAACACGTCAACACATCAGCAGGTCAACAACACATCAGCATGTCAACAACACGTCAGCACGTCAACACATCAGCACGTCAACAACACGTCAGCACGTCAACAACACGTCAGCACGTCAACACGTCAGAACGTCAACACGTCAGCACGTCAACAACACGTCAGCACGTCAACAAGTCAGCACGTCAACACATCAGCACGTCAGCTCGTCAACAAGTCAACAACACGTCAACAACACGTCAACAACACGTCAGCACATCAACAACACGTCATCACGTCAACACGTCAGCACGTCAACAACACGTCAGCACGTCAACAGCACGTCAACAACACGTCAGCACGTCAACACATCAGTACGTCAGCTCGTCAACAAGTCAACAACACGTCAACAACACGTCAGCATGTCAACAACACGTCAGCACGTCAACAAGTCAGCACGTCAACAACACGTCAGCAAATAAACACGTCAGCACGTCAACAACACGTCATAATGTCAACACGTCAGCACGTCAACAACACGTCAGCACGTCAACAACACATCAGCACATCAACACGTCAGCATGTCAACAACACGTCAGCACGTCAACAAGTCAGCACGTCAACAACACGTCAGCAAGTCAACACGTCAACACATCAACACGTCAGCACGTCAACAACATGTCAGCACGTCAACAACACGTCAGCACGTCAACAAGTCAGCATGTCAACACGTCAGCACGTCAACAACACATCATCACATCAGCACGTCAACAACACGTCAGCACGTCAACAACACGTCAGCACGTCAACACGTCAGCACGTCAACAACACGTCAGCACGTCAACACGTCAGCACGTCAACAACACGTCAGCACGTCAACACAACAGCACGTCAGCTCGACAACAAGTCAACAACACGTCAACAACACGTCAACAACACTTCAGCAAGTCAACAACACGTCAACAGATCAGCACATCAACACGTCAGCACGTCAACAACGCGTCAACACATCAGCACGTCAACAACACATCAGCACGTCAACAACACGTCAGCACGTCAACACGTCAGCACGTCAACAACACGTCAGCACGTCAACACATCAGCACGTCAACAATACGTTAGCACGTCAACACATCAGCACGTCAACACATCAGCACGTCAACAACACGTCAGCACGTCAACAACACGTCAGCAGGTCAACACGTCAGCACGTCAACAACACATTAGCACGTCAACACGTCAGCACGTCAACAACACGTCAGCACGTCAACACGTCAGCACGTCAACAACACGTCAGCACGTCAACAACACATCAGCACGTCAACAACACGTCAGCACGTCAACACATCAGCACGTCAACAACACGTCAGCACGTCAACAACACGTCAGCACGTCAACACGTCAGCACGTCAACAACACGTCAGCACGTCAACACAACAGCACGTCAGCTCGTCAACAAGTCAACAACACGTCAACAACACGTCAACAACACTTCAGCAAGTCAACAACACGTCAACAGATCAGCACATCAACACGTCAGCACGTCAACAACGCGTCAACACATCAGCACGTCAACAACACATCAGCACGTCAACAACACGTCAGCACGTCAACAACACGTCAGCACGTCAACAACACGTCAGCACGTCAACACATCAGCACGTCAACAATACGTTAGCACGTCAACACATCAGCACGTCAACACATCAGCACGTCAACAACACGTCAGCACGTCAACAACACGTCAGCAGGTCAACACGTCAGCACGTCAACAACACATTAGCACGTCAACACGTCAGCACGTCAACAACACGTCAGCACGTCAACACGTCAGCACGTCAACAACACGTCAGCACGTCAACAACACATCAGCACGTCAACAACACGTCAGCACGTCAACACATCAGCACGTCAACAACACGTCAGCACGTCAACAACACGTCAGAACGTCAACACATCAGTACGTCAGCTCGTCAACAAGTCAACAACACGTCAACAACACGTCAGCTCGTCAACAAGTCAACAACACGTCAACAACACGTCAGCACGTCAACAACACGTCAGCACGTCAACACGTCAGCACGTCAACAACACGTCAGCACGTCAACACGTCAGCACGTCAACAACACGTCAGAACGTCAACACATCAGTACGTCAGCTCGTCAACAAGTCAACAACACGTCAACAACACGTCAGCACGTCAACACGTCAGCACGTCAACAACACGTCAGCACGTCAACACGTCAGCACATCAACAACACGTCAGCACGTCAACACGTCAGCACGTCAACACATCAGCACGTCAGCTCGTCAACAAGTCAACAACACGTCAACAACACATCAACAAGTCAACATATATTAAATGATCACACGCATGTCATTATTGCAACAAAACATTTGATTATTGATTGATTGTCTTTTGTAATTAAGAAGAATTCAACGTTACATTTATATTAGCAAAATAAATATTTGACTTTGATACATTTACTGCAAATATGAGGACGCCCAAAGGTCATGTCTATATGTATTTAGAACACATTTCCTTTGGTTTGAGGAGAGTTTTCTTTTCTTAGCTGAGCGCCTCCTGCACATGTCAGCACTCACACATGTGGCATTCACCCAAAAACAATATTGCTCTGAAAAATAAAGAATGATGCTCTTGTCCATACTCGTTAAACAACTAATGTCTGCTTTTAGAGCAGTTCCTACATTTGATCATTTGACACACATGCTTTGTCTGATGTCTGTGTAAACATTAGCTTGGTGTTGCATAAAGGCCTTTTCATAATGAGCTGCAGACTGTGAGTCCCGCTGGTCTTACTCTGAAAACAAGGTCGTAAAACACAGGAATGCCTCATGTCAACATGTCATTTTCTACTCTCTGTGGAAGGGTGGTACCACAGGTCTGAAGACCTCCTGTCTGGTACCTGTGCCCAAGACACCGCGCGTCAAAGACTTCAACAGCTTCAGGCCGGTGGCTCTCACGTCCTGATGAAGACACTGAAGCTGGTCCTGGACCACCTCCGCTCCACCGTGAGCTCAGCCATGGACCCGCTGCAGTTTGCATATCGGCCTGGCATCGGAGTGGAGGACGCCGTCATCTCCTGCTGCACCGCTCTCTCTCTCACCTGGAGAAGCCTGGCAGCTCTGTGAGGATCCTGTTCTTTCATCTCTCCAGCGCCTTCAACACCATCAGCTCCAGAGGGACAAGCTGGAGACGGCTGGTGTGGAGTACGACCTGCAGAGTGGATCCTGGACCACCTCACAGACCGACCCCAGTTTGTGAGAGCCCGGGACTGTGTGTCTGACACTCGGACCTGCAGTGTGAGGGACCTGCAGTGTGGGGGACCTGCAGTGTGGGGTACCTGCAGTGTGGGGGACCTGCAGTGTGAGGGACCAGCAGTGTGGGGGACCTGCAGTGTGAGGGACCTGCAGTGTGGGGGACCAGCAGTGTGAGGGACCTGCAGTGTGGGGGCGCCCCAGGGCACTGTCCTTGAGCCCTTTCTCTTCACCCTCTACACTGCAGACTTCAGACACGACACGGACAGCTGTGTCCTGCAGAAGTTCTCTGACTACTCTGCCATAATCGGACTCATCACGGACGACGATGATGTGGAGGACAGAGGACTGGAGCAGGACTTTGTGGAACCACCTCCTCATCAACGCGGGGAAGACCAAGGAGATGGTGCTGGACTTCCACAGAGGCCACTCCCCCCTCACCAGTGAACATCCAGGGATGGGACATTGAGAGAGTGACTCATACAAGGACCTGGTGTTCATCTGCTCCTGACAGGGCCGCTCCTGACAGGGCCACTCCTGAAGACCTTCTCTGACTCTGTGGTGGCATCAGCTCCTGTAGGTGTGGTCTGCTGGAGCAGCAGCATCACAGAGGAGAGGAAGAAGCTGGACAAAGCTCCGTCCTGGGCTGTCCTCTGGACTCTGTGCAGGAGGTGGGGGACAGATGAGTGTCGCCCCCTGCAGGACACTCTGTCCCTTGCAGGACACTCTGTCCACTCTGGAGAGCAGCTTAAGTGACTGATCCACCCTCGCTGTGTGAAGGAGACGTTTCACACGTCTTTCCTTCTGCTGCTGTCAGACTCTACAACAAACACTGCCCTGAACACGTGCAATACTGACTTAACCATGTGCAATAATGTCACATTCATGTGCATATAATTGATGAAAATAGAGTGTTTATTTTCCCATTATTATTAGTATTATCTTGTCTTACTCTAGCTGTTTTTATTTTATTTTATCTTTATTTTTCCCCTTATTAGGAAATGAGAGGTCTATAGGAGTTTTTGTTTATGAGTTTTGTTTATAAGAGTTCTTCTATGTGTGTGTGTTTTAAAGTTCCTATAAGTTATTTGTCATTTTCCTCTGTATCTCCTGCGTTGCAACAATGCAATTTCTCCATATGTGGACAATAAAGGAATATCTTATCTTATCTTATGTCATTTTCTACTCTCTGTGGAAGCTTTAATGACACAGACGACAGCAACATCCACTGCACTGCAACACCAGAGCTCTGACAAGCACAAACCATGATCCTGAGTGAATATGGTGCACATGACTCTCATGGTCTTCGTTTGGTGGTATAATGGTGAATATTTCTTATATAGAAGTCAAGGTTCAGTTTGTGACAAAAAATGTAATTATAAAAATAGAAAATAAAACAAGAATCCCTCTGTCTATAGCAACAATAAGCAACATTCCATCCAAGTGCTATTGCTATGTGATATAATATATATATATAACACATGAGGTAGGCATACCATCATGGAAGGCTTGACTAAGGACCCACACTGGCTGGGGATTGAGTGGGGATTGAATCGGGGTCTGTGTGAATGTCGGGTGACTTACCTACTGAGCTAGCCAGCCCCTACATGGGAGGACACGCCCCTACATGGGAGGACACGCCCCTACATGGGAGGACACGCCCCTACATGGGATGTACCACCGGAACATAACTGAAGTGGCTGATATCACGAAATTCTACCAATGGTTAGAAAGAGCCGGTCTGAAGGACAGAGGCCCTGATCTACCACCAGACAAGACCCAAGGTGTAGGCTGTGCAAAGGGGGCCCTGAGACAAGACCCAAGGTGTAGGCTGTGCAAAGGGGGCCCTGAGACAAGACCCAAGGTGTAGGCTGTGCAAAGGGGGCCCTGAGACAAGACCCAAGGTGTAGGGTGTGCAAAGGGGCCTGAGACAAGACCCAAGGTGTAGGCTGTACAAAGGGGGCCCTGAGACCATCCCACACATAACGGCAGGTGCAGATGCTGCAGGGACAGCACACATGGAGCTCCATCACCAGGAGCTGGCATAGTGTAGGAAACATCTGTGCAGAGTACGGGCTGGAGACCCCAAGGAAAAGATGGGAAACACCTCCAAAGGTGGAGAACGACCGAGCCAAAGTCCTCTGGGACATGGGATGGAAACATCCGGAATAAGGAACATGAGAAACTAGAGAAATCCCAAGGCCTCAGAGAGGAGCTGGAGAAGGTCTGGAGCCTGAAGGTATCGGTGGTGCCCGTAGTGACTGGAGCAGTTGGGGCAGTGACCCCCAAACTGGAGGAATGAGCCCCAAACTGGAGGAATGACCCCCAAACTGGAGGAATGACCCCCAAACTGGAGGAATTACCCCCAAACTGGAGGAATGACTTGAGCACATCCAGGAAAAACATCAGACATCTCAGTCCAGAAAAGTGCAGGCACAGCAAAGATACTGAAGAACCCTCGAGCTCCCAGGGGCCTCTGGTAGAGGAGCCCAGCTTGAAGGAGGATAAACAGAGACCGCCCGTGGAGGGTGAGGAAGAGTTTTATATATAAAAACTCTCACCTCACCTCGTCCCTTTTTCCAAGCTCGGGTCCTCTACCAGAGGCCCCTGGGAGCTTGAGGGCTCTACGCAGTATCTTTGCTGTTCCTGCACTTTTCTGGACCGAGATGTCTGATGTTTATCCTGGATCTGCCCAAGCCACTCCTCCAGTTTGGGGGTCATTCCTCCAGTTTGGGGGTCATTCCTCCAGTTTGGGGGTCACTGCCCCAAGTGCTCCGGTCACTACGGGCACCACCGATACCTTCAGGCTCCAGACCTTCTCCAGCTCCTCTCTGAGGCCTTGGGATTCCTCTAGTTTCTCATGTTCCTTATATATATATATATATATATATATATATATATATATATATATATATATATATATATATATATATATATATATATATTTATTTATTTATTTATTTATTTATTTATTTATTTATTTATTTTTATATTTAGTTATATATATGAGACCAATGGTAAACCACTCGATCAAATGTGCCAAGGAGACGCCCTGTCCCCACTGCAGTTCTGCATAGATCATCACAGACGATGGTGCAGTTTTACACCTCCTCTATCACGTGTGGTAAACTGGAGCAGAGACTACAGCACCCTCTGCTGAGAGACTTTAAAATCTGCAGGACCTGTACGTCTCCAGGGCTCTGGGACGGATCGAAGCAGACCCTTCTCACCTTGGACTATTTGAGCCACTCCCCTCAGGCAGGAGGCCACTCCCCTCAGGCAGGAGGCCACTCCCCTCAGGCAGGAGGCCACTCCCCTCAGGCAGGAGGCCACTCCCCTCAGGCAGGAGGTCAGAACCTCCCACCACAAGAACTGTTTCTTTCCCTCTGACGTTGGACTCACGAACACTTCCTAAACACTAAAGCAGATTTAAATTGTTACTCTTTTTGATTTATATATGTTGTTTTATCATTGTTCATCGTTTTATGTTGCATCGAATCACCAGGACAAGTTCCTACGTTTGTGAATTCTGTTCATTGACAATGAGAATAAACCTTTTTTGATTTGGATTCTGATTCTTCATGATGCTCTTCTTCTCATGGTGTATAAGAAAGTGCATTATTAGGCCCCGTAGCTTATCAGATGCGCTTCTTTTCTGGCCTAAATAGTGTACCCTCTCTAAAGTATAGGGACTCCAGTCCCAATACAAGTTCAGGATCATGGTCTCGAGAAAGCCCTCAAAGTTGTCTCCCTCGTCACTTCCACAAGTGTTTGATTGTTTCTGGCGGATCTGGACTCTTGCTGTTGTTCACTGCCCACAGTATCATCATCTCAGCTCTCAAATATGTGGCTCCGCCTCCGCGGCACACCTGCCGCCTCCTCCGGCCTTCAGGCCCACCACAGCAGCTTCTATTATGTCATAGGAGTTACATGTCACCTAACACGAGTTAGTCCACCCTGTGGGGGCCCGGCAGGTCTGAATCATAGTGGGTGCTTGCTTGTGCAGTCTTCGTCTCGAGAGGCCTCCCTTTAAAAGCCGTGATAGCCATTTTAGCAGCTGTTGCTTGAGAAAGAGTCAGCCAAGATTACAGCTCCCAAAGCATTTACCTTTATCTGCGTAATCTGTGTCCCTCCCAGCCTCTTTTGTGGGTGGAATTGAGATATTTAAGGAAATTGTGGGCGGAGAGGTGTAGCAGAGTGGCTGGAAGTCCTGTTGATTTGTGAAGGTGATTTTTAACAAAAAGGTGAGTGTGAATAACTGAACAGTTTGCTAAAGCTAACAAATGAATCAATTAAATTGATGTCACATAAACTCTTTCGATTGAACATACTGTATTTACATTTTTTTGAGTGTTTTACCATTGAGCTCACAGCCAACCAGCTCCATGCGCAGGGTGCACGCTCGCCGACACACCACAGGAATGATGCGGATGTACTGGGCCACGATGGGCGGGTCAAACATGTTGGTTTTGGTGCTGTCATTGTCCACGTTGCCCACAAACACCTTTAAAAGACACAGCGTAAGTACAGCCTCACGCATACAGTCTTGAATGTCTACAGTCTACCGTGAAGTTTGGACTATAAGCCGCTACTTTTTAACACGCTTTGAACCCTGCGGCTCATTTATAGATTTTCACGGGCTTACGGCCTCCAGGGGCGCACTAGCGGGAAGCGATTTCTCTCTCTTGCTCACTTGTTAAGTACAAACGCAAGAGCCAGAGATGGACGAAGACGGAGAAACGAGTCTAATGAGAAACTGAATTTAGACATGTCTAAACACAAAGATACACACAGGAGCGCGGTGGTCAGCATTTTATCCCCCACCCCAACCCTTCCCGAAAGGAGAATTTCTTGGGCCGCCCCAACCCAAAAGACACACATCACTACTGTGCACCAGCTTTCTGTGTAAATATCTCATGTTGTGACGTAGACACCTGTGGCTTCTAGAGTGGCCTGGAGGAGAATTCAATGATGAAAGTTATCAGCACAGAAGACATGCAAATTCAGGACCACAGAGCGCCGTGCATCTTCATCTTAAAGCCACTAACCACTCTTTTGAGGACAATGAGGTGAAGATTCTGAGCAGGAGAAAAGATGGTTTGAAAGAGGAGTTAAAGAGTAAACTTGTGTGTCTTTGAACAGGAATGTGGTTCAGCCTACCGGTCATATTCAATAGTGTGCTGAAGCCATAGGTCGGGAGACGCCCAGGCCTGATGCAAACCAGTTACTCCCTAACCCTAACCCTTGATGATGGACCATCATAAAGAGTCCCAATATTTTTAATTATTAAGTTGCCTATTTGAAATTTATTCAGAACTTTAAATAAATAAGGCCAGCCACAGAATCAAAAGCTTCATTATTGAAATACTACTGAAGAAATGCAATATCATTTTTGGTCAAAAGTTTGACCTCTATGTAATACCAAACATAATGGATTGAACATGTTGCACATGGTGCAGAGTCTGACCTTGTCCCTCCTCTGGCCCTCTGCCTTGTACACGCTGTAGCTTTGACCATCAACGCTGCTGGACATCTTGTAGGCCTTGATGTACTCTGCGGCGCCCATGCGGCTGGCGCCCTGCGTGATGATGCCAGTGAGCCTCATCGTCTTCTGCAGGTCAATCTGCCAAACAAGATTCAACACTGTCACGGAACACGCTAAAGTCGACAACATTAGGGACGCACACATATGTGAGTGTCACCATCAGCCACAGAAAGGATTTATGATTATTAAGTGTTTCCTCGTGATTAGTTTTAGCTGGAGACACAAAACACGACGAGACTTTCAATCTCGGACTGCGGACCAGTTACAACTAGACTCTAGTCCAGCGCCTGTTCTGGTTGGCCAGGGGTCACATGACACAGATGAAACAATGAAAAGTCAGGAAACACAACAGTCTAAAGCATTCATATTGCACTGTATAATGGACCTCAGACCAGTCGAGTGTCATTGTTCCTCACAGATCTTCAGTGTGTCATTGTTCCTCACACAGATCTTCAGTGTGTCATTGTTCCTCACACAGATCTTCAGTGTGTCATTGTTCCTCACAAAGATCTTCAGTGTGTCATTGTTCCTCACAGATCTTCAGTGTGTCATTGTTCCTCACACAGATCTTCAGTGTGTCATTGTTCCTCACAGATCTTCAGTGTGTCATTGTTCCTCACACAGATCTTCAGTGTGTCATTGTTCCTCACACAGATCTTCAGTGTGTCATTGTTCCTCACACAGATCTTCAGTGTGTCATTGTTCCTCACACAGATCTTCAGTGTGTCATTGTTCCTCACAGATCTTCAGTGTCATTGTTCCTCTCACAGATCTTCAGTGTGTCATTGTTCCTCACAGATCTTCAGTGTCATTGTTCCTCACACAGATCTTCAGTGTGTCATTGTTCCTCACACAGATCTTCAGTGTGTCATTGTTCCTCACAGATCTTCAGTGTGTCATTGTTCCTCTCACAGATCTTCAGTGTCATTGTTCCTCACACAGATCTTCAGTGTGTCATTGTTCCTCACACAGATCTTCAGTGTGTCATTGTTCCTCACAGATCTTCAGAGTGTCATTGTTCCTCACACAGATCTTCAGTGTGTCATTGTTTCTCACACAGATCTTCAGTGTGTCATTGTTCCTCACAGATCTTCAGAGTGTCATTGTTCCTCACACAGATCTTCAGTGTGTCATTGTTCCTCACAGATCTTCAGAGTGTCATTGTTCCTCACACAGATCTTCAGTGTCATTGTTCCTCACACAGATCTTCAGTGTGTCATTGTTCCTCTAACAGATCTTCAGTGTCATTGTTCCTCACACAGATCTTCAGTGTGTCATTGTTTCTCACACAGATCTTCAGTGTGTCATTGTTTCTCACACAGATCTTCAGTGTGTCATTGTTCCTCTAACAGATCTTCAGTGTCATTGTTCCTCACACAGATCTTCAGTGTGTCATTGTTTCTCACACAGATCTTCAGTGTGTCATTGTTCCTCACAGATCTTCAGTGTGTCATTGTTCCTCACAGGGTTCAGATCTGTAGTACATTAGTTACTTCTTCTCTACAGAGGTTTTCTCTGCTTGTTGTCAATGATTTGACTCTTTTCAAACTCACTGACATCTTTTCCATGTCCACAGGATGTGTCTTTCCACATAGTTGTCAGTGTCACTGACAGTCGGGTTTAAACACTGAAAGATCATCACCAGCAGCAGTAGAATCTAGGCAGAGAATTTATTTTGACATGCTGCGTATGTTATCGTTCAATCCAAAGACTCTGAAAAAGCACCATATGTCTCCTTTAACCCTCTCCTTTAACCCTCTCCTTTAACACTTTCCTTTAACCCTCTCCTTTAACCCACTCCTTTAACACTCTTCTTTAACCCTCTCCTTTAACACTCTCCTTTAACACTTTCCTTTAACCCTCTCCTTTAACCCTCTCCTTTAACCCTCTCCTTTAACACTCTCCTTTAACCCTCTCCTTTAACACTCTCCTTTAACACTTTCCTTTAACCCTCTCCTTTAACCCTCTCCTTTAACCCTCTCCTTTAACACTCTCCTTTAACACTCTTCTTTAACACTCTTCTTTAACACTCTCCTTTAACCCTCTCCTTTAACCCTCTCCTTTAACCCTCTCCTTTAACACTCTCCTTTAACCCTCTCCTTTAACCCTCTCCTTTAACCCTCTCTTTAACCCTCTCCTTTAACCCTCTCTTTAACACTCTCCTTTAACCCTCTCTTTAACACTCTCCTTTAACACTCTCCTTTAACCCTCTCCTTTAACCCTCTCCTTTAACACTCTCCTTTAACCCTCTCCTTTAACCCTCTCCTTTAACACTCTTCTTTAACCCTCTCCTTTAACACTCTCCTTTAACACTTTCCTTTAACCCTCTCCTTTAACCCTCTCCTTTAACCCTCTCTTTAACCCTCTCCTTTAACACTCTCATTTAACCCTCTCTTTAACCCTCTCTTTTAAGACTATCTTTAACCCTCTCCTTTAACATTCTCCTTTAACCCTCTCCTTTAACCCTCTCTTTAACCCTCTCTTTAACCCTCTCCTTTAACCCTCTCTTTAACACTCTCCTTTAACCCTCTCTTTAACCCTCTCTTAAACCCTCTCCTTTAACACTCTCCTTTAACCCTCTCCTTTAACCCTCTTCTCCTTTAACCCTCTC
Organism: Eucyclogobius newberryi; assembly: GCF_026437365.1. NCBI lineage: Eukaryota > Metazoa > Chordata > Actinopteri > Gobiiformes > Gobiidae > Eucyclogobius > Eucyclogobius newberryi. Next base: position 43,546,450 of record NW_027316167.1, on the reverse strand, counting down.
TTAAACCCTCTCCTTTAACACTCTCCTTTAACCTTCTCTTTAACCCTCTCCTTTAACACTCTCCTTTAACACTCTCCTTTAACCCTCTTCTCCTTTAACCCTCTCTTAAACCCTCTCCTTTAACACTCTCCTTTAACACTTTCCTTTAACCCTCTCCTTTAACCCTCTCCTTTAACCCTCTCCTTTAACCCTCTCCTTTAACACTCTCCTTTAACCCTCTCCTTTAACCCTCTCCTTTAACCCTCTCTTTAACCCTCTCCTTTAACGCTCTCCTTTAACACTTTCCTTTAACCCTCTCCTTTAACCCTCTCTTTAACCCTCTCCTTTAACCCTCTCCTTTAACCCTCTCCTTTAACCCTCTCCTTTAACACTCTTCTTTAACACTCTCCTTTAACCCTCTCCTTTAACCCTCTCCTTTAACCCTCTCCTTTAACCCTCTCCTTTAACACTCTTCTTTAACCCTCTCCTTTAACCCTCTCCTTTAACCCTCTCCTTTAACCCTCTCTTTAACCCTCTCCTTTAACCCTCTCCTTTAACACTCTTCTTTAACACTCTCCTTTAACCCTCTCCTTTAACCCTCTCTTTAACGCTCTCCTTTAACGCTCTCCTTTAACACTTTCCTTTAACCCTCTCCTTTAACCCTCTCCTTTAACCCTCTCCTTTAACCCTCTCCTTTAACCCTCTCCTTTAACCCTCTCTTTAACACTCTCCTTTAACACTCTCCTTTAACCCTCTCCTTTAACCCTCTCTTAAACCCTCTCCTTTAACACTCTCCTTTAACCCTCTCTTTAACACTCTCCTTTAACCCTCTCCTTTAACCCTCTTTTTAACCCTCTCCTTTAACACTCTCCTTTAACCCTCTCCTTTAACCCTCTCCTTTAACCCTCTCTTTAACCCTCTCCTTTAACCCTCTTTTTAACCCTCTCCTTTAACACTCTCCTTTAACCCTCTCCTTTAACCCTCTCTTTAACCCTCTCCTTTAACCATCTCCTTTAACCCTCTCCTTTAACCCTCTCTTTAACCCTCTCCTTTAACCCTCTCCTTTAACCATCTCCTTTAACCCTCTCTTTAACCCTCTCCTTTAACCCTCTCTTTAACACTCTCCTTTAACCCTCTCTTTAACCCTCTCCTTTAACACTCTCCTTTAACCCTCTCCTTTAACCCTCTCCTTTAACACTCTCCTTTAACCCTCTCCTTTAACACTCTCCTTTAACCCTCTCCTTTAACACTCTCCTTTAACACTCTCCTTTAACACTCTCCTTTAACCCTCTCCTTTAACCCTCTCCTTTAACCCTCTCCTTTAACACTCTCCTTTAACCCTCTCCTTTAACACTCTTTTTAACCCTCTCCTTTAACACTCTCCTTTAACCCTCTCCTTTAACACTCTCCTTTAACACTCTCCTTTAACACTCTCCTTTAACCCTCTCCTTTAACACTCTCCTTTAACCCTCTCCTTTAACACTCTTTTTAACCCTCTCCTTTAACCCTCTCCTTTAACACTCTCCTTTAACCCTCTCCTTTAACACTCTCCTTTAACACTCTCCTTTAACCCTCTCCTTTAACCCTCTCCTTTAACACTCTCCTTTAACCCTCTCCTTTAACCCTCTCCTTTAACACTCTCCTTTAACCCTCTCCTTTAACCCTCTCCTTTAACACTCTCCTTTAACCCTCTCCTTTAACCCTCTCCTTTAACCCTCTCCTTTAACACTCTCCTTTAACACTCTCCTTTAACCCTCTCCTTTAACACTCTCCTTTAACACTCTCCTTTAACCCTCTCCTTTAACCATCTCCTTTAACCCTCTCTTTAACCCTCTCCTTTAACCCTCTCTTTAACACTCTCCTTTAACCCTCTCTTTAACCCTCTCCTTTAACACTCTCCTTTAACCCTCTCCTTTAACCCTCTCCTTTAACACTCTCCTTTAACCCTCTCCTTTAACACTCTCCTTTAACCCTCTCCTTTAACACTCTCCTTTAACACTCTCCTTTAACACTCTCCTTTAACCCTCTCCTTTAACCCTCTCCTTTAACCCTCTCCTTTAACACTCTCCTTTAACCCTCTCCTTTAACACTCTTTTTAACCCTCTCCTTTAACACTCTCCTTTAACCCTCTCCTTTAACACTCTCCTTTAACACTCTCCTTTAACACTCTCCTTTAACCCTCTCTTTAACCCTCTCCTTTAACACTCTCCTTTAACCCTCTCCTTTAACCCTCTCCTTTAACACTCTCCTTTAACCCTCTCCTTTAACACTCTCCTTTAACCCTCTCCTTTAACACTCTCCTTTAACACTCTCCTTTAACACTCTCCTTTAACCCTCTCCTTTAACCCTCTCCTTTAACCCTCTCCTTTAACACTCTCCTTTAACCCTCTCCTTTAACACTCTTTTTAACCCTCTCCTTTAACACTCTCCTTTAACACTCTCCTTTAACCCTCTCTTTAACCCTCTCCTTTAACACTCTCCTTTAACCCTCTCCTTTAACCCTCTCCTTTAACACTCTCCTTTAACCCTCTCCTTTAACACTCTCCTTTAACCCTCTCCTTTAACACTCTCCTTTAACACTCTCCTTTAACACTCTCCTTTAACCCTCTCCTTTAACCCTCTCCTTTAACCCTCTCCTTTAACCCTCTCTTTAACCCTCTCCTTTAACCCTCTCTTTAACACTCTCCTTTAACCCTCTCTTTAACCCTCTCCTTTAACACTCTCCTTTAACCCTCTCCTTTAACCCTCTCCTTTAACACTCTCCTTTAACCCTCTCCTTTAACACTCTCCTTTAACCCTCTCCTTTAACACTCTCCTTTAACACTCTCCTTTAACACTCTCCTTTAACCCTCTCCTTTAACCCTCTCCTTTAACCCTCTCCTTTAACACTCTCCTTTAACCCTCTCCTTTAACACTCTCCTTTAACACTCTCCTTTAACACTCTCCTTTAACCCTCTCCTTTAACACTCTCCTTTAACCCTCTCCTTTAACACTCTCCTTTAACCCTCTCCTTTAACCCTCTCCTATGATTTTAGAGCAGGTTTGAACTATGACCTGCTTTGATCTTTGACCTCATCGGGCGGTGAAGCCCCTGAGTGACAGGTGAAGCCCCTGAGTGACAGGTGAAGCCCCTGAGTGACAGGTGAAGCCCCTGAGTGACAGGTGAAGCCCCTGAGTGACAGGTGAAACCCCTGAGTGACAGGTGAAACCCCTGAGTGACAGGTGTGGCACCTGGATCCAGGGGTTGCGGTCGTGGGCGGCGGAGGTCCAGGCGTTGACGATGCCCTGGTTGTTGAGCCGGGCCAGGTCCGGGCCCCAGTGCTGAAGACCCAGAATGCCATAGTGCACGGAGGAGGCGGAGATCTGAGACTGGATGATGGCTCCGCCCTCCATGCCCAGCAGAGAGATGCAGCCTGCACACAACACCACTCAGCTCACAGTCCAACAGTCTACAGCGGGACAGGACGGGACGGGACAGGACGGGACAGGACGGGACAGGACAGGACGGGACAGGACGGGACAGGACAGGACAGGACGGGACGGGACAGGACGGGACGGGACAGGACGGGACAGGACAGGACGGGACAGGGCGAGACAGGACAGGACGGGACAGGACGGGACAGGACAGGACAGGACGGGACGGGACGGGACAGGACGGGACGGGACAGGACGGGACAGGACAGGACGGGACAGGGCGAGACAGGATGGGACAGGACGGGACAGGACAGGACGGGACGGGACAGGACGGGACAGGACAGGACGGGACAGGGCGAGACAGGATGGGACAGGACGGGACAGGACAGGACGGGACAGGGCGAGACAGGATGGGACAGGATGGGACAGGACAGGACAGGACAGGGCGATACAGGACGGGACAGGATGGGACAGGATGGGACAGGACGGGACAGGACAGGACGGGACAGGGCGAGACAGGATGGGACAGGATGGGACAGGACAGGACAGGACAGGGCGATACAGGACGGGACAGGACGGGACAGGACGGGACGAGACAGGACGGGATGGGACAGCACGGGACAGGACGGGACAGGACAGGGCGAGACAGGACGGGACAGGACGGGACGGGACGGGACAGGACGGGACAGAACAGAACGGGACGGGACAGGACAGGACAGGACGGGACAGGACAGGGCGGGTCAGGACAGGGCGGGTCAGGACAGGACGGGACAGGACGGGACAGGACGGGATAGGACGGGACAGGACAGGGCGAGACGGGACAGAACGGGAAAGGACGGGACGGGACAGGACGGGAAAGGACGGGACAGGACAGGGCGGGTCAGGACAGGACGGGAAGGGCACACGTACGGAGCTGGCACTGCTTGCCCACATAGGGGGACGAGCACTGGCAGGTGTAGTCGCCATCCAGGTCCCTGCAGCGTCCCCCGTTCTTACACGGCTGGTCAGCGCAGTCGTTCACATCTGGACAAAACAACACGTTTGAAAAGCCTTTTGGTCTCATTACACAGCTGAGGACAAGCAGGTCAAACGCAGGTCGAACAGAGGTCAAACACAGGTCAAACTGAGGTCAAACGCAGGTCAAACGCAGGTCAACGCAGGTGCGCGTGCGTGCGTGTGTGTGTGTGTCACTGTCTCCTCCCCCCAGAATCCTACAAAAGAGAAATTGTAATTCTACTGTCAAACCCTTTCTTAAATGTTCTCCTCAGACAGTTACAGGTTCAGTTCTCATGGAGCTTGTTGTAGTTTTACAGAACTGACAAAGCCTCCAAACAAAACCAAGGGTTATATTTTTTCTTCCAAGTCCAAATTAAGGTGGTGATGTGTGAGTGGAGCTGTAAAAACACTGCAGTAGGCGCAGGGAGGCGGGACACTCTCACATGCAAATACAGGCTCAGATTGTGAGGCGCATTTGTTGAAAAGATGTGGGTCTGAGCGGATGCTGCTGCTGCATGCTAATGCTAACTCCATAATGAGCCAAAGAAACCAGAGCACAGCCACAAAAGATCTTTTCATTCCAGAGCGAGGCTGAATACGCTGCCTCACCCGCCGCTGCCTCACCCGCCGCTGCCTCACCCGCCGCTGCCTCACCTGCCGCCTCACCCACTGCTGCTTCACCCGCCGCCTCACCCGCCGCCTCACCCGCCGCTGCCTCATCCGCCGCCTCACCCGCCGCCTCACCCGCCACTGCCTCACCCGCCGCCTCACCCGCCGCTGCCTCACCCGCCACTGCCTCACCCGCCGCTGCCTCACCCGCCGCTGCCTCACCCGCCGCCTCACCCGCCGCTGCCTCACCCGCCGCCTCACCCGCCGCTGCCTCACCCGCCGCTGCCTCACCCGCCGCCTCACCCGCCGCTGCCTCACCCGCCACTGCCTCACCCGCCGCTGCCTCACCCGCCGCTGCCTCACCCGCCGCCTCACCCGCCGCTGCCTCACCCGCCACTGCCTCACCCGCCGCTGCCTCACCCGCCACTGCCTCACCCGCCGCCTCACCCGCCGCCTCACCCGCCGCCTCACCCGCCGCTGCCTCATCCGCCGCTGCCTCACCCGCTGCCTCACCCGCTGCCTCACCCGCCGCTGCCTCACCCGCCGCCTCACCCGCCGCTGCCTCACCCGCCACTGCCTCACCCGCCGCTGCCTCACCCGCCGCCTCACCCGCTGCCTCACCCGCTGCCTCACCCGCCGCCTCACCCGCCGCTGCCTCACCCGCTGCCTGGTGTCTCTTTTGTGACTAAATGAATTAGACATCAGTAAAAACAACACGTTATTCTCCCAGTTTGTTAATTAGGTTCTGGTCAATTTGAGCAGCAGATGTGTCTTGTACAACGGTTCCCCAGAGGCAAGTTGGATCAACATTTTTTTTAAAGGAAATCAAGTCAATAAGAAATATAATTTTTATGTTATTCAATTATTTGTGTATGTGATGACATTTTGCTTTACTTGGACAAGCGTCTGTGTGTCTTCAGTGACAGGTTCAGGTGCTGTGGGTCAACTCACTGATCTGGCAGTGCGCTCCCTGGAACCCGGGTTGGCAGCGGCACATGTACTCATTGAAAACGTCCCCTCTTCTGGTGGGAGCCAGCACTTCACACGTTCCATCGTTTTGACAGGGGTTAGGGCTGCAGGGGCCTGGGACCAAGCACAGAGAGAACACAAACATTTACAATCATTCTTTACATATCCGTGTTTAGAAATCAGTCAACGTATTTGCAGTGAGTGTCTGGACTTGGTCTGCAAAATAGAATCAGAATGAGAAAAGGTGTAGAATTCACAAACACAGGAGTTGGTGATTCGGTGCAACAAACAACAATGAACAATGATATAACAACCTATATCAAATCAAAAGGGCATACATTGAAGAACAACAAAAAATAGCCTTACTTTGTACACAAACAGTTTAATTTACATATGTAGTTGAGTCTAACTGCAGAGGGAAAGAAACTGTTCTTATGGCGGGAGGTTCTTGTCCGGATGGACCGTAGCCTCCTGCCTGAGGGGAGTGGCCACTCCCCTCAGGCAGGAAGCTACGGGGTGAGAAGAGTTGGCTGTGATCCGACGTGTTCATCCCAAAGTCCTGGAGTGATGGAAGTCTGCAGCCGATCACCTTCTCAGCAGAGGGCGCTGTAGTCTCTGTTTGTCACTGGCTGTGGCTCCAGCGTAGCACACGGTGATGGAGGAGGTGATGGAGGAGGTGATGAAGGAGGTGATGAAGGAGGTGAGGATGGACTCAATGATGGTCGTGTAGAACTGCACCATCATCTCCGTTGGCAGATTGTCTTTCCTCAGCTGCTGCAGGAAGTACATCCTCTGCTGGGCCTTCTTGATGAGGAGCTGATGGTGGCTCCCACTTGAGGTCCTGGTGATGGTGGTGCAGAGGAAGAGGAGGGAGTCCACAGTGGTGTCACGGTCTGTCATGGTGAGGGGGGGCTGTGACTTTTCTGGGCGTTGAACTCCAGGTTATTACCGCTGCACCAGGACACCAGCCGCTCCACCTCCTGTAGACAGACTCATCCCCGTCTGAAATGAGCCTGATGAGGGTGGTGTCGTCATGGTGATGAGGGTGGTGTCGTCCACAAACTTAATCAGTTTTATGGAGTCCTGGCTGGAGGTGCAGCAGTTTGTCACAGGGAGAAGAGCAAGGGGGAAAGTACACAGCCCTGTGGGACTCCTGTGCTGATAGACCGAGTGTCTGAGACAATCTTCCTCAACCGCACACACTGACTCCGATCTGTCAGAAAGTCATTGCTCCCCCTGCAGGTGAAGTCAGCGCTCCCCCTACAGGTGAAGTCAGTGCTCCACCTGCAGGTGAAGTCAGTGCGAGTCAGCGCTCCCCCTGCAGGTGGAGTCAGCGCTCCCCCTGCAGGTGGAGTCAGGCACGTTGAGCTGGGACAGCTTGTCCTGGAGCAGAGCAGGAGGATGGTCCAGCAGCTTTTCGGGGGATGGATTTCCGAAAGAGCCTGCTCACATCCAGCCCTTTCGACATGGCATCAGTCACACTTGTATCCATTAAGACCAGACCAGGACTCAACCCAAGTCTATATCAGGAATAAAGTTGGCTCAGCCTAGGACCCTAAACCTGAAACAATGATTTTGTTTCTGCCCCAATCAAATAAACATCAATAAAATACATATATGGAGACAGCTTGGAGGATTCATTCACACTTCCTGGTTTGGTTTTAGTTTGAGCCAAGTCTAATCCTGATGTAGACTTGGTTCGGTCCAGTTCTCATCCTGGTGAAGCCTTGGTTTAGTTCAGGTTTAAGTTCCGTGTGAAGTCGCAGTTTCTATGTGGTATGTATAAAACCACTCTAAATGCTTCCTTGGCCAATTGCAGATAGAAAAACTGGTACATTTCCTTCATAACTCTATTCTTGGGTTTGACCTGCTCTCGGAACCCGCCCCTTCTCTCGGGACCTGCTATTGGGACCTTCTCTCGGGACCTGCCCCTGCTCTCGGGACCTGCTCTCAGTACCTGAGGTTACAGTCTCGGTCTGAGGTTTCAGTCTTTGGGAGGTTACAGACAGGACATATCACTCTCTGTGAGGTTAGAGACAGGACATACCACTCTCTGTGAGGTTAGAGACAGGAAATACCACTCTCTGTGAGGTTAGAGACAGGACATACCTCTGTGAGGTTAGAGACAGGACATACCGCTTTCTGTGAGGTTAGAGACAGGACATATCGCTTTCTGTGAGGTTAGAGACAGGACATACCGCTCTCTGTGAGGTTAGAGACAGGACATATCGCTCTCTGTGAGGTTAGAGACAGGACATATCGCTCTCTGTGAGGTTAGAGACAGGACATATCGCTCTCTGTGAGGTTAGAGACAGGACATACCGCTCTCTGTGAGGTTAGAGACAGGACATACCGCTTTCTGTGAGGTTAGAGACAGGACATACCGCTCTCTGTGAGGTTAGAGACAGGACATATCGCTCTCTGTGAGGTTAGAGACAGGACATACCGCTCTCTGTGAGGTTAGAGACAGGACATACCACTCTCTGTGAGGTTAGAGACAGGACATACCTCTGTGAGGTTAGAGACAGGACATACCGCTTTCTGTGAGGTTAGAGACAGGACATATCGCTTTCTGTGAGGTTAGAGACAGGACATACCGCTCTCTGTGAGGTTAGAGACAGGACATATCGCTCTCTGTGAGGTTAGAGACAGGACATATCGCTCTCTGTGAGGTTAGAGACAGGACATATCGCTCTCTGTGAGGTTAGAGACAGGACATACCGCTCTCTGTGAGGTTAGAGACAGGACATACCGCTTTCTGTGAGGTTAGAGACAGGACATACCGCTCTCTGTGAGGTTAGAGACAGGACATATCGCTCTCTGTGAGGTTAGAGACAGGACATACCGCTCTCTGTGAGGTTAGAGACAGGACATACCACTCTCTGTGAGGTTAGAGACAGGACATACCACTCTTTGTGAGGTTAGAGACAGGACATACCATTCTCTGTGAGGTTAGAGACAGGACATACCTCTGTGAGGTTAGAGACAGGACATACCGCTCTCTGTGAGGTTAGAGACAGGACATACCGCTCTCTGTGAGGTTAGAGACAGGACATACCGCTCTCTGTGAGGTTAGAGACAGGACATACCGCTCTCTGTGAGGTTAGAGACAGGACATACCGCTCTCTGTTAGGTTAGAGACAGGACATATCGCTCTCTGTGAGGTTAGAGACAGGACATACCGCTCTCTGTGAGGTTAGAGACAGGACATATCGCTCTCTGTGAGGTTAAAGACAGGACATATCGCTCTCTGTGAGGTTAGAGACAGGACATATCACTCTCTGTGAGGTTAGAGACAGGACATACCGCTCTCTGTGAGGTTAGAGACAGGACATATCGCTCTCTGTGAGGTTAAAGACAGGACATATCGCTCTCTGTGAGGTTAGAGACAGGACATATCACTCTCTGTGAGGTTAGAGACAGGACATACCGCTCTCTGTGAGGTTAGAGACAGGACATACCTCTGTGAGGTTAGAGACAGGACATACCGCTCTCTGTGAGGTTAGAGACAGGACATACCGCTTTCTGTGAGGTTAGAGACAGGACATATCGCTCTCTGTGAGGTTAGAGACAGGACATACAGCTCTCTGTGAGGTTAGAGACAGGACATACCGCTCTCTGTGAGGTTAGAGACAGGACATATCGCTCTCTGTGAGGTTAGAGACAGGACATACAGCTCTCTGTGAGGTTAGAGACAGGACATACAGCTCTCTGTGAGGTTAGAGACAGGACATACCGCTCTCTGTGAGGTTAGAGACAGGACATACCGCTCTCTGTGAGGTTAGAGACAGGACATACCGCTCTCTGTGAGGTTAAAGACAGGACATACCACTCTCTGTGAGGTTAGAGACAGGACATACCGCTCTCTGTGAGGTTAAAGACAGGACATACCTCTGTGAGGTTAGAGACAGGACATACCGCTCTCTGTGAGGTTAGAGACAGGACATACCGCTTTCTGTGAGGTTAGAGACAGGACATATCGCTCTCTGTGAGGTTAGAGACAGGACATACAGCTCTCTGTGAGGTTAGAGACAGGACATACCGCTCTCTGTGAGGTTAAAGACAGGACATACCACTCTCTGTGAGGTTAAAGACAGGACATACCACTCTCTGTGAGGTTACAGGTGTCTCCCCCGAAGCCGTCAGCGCAGATGCAGATGAAAGGGTCCTCTCCCACTCCGGTCACACAGGTCCCACTGTTCAGACACTGGTTCACCTCACAGTAGTCCCCTGAGAAAGTCAAAGCAAAAGCTGGCCGAACTGTGGGCTATGTGTTACCATAGAAACAACAGCCTGGATGTATTTGAGAGCCCTCTTAATCTATAGCTGTACTGACAAGTATAAAGCTATGGATTTTGTCACCATACACAAGGGCCAGTTGATGTAAAGTTATGTCCTCTAATCCGTCTGACGAGCACGGGCCCGGGGAGTCCACACTGGGGACAGGGCTCGTCCTTCCAGGAGCGGTGTTGGTCATGTTAGCCATGTTAGCCTCATTAACTTGTGAGAGTCTGTTTCCAATGAGGCTCTGGCCGTCAGCTTTGATTGTTTAGCTCACGAAGGATTTTCAGTGTTTACTCAACTCTTTCTTCTCGGTTCTTTCGGTTTTGTGGATGAAATATATATTTTAAAGGCAAATGTCGGAAGCAGCGCAGTGAGTGTCTATACCAAAACCATAACCGGAAGTCCATATTTCTGCCTAATCAATGAATGAAGCACTATGCACTCTTAATCTGAGGTACAGGAGGAATGTTTATGTGAAATTATCTGATCAGATGCCACGTCTCGTAGACCAGTCAGCAAACACCTGCCTCAACTTTACGGACATTGAAGGCATCATTAGTCAGAAGAGAACAAACACTAGAACAAAGGACAAAAGGATTTCTGTTGAAGATCAAACCGATCCACGCAGAGGGTCTCCAATAAATGTTTGTGAAATGTCCAACAGTTCAGAAATAACACTCTCTTCACTAAACTGGAGCATGGTGTGGAATTCCATGTGCCTACTGTTATTGCTGTGTCAGTGGTAACGCTGTATTTTTTTAGGGGTAGAGACTGTATTTTTTCACAAGTGATCATTGTATTTACAGTTAAAGTTCTGTTACAAGTGGTTTCTAACATTCTTGTGCAAACACAGACATTATGGGAAGTTTGTGGGAAAATCAGTGGCTAGATAGAAAATCGGTATCAGAAAAAACGTCTTTGGCAGGTCAGACCTCATTAAAAAACGGAAATCGTATCGGCCAAGAATTTTGCAATCGGTGCATCTCTGCAGGTGAACGAGGCTCTGCAGGTGAGCAAGGCTCTGCAGGTGAACGAGGCTCTGCAGGTGAGCAAGGCTCCGCAGGTGAACGAGGCTCTGCAGGTGAGCGAGGCTCTGCAGGTGAACAAGGCTCTGCAGGTGAACGAGGCTCTGCAGGTGAGCAGTAGGTGCATTTTATGATTGATACGTCCATCCATTTTCTACCGCTTGTTCCCTTTCGGGGTCGCGGGTGACTGGAGCCTATCCCAGTGGAGCCTTAGGCTGTCCTCATAGACATTACAGACAGTTCACGCTCACATTCATTCACTAGGGCCAATTTAGAGTTACCAATTTGGCCTAACACATGCATGTCTTTGGACGGTGGGAGGAAGCCGGAGAGCCCGGAGAGAACCCACGGTAACACGGGGAGAACATGCAGATTTGCGGGTTTGAATGATACGTGGCAGGACTAATTTGCAGTCCAGTCGACGAGGAAATGAGACTCAGATTTGGGCCAAAAAAATCATCCATTCAACTTTTAAGCGTTTTATGCTTCTCATATTGATTCTGCAGAAATACCTCAGTCCCTGTGATATTTTATGCCTTTCTTTTTTCCTCATAAGACCCCATGTTTGTTTTTGATGCAGAAAGTGTCCCTGAATTGGCTATTCCTCCAGTAAAAGGTCAGGGGGATGAACCTAGTGTCCAGACTGATATAAATCTCTATAAAAATACAGCAAGATATCCTTGTGTATAGTCCAACCTCCTGCCCTGTCTACACCCGCATGACTAGCAGATTATTCAATTCAATTCAATTCATTTTTGTAAGGCCCCAAATCACAACAACAGTCGCCTCTGAGGGCCGAATCAAGAATGTCTGTGGTGGCGATGGAGTCAGACAATGTCTGTGGTGGCATTAGGACTATGGGCGTGTCACTGAGGCTTATTATGAGTCACTGCACAGGCACACTCTGCTGTTACGTGCCACTTTAAACACCACCCAAGAAACCAGCAGCTACACCACACATGACCATTTCTCTGGATCACACAGAAAAACAAATGACGGGTTTGGTGAGAACAACAATGACCGTAAAGCGCAGCAGGGTGGGACCTGACCTGACCCACCTCAGCACAACTTTCAAGAGAATCCAGCTCGAAAACATTTTGTTTAGTTTCACACTGTTGATGGGACCTCTTTGTTGTATTGTAATTTTTGGGAAAATGTCCAGAAATGTATATGATTTTTGAATGAAACAAAACAGCAAATCACATCACTTTTCCTCTGTTATCTAGAAAAGTCCTGTCTTATTTCACTGAACTGGAAGAACTGGCCGGTTGCTACTACATTTCACATTGAAAGTACTTGAATTAAACATATTCATCTCTGCATAAACAATCACATTCTGAAAGATAAAAAGCACTGCAACAAAAGCCTTTTCATGAGAGCACTATGAGCTATTGTGAGCGCAGACTGTGGCAGGATAAAGAGCTTGCAGGATTATCCAGGTGAAGGGGCGGAGTCTAACCTAACACACACAGGCTTATCCAGGTGAAGGGGCGGAGTCTAACCTAACACACACAGGCTTATCCAGGTGAAGGGGCGGAGTCTAACCTAACACACACAGGCTTATCCAGGTGAAAGGGCGGAGTCTAACCTAACAAACACAGGCTTAGCCAGGTGAAGGGGCGGAGTCTAACCTAACACACACAGGCTTATCCAGGTGAAGGGGCGGAGTCTAACCTAACACACACAGGCTTATCCAGGTGAAGGGGCGGAGTCTAACCTAACACACACAGGCTTAGCCAGGTGAAGGGGCGGAGTCTAACCTAACACACACAGGCTTATCCAGGTGAAGGGGCGGAGTCTAACCTAACACACACAGGCTTAGCCAGGTGAAGGGGCGGAGTCTAACCTAACACATACAGGCTTATCCAGGTGAAGGGGCGGAGTCTAACCTAACACACACAGCCTTATCCAGGTGAAGGGGCGGAATCTAACCGTGTGTCATGGTGCGTGATGCTGGTGATGGAGGTGAACTGTGCGCGTCTCAAACTGTGGTGCTGAGGCAAAGCATGGTTACCGTAGCGATAGAAGAGTTAGAAGTGGGAGGTGTTCAAGAGTTCAGGCAGAAAAACAAGTCTGGAAACTAGATAAGTCGAAGTATTCATACAGAAAAAAAGTCCCATAAACGGGACAAAAGGGTTTGAGAATGATCGTTATCAAAGCCACAGGGCGACATGAAGCGCCTCAGTGTTTTGTTCCATAGTTGTTCTGGATAAAAGGGAAAGACCAGCTCCAAATGGATGAACCTCATTGGTCACGAGAGAGAACGACGCGTCAAACAAGAAGAAGAGATTCTAATGTTCCATTTGATCAAAACTGAAGATTAAACTATTATTTCATATTATCGAAGAACAACTGTCGCCACAGACAAGGACTTCTGATCATGGTTTAGCATAACCCCGGGACGTCCCAGTGAAACCCTGACTAACCCCGGGACGTCCCAGTGAAACCCTGACTAACCCCGGGACGTCCCAGTGAAACCCTGACTAACCCCGGGACGTCCCAGTGAAACCCTGACTAACCCCGGGACGTCCCAGTGAAACCCTGACTAACCCCGGGACGTCCCAGTGAAACCCTGACTAACCCCGGGACGTCCCAGTGAAACCCTGACTAACCCCGGGACGTCCCAGTGAAACCCTGACTAACCCCGGGACGTCCCAGTGAAACCCTGACTAACCCCGGGACGTCCCAGAGAAACCCTGACTAACCGGCCCCGGGACGTCCCAGTGAAACCCTGACTAACCCCGGGACGTCCCAGTGAAACCCTGACTAACCGCCGGGACGTCCCAGTGAAACCCTGACTAACCCCGGGACGTCCCAGTGAAACCCTGACTAACCCCGGGACGTCCCAGTGAAACCCTGACTAACCCCGGGACGTCCCAGTGAAACCCTGACTAACCCCGGGACGTCCCAGTGAATGTGAAACCCTGACTAACCCCGGGACGTCCCAGAGAAACCCTGACTAACCGGCCCCGGGACATCCCAGTGAAACCCTGACTAACCCCGGGACGTCCCAGTGAAACCCTGACTAACCGCCGGGACGTCCCAGTGAAACCCTGACTAACCGCCGGGACGTCCCAGTGAAACCCTGATTAACCCCGGGACGTCCCAGTGAAACCCTGACTAACCGCCGGGACGTCCCAGTGAAACCCTGACTAACCCCGGGACGTCCCAGTGAAACCCTGACTAACCGGCCCCGGGACGTCCCAGTGAAACCCTGACTAACCGGCCCCGGGACGTCCCAGTGAAACCCTGACTAACCCCGGGACGTCCCAGTGAAACCCTGACTAACCCCGGGACGTCCCAATGAAACCCTGACTAACCCCGGGACGTCCCAGTGAAACCCTGACCAACCCCGGGACGTCCCAGTGAAACCCTGACTAACCCCGGGACGTCCCAGTGAAACCCTGACTAACCGCCGGGATGTCTCAGTGAAACCCTGACTAACCCCCGGGACGTCCCAGTGAAACCCTGACTAACCCCGGGACGTCCCAGTGAAACCCTGACTAACCACGGGACGTCCCAGTGAAACCCTGACTAACCCCCGGGACGTCCCAGTGAAACCCTGACTAACCCCGGGACGTCCCAGTGAAACCCTGACTAACCGCCGGGACGTCCCAGTGAAACCCTGACTAACCCCCGGGACGTCCCAGTGAAACCCTGACTAACCACGGGACGTCCCAGAGAAACCCTGACTAACCCCGGGACGTCCCAGTGAAACCCTGACTAACCCCCGGGACGTCCCAGTGAAACCCTGACTAACCCTGGGACGTCCCAGTGAAACCCTGACTAACCCCGGGACGTCCCAGTGAAACCCTGACTAACCGCCGGGACATCCCAGTGAAACCCCGACTAACCCCGGGACGTCCCAGTGAAACCCTGACTAACCCCCGGGACGTCCCAGTGAAACCCTGACTAACCCCGGGACGTCCCAGTGAAACCCTGACTAGCCCCGGGACGACGTCCCAGTGAAACCCTGACTAACCCCGGGACGTCCCAGTGAAACCCTTACTAACCCCAGGACGTCCCAGTGAAACCCTGACTAACCCCGGGACGTCCCAGTGGACACACTGACTAACCCCGGGACGTCCCAGTGGACACACTGACTAACCCCGGGACGTCCCAGTGGACACACTGACTCATTGTGCTTTCACTTTTAACCTTCATCCTCTGATATTGACCATTCCAGCCCCATCACTTTATTATATTATAATATTCCCCACACTTTCAACGTCTATGTCCAACTGCGCAGGGACAAAGGGACACATGGACAAAGGGACACAGGGACACATGGACACTGGGACACATGGACACTGGGACACTGGGACACAGGAACACATGGACACAGGGACACATGGACACAGGCACACAGGCACACAGGGACACAGGGACACAGGGACACTGGGACAAAGGGACACTGGGACACTGGGACACAGGGACATAGGGACACATGGACACAGGGACACTGGGACACAGGGACACTAGGACACTGGGACACAGGAACACGGGGACACAGGGACATAGTGACACAGGGACACTGGGACACATGGACACAGGGACACATGGACACATGGACACAGGCACACTGGGACATAGGGTTACTGGGACACAGGCACACTGGGACACAGGGACACTGGGACACTGGGACACAGGGACACTGGGACACAGGGACATAGGGACACATGGACACAGGGACATTGGGACACAGGGACACTAGGACACTGGGACACAGGAACACGGGGACACAGGGACACTGGGACACATGGACACATGGACACAGGCACACTGGGACACAGGGACACATGGACACAGGGACACTGGGACACATGGAGACTGGGACACATGGACACAGGGACACTGGGACACTGGGACACAGGAACACGGGGACACAGGGACATAGGGACACAGGGACACTGGGACACATGGACACAGGGACACATGGACACAGGCACACTGGGACACATGGACACAGGGACACTGGGACACATGGAGACTGGGACACATGGACACAGGGACACTGGGACACAGGTAACCCTCCAAACCAAGTCATCCTGGACTTGACTTGAGTTTATAATGAAATATAACCTCTTCAGTTTTGAAATAAACTTGTATTAAAACGTATCTGGCTCCAGGACACAGTTTGTGCCAATGACACAAAACAACTTTCTCCAGCTGAACTCAGACAAGACAAAATCATCGTCTTTGTCCCAGAAACAAAGAGAAAGTGTCAGCGTCTCCTCCAGAGACTGTAAAACCTACAAACCAAGTTAGAAATCTGGAGGTAATAATGGACTTTAACGCATCAAATCAATAACATCAGCAGCTTTTTACCACCAAAAAACATGGACCGGCCTCCTGCTGGTGCCAGAGTCAGGACTAAACATGGACCGGCCTCCTGCTGGTGCCAGAGTCAGGACTAAACACGGACCGGCCTCCTGCTGGTGTGTTACATATAAATGTGGGTCTAAGAAACACATCCATAATCAAAGGAGCCAATGAGAGAACAGAGCCAATGTTTACAATGCTGTGGTAGCACTTCTTGTGCTAAGCGCTAACTAAAGTGAAACGAAACATCAAAACTGACCCGACACTCAGGCCACCTCACATCACACCTCAGATCACACCTCAGATCACACTTCAGATCACACTTCAGATCACACTTCAGATCACCTCAGATCACCTCTGATCACACCTCAGATCAAACCTCAGATCACACCTCAGATCAGATCACACCTCCGATCACACCTGAGATCACCTCAGATTACACCTCAGATCACACCTGAGATCACACCTGAGATCACCTCAGATCACACCTCAGATCACACCTCAGATCACACTTCAGATCACATCTCAGATCACACCTCAGATCACCCCTCAGATCACCTCAGATCACACCTGAGATCAAACCTGAGATCACACCTCAGATCACACCTCAGATCACACCTCAGATCACCTCAGATCACACCTCAGATCACACCTCAGATCACCTCAGATCACACCTCAGATCACACCTCAGATCACCTCAGATCACACCTCAGATCACACCTCAGATCACCTCAGATCACACCTCAGATCACCTCAGATCAAACCTCAGATCACACCTCAGATCAGATCACACCTCCGATCACACCTGAGATCACCTCAGATTACACCTCAGATCACACCTGAGATCACACCTGAGCTCACACCTCAGATCACACCTCAGATCACACCTCAGATCACCTCAGATCACACCTCAGATCACACCTCAGATCACCTCAGATCACACCTCAGATCACACCTCAGATCACCTCAGATCACACCTCAGATCACCTCAGATCACACCTCAGATCACACCTCAGATCACACCTCAGATCACCTCAGATCACACCTCAGATCACACCTCAGATCACACCTCAGATCACACCTCAGATAACCTCAGATCACACCTCAGGTCACACCTCTGATCACACCTCAGATCACCTCAGATCACACCTCAGATTACACCTGATATCACACCTGAGATCACACCTGAGATCACCTCAGATCACACCTCAGATCACACCTCAGATCACACCTCAGATCACCTCAGATCACACCTCAGATTACACCTGATATCACACCTGAGATCACACCTGAGATCACCTCAGATCACATCTCAGATCACACCTCAGATCACCCCTCAGATCACCTCAGATCACACCTGAGATCACACCTCAGATCAAACCTCAGATCACACCTCAGATCACCTCAGATCACACCTCAGATCACACCTCAGATCACACCTCAGATCACACCTCAGATCACCTCAGATCACACCTCAGATCACCTCAGATCACACCTCAGATCACCTCAGATCACACCTCAGATCACACCTCAGATCACACCTCAGATCACACCTCAGATCACACCTCAGATCACACCTCAGATCACCTCAGATCACACCTCAGATCACACCTCAGATCACACCTCAGATCACACCTCAGATCAACTCAGATCACACCTCAGATCACCTCAGATCACACCTCAGATCAAACCTCAGATCACACCTCAGATCACACCTCAGATCACCTCAGATCACACCTCAGATAACCTCAGATCACACCTCAGGTCACACCTCTGATCACACCTCAGATAACCTCATATCACACATGATATCACACCTGAGATCACACCTGAGTTCACCTCAGATCACACCTCAGATCACACCTCAGATCACACCTCAGATCACCTCAGATAACACCTCAGATCACCTCAGATCACACCTCAGATCACACCTCAGATCACCTCAGATCACACCTCAGATCACCTCAGATCACACCTGAGATCACCTCAGATCACACCTCAGATCACCTCAGATCACACCTCAGATTACACCTGATATCACACCTGAGATCACACCTGAGATCACCTCAGATCACATCTCAGATCACACCTCAGATCACCCCTCAGATCACCTCAGATCACACTTGAGATCACACCTCAGATCAAACCTCAGATCACACCTCAGATCACCTCAGATCACACCTCAGATCACACCTCAGATCACAACTCAGATCACACCTCAGATCACCTCAGATCACACCTCAGATCACCTCAGATCACACCTCAGATCACCTCAGATCACACCTCAGATCACACCTCAGATCACACCTCAGATCACACCTCAGATCACACCTCAGATCACACCTCAGATCACCTCAGATCACACCTCAGATCACCTCAGATCACACCTCAGATCACCTCAGATCACACCTCAGATCACACCTCAGATCACACCTCAGATCACCTCAGATCACACCTCAGATTACACCTGATATCACACCTGAGATCACACCTGAGATCACATCTCAGATCACACCTCAGATCACCCCTCAGATCACCTCAGATCACACCTGAGATCACACCTCAGATCAAACCTCAGATCACACCTCAGATCACCTCAGATCACACCTCAGATCACACCTCAGATCACACCTCAGATCACCTCAGATCACACCTCAGATCACCTCAGATCACACCTCAGATCACCTCAGATCACACCTCAGATCACACCTCAGATCACACCTCAGATCACACCTCAGATCACACCTCAGATCACCTCAGATCACCTCAGATCACACCTCAGATCACACCTCAGATCACACCTCAGATCACCTCAGATCACACCTCAGATCACCTCAGATCACACCTCAGATCACCTCAGATCACACCTCAGATCAACTCAGATCACACCTCAGATCACCTCAGATCACACCTCAGATCAAACCTCAGATCACACCTCAGATCACACCTCAGATCAACTCAGATCACACCTCAGATCACCTCAGATCACACCTCAGATCAAACCTCAGATCACACCTCAGATCACACCTCAGATCACCTCAGATCACACCTCAGATAACCTCAGATCACACCTCAGGTCACACCTCTGATCACACCTCAGATAACCTCATATCACACCTGATATCACACCTGAGATCACACCTGAGATCACCTCAGATCACACCTCAGATCACACCTCAGATCACACCTCAGATCACCTCAGATCACACCTCAGATCACACCTCAGATCACCTCAGATCACACCTCAGATCACACCTCAGATCACCTCAGATCACACCTCAGATCACCTCAGATCACACCTCAGATCACACCTCAGATCACACCTCAGATCACCTCAGATCACACCTCAGATCACACCTCAGATAACCTCAGATCACACCTCAGGTCACACCTCTGATCACACCTCAGATCACCTCAGATCACACCTCAGATTACACCTGATATCACACCTGAGATCACACCTGAGATCACCTCAGATCACACCTCAGATCACCTCAGATCACACCTCAGATTACACCTGATATCACACCTGAGATCACACCTGAGATCACCTCAGATCACATCTCAGATCACACCTCAGATCACCCCTCAGATCACCTCAGATCACACTTGAGATCACACCTCAGATCAAACCTCAGATCACACCTGAGATCACCTCAGATCACACCTCAGATCACACCTCAGATCACACCTCAGATCACCTCAGATCACACCTCAGATCACCTCAGATCACACCTCAGATCACCTCAGATCACACCTCAGATCACACCTCAGATCACACCTCAGATCACCTCAGATCACCTCAGATCACACCTCAGATCACCTCAGATCACACCTCAGATCACACCTCAGATCACACCTCAGATTACACCTGATATCACACCTGAGATCACACCTGAGATCACACCTGAGATCACCTCAGATCACATCTCAGATCACACCTCAGATCACCCCTCAGATCACCTCAGATCACACCTGAGATCACACCTCAGATCAAACCTCAGATCACACCTCAGATCACCTCAGATCACACCTCAGATCACACCTCAGATCACACCTCAGATCACCTCAGATCACACCTCAGATCACCTCAGATCACATCTCAGATCACCTCAGATCACACCTCAGATCACACCTCAGATCACACCTCAGATCACACCTCAGATCACACCTCAGATCACCTCAGATCACCTCAGATCACACCTCAGATCACCTCAGATCACACCTCAGATCACACCTCAGATCACACCTCAGATCACACCTCAGATCACACCTCAGATCAACTCAGATCACACCTCAGATCACCTCAGATCACACCTCAGATCAAACCTCAAATCACACCTCAGATCACACCTCAGATCACCTCAGATCACACCTCAGATAACCTCAGATCACACCTCAGGTCACACCTCTGATCACACCTCAGATAACCTCATATCACACCTGATATCACACCTCAGATCACACCTCAGATCACCTCAGATCACATCTCAGATCACACCTCAGATCACCCCTCAGATCACCTCAGATCACACCTGAGATCACACCTCAGATCAAACCTCAGATCACACCTCAGGTCACCTCAGATCACACCTCAGATCACACCTCAGATCACCTCAGATCACACATCAGATCACCTCAGATCACACCTCAGATCACACCTCAGATCACACCTCAGATCACACCTCAGATCACCTCAGATCACACCTTAGATCACCTCAGATCACACCTCAGATCACACCTCAGATCACCTCAGATCACCTCAGATCAAACCTCAGATCACACCTCAGATCAAACCTCAGATCACACCTCAGATCACCTCAGATCACACCTCAGATCATACCTCAGATCACACCTCAGATCACACCTCAGATCACCTCAGATCACACCTCAGATCACACCTCAGGTCACACCTCTGATCACACCTCAGATAACCTCAGATCACACCTGATATCACACCTGAGATCACACCTGAGATCACCTCAGATCACACCTCAGATAACCTCAGATCACACCTGATATCACACCTGAGATCACACCTGAGATCACCTCAGATCACACCTGATATCACACCTGAGATCACACCTGAGATCACCTCAGATCAAACCTCAGATCACACCTCAGATCACCTCAGATCACACCTTAGATCACCTCAGATCACACCTCTTCACAAATAAGGACATATAATCCTGACTCCAGGCGACTGCGCAGAGAGTAATCCTTTAATCCTGTTGCTGAGCAGCAGCGTGTGAGCTGGAGCTGCTTCACGTGCTACAGCCTCGACTCAGCATGAGCTGCATGTGTCACGACTCCTTCGGATTCTAAATGACATTTCATGGTTGTATTCTAGAGTCTGAGCTTCAAAACAGTTCTCCAAGTGCCAACAAACCCCCAACAAAATACTATAAAAATACTATAACCATACTTTAAACATACTTTGACCAATCTTTAAACATACTTTAAACATACTTTGACCAATCTTTAAACATACTTTAAACATACTTTAAACATACTTTAAACATACTTTAACTATACTTTAAACATACTTTAACTATACTTTAACTATACTTTAAACATAATTTAACCATACTTTAAACATACTTTAACTATACTATAAACATACTTTAAACATACTTTAACTATACTATAACCATACTTTAAACATACTTTAAACATACTTTAAACATACTTTAACTATACTATAACCATACTTTAAACATACTTTAACCATACTATAACCATACTTTAAACATACTTTAAACATACTTTAAACATACTTTAACTATACTATAACCATACTTTAAACATACTTTAAACATACTTCAAACATACTTTAACTATACTATAACCATACTTTAAACATACTTTAAACATACTGTAAACATACTTTAAACATACTTTAACCATACTTTAAACATACTTTAACCATACTTAAACATACTATAACCATACTTTAACTATACTATAACCATACTTTAACCATACTATAACCATACTTTAAACATACTTTAACCATACTATATCCATACTATAACCATACTTTAAACATACTTTAAACATACTGTAAACATACTATAACCATACTTTAAACATACTGTAAACATACTTTAAACATACTATAACCATACTTAAACATACTATAACCATACTTTAACTATACTATAACCATACTTTAAACATACTTTAATCATACTATAACCATACTTTAAACATACTTTAACCATACTTTAAACATACTTTAACTATACTTTAAACATACTTTAACCATACTTTAACTATACTATAATCATACTATAACCATACTTTAAACATACTTTAAACATACTTTAAACATACTTTAACCATACTATAAACTTACTTTAACTATACTATAACCATACTTTAAACATACTTTAATCATACTATAACCATACTTTAAACATACTTTAAACATACTTTAAACATACTTTAACTATACTATAACCATACTATAACCATACTATAACCATACTATAACCATACTTTAAACATACTTTAAACATACTTTAAACATACTATAAACATACTTTAAACATACTATAAACATACTTTAAACATACTATAACCATACTTTAAACATACTATAAACATACTTTAAACATACTTTAAACATACTTTAACCATACTATAAACATACTTTAAACATACTTTAAACATACTATAACCATACTTTCTAATCTTTTCTCATTTTCATTGGTTATGACCTTGTTTTTACTCCAGCAGGTCTGAGAGTGGCTGTGATTCAGCAGTTGAGACTTCTTACATGAGAACATGACATCTCTCATCTAAAACATTTATGTAACTCATTCCCAACAATAATACATGCAAAAGAAGTAATAACCAGATTATAAATCAGGTCTCTGTCCCAGACTGGTCAGTGCTGTCCACTGGACAAACCATAACTTATATTGTACACTGAGACTGTAAATACATGATCTGTTTTGACATTTTTTATGATCATTAAACGGTTATGACTATTTTAATAGTGGACTGGTCATGATTATTCTGAATAATGGTTCCAGGAGCAGTGACCAGTGCAGGAGCAGTGACCAGTGCTGGAGCAGTGACCAGTGCTGGAGCAGTGACCAGTGCTGGACATGTGACCAGTGCAGGAGCAGTGACCAGTGCTGGAGCAGTGACCAGTGCTGGAGCAGTGACCAGTGCTGGAGCAGTGACCAGTGCAGGAGCAGTGACCAGTGCTGGAGCAGTGACCAGTGCAGGAGCAGTGACCAGTGCTGGACATGTGACCAGTGCAGGAGCAGTGACCAGTGCTGGAGCAGTGACCAGTGCTGGACATGTGACCAGTGCAGGAGCAGTGACCAGTGCAGGAGCAGTGACCAGTGCTGGAGCAGTGACCAGTGCAGGAGCAGTGACCAGTGCTGGAGCAGTGACCAGTGCAGGAGCAGTGACCAGTGCTGGAGCAGTGACCAGTGCAGGACATGTGACCAGTGCAGGAGCAGTGACCAGTGCTGGAGCAGTGACCAGTGCTGGACATGTGACCAGTGCAGGAGCAGTGACCAGTGCTGGACATGTGACCAGTGCAGGAGCAGTGACCAGTGCTGGAGCAGTGACCAGTGCTGGACATGTGACCAGTGCAGGAGCAGTGACCAGTGCAGGAGCAGTGACCAGTGCTGGAGCAGTGACCAGTGCTGGACATGTGACCAGTGCAGGAGCAGTGACCAGTGCTGGAGCAGTGACCAGTGCTGGAGCAGTGACCAGTGCAGGAGCAGTGACCAGTGCTGGAGCAGTGACCAGTGCAGGAGCAGTGACCAGTGCTGGACATGTGACCAGTGCAGGAGCAGTGACCAGTGCTGGAGCAGTGACCAGTGCTGGACATGTGACCAGTGCAGGAGCAGTGACCAGTGCAGGAGCAGTGACCAGTGCTGGAGCAGTGACCAGTGCAGGAGCAGTGACCAGTGCTGGAGCAGTGACCAGTGCTGGAGCAGTGACCAGTGCTGGACATGTGACCAGTGCTGGAGCAGTGACCAGTGCTGGAGCAGTGACCAGTGCAGGAGCAGTGACCAGTGCTGGAGCAGTGACCAGTGCTGGACATGTGACCAGTGCTGGAGCAGTGACCAGTGCTGGACATGTGACCAGTGCAGGAGCAGTGACCAGTGCTGGACATGTGACCAGTGCTGGAGCAGTGACCAGTGCTGGACATGTGACCAGTGCAGGAGCAGTGACCAGTGCTGGAGCAGTGACCAGTGCTGGAGCAGTGACCAGTGCTGGACATGTGACCAGTGCAGGAGCAGTGACCAGTGCAGGAGCAGTGACCAGTGCTGGACATGTGACCAGTGCAGGAGCAGTGACCAGTGCTGGAGCAGTGACCAGTGCTGGACATGTGACCAGTGCAGGAGCAGTGACCAGTGCTGGAGCAGTGACCAGTGCTGGACATGTGACCAGTGCAGGAGCAGTGACCAGTGCAGGAGCAGTGACCAGTGCTGGACATGTGACCAGTGCAGGAGCAGTGACCAGTGCTGGAGCAGTGACCAGTGCTGGACATGTGACCAGTGCTGGAGCAGTGACCAGTGCAGGAGCAGTGACCAGTGCAGGAGCAGTGACCAGTGCTGGACATGTGACCAGTGCTGGAGCAGTGACCAGTGCAGGAGCAGTGACCAGTGCAGGAGCAGTGACCAGTGCTGGAGCAGTGACCAGTGCAGGAGCAGTGACCAGTGCTGGACATGTGACCAGTGCTGGAGCAGTGACCAGTGCTGGACATGTGACCAGTGCAGGAGCAGTGACCAGTGCTGGAGCAGTGACCAGTGCAGGAGCAGTGACCAGTGCTGGACATGTGACCAGTGCAGGAGCAGTGACCAGTGCTGGACATGTGACCAGTGCAGGAGCAGTGACCAGTGCTGGAGCAGTGACTTGTGGAAGGCTGCATGTCATTGACTCATCACATCTCTGTGTTTGAGGAGAACATGTGTTAAGGTCACGTACCTCTGACCGCGCACGCGAGCAGCAGCAAGACACTCGCACTTGTCCAGATCCGGTTCATGTTTCGGCTCGGATAGAGGCGCGATGACGTCATACACAAGAGTGAAGAGGATTCCCGCGTGCAGGCGTGACGTAAGAGCGCGACGTGACGACCACAAGAATTCAGTTTGTTCTGAAAAGTGTCCCCCTGTGTTCCTCCTGTCCCAGGTCCTGTCCCAGGCCCTGTCCCAGATCACGTCCCAGATCCTGCGTGGGCTGTGTGCGTCATTGTGGGGCGGGAACATGGGCGGGGCCAAAACATTTATAAACTTAGAGCGCACTCTGGCGGCCATCTTGTGAATGGAGATGAAATAAAATAAGACATTCCTTTATTGTCCACACATGATTAAAATAAATTAATCCTGATCTTATTATAGCTCCATGACAATCATGTCAAGACAATCAGAGACAATCAGAGACATTCAGAGACATTCAGAGACATTCAGAGACATTCAGAGTATAAATGTCTCCAATAAAACCTAAAGTTTGATTCTCTATCAACCTGGATTCACTTATTTCATGAACATGAACAGCCGTGAGGCTGTGAGGGGCCGTGAGGCTCTGAGGGGCCGTGAGGGGCCGTGAGGCTGTGAGGGGCCGTGAGACTCTGAGGGGCCGTGAGGCTCTGAGGGGCCGTGAGGCTGTGAGGGGCCGTGAGGCTGTGAGGGGCCGTGAGGCTGTGAGGGGCCGTGAGGCTGTGAGGGGCCGTGAGGCTCTGAAGGGTCGTGAGGCTCTGAGGGGCCGTGAGGCTGTGAGGGGCCGTGAGGCTCTGAGGGGCCGTGAGGCTGTGAGGGGCCGTGAGGCTGTGAGGGGCCGTGAGGCTCTGAGGGGCCGTGAGGCTCTGAGGGGCCGTGAGGCCGTGAGGGGCCGTGAGGCCCTGAGGGGCCGTGAGGGGCCGTGAGGCCCTGAGGGGCCGTGAGGCTCTGAGGGGCCGTGAGGGGCCGTGAGGCTGTGAGGGGCCGTGAGGCTGTGAGGGGCCGTGAGGCTCTGAGGGGCCGTGAGGGGCCGTGAGGCTGTGAGGGGCCGTGAGACTCTGAGGGGCCGTGAGGCTCTGAGGGGCCGTGAGGCTGTGAGGGGCCGTGAGGCTGTGAGGGGCCGTGAGGCTGTGAGGGGCCGTGAGGCTGTGAGGGGCCGTGAGGCTCTGAAGGGTCGTGAGGCTCTGAGGGGCCGTGAGGCTGTGAGGGGCCGTGAGGCTCTGAGGGGCCGTGAGGCTGTGAGGGGCCGTGAGGCTGTGAGGGGCCGTGAGGCTCTGAGGGGCCGTGAGGCTCTGAGGGGCCGTGAGGCCGTGAGGGGCCGTGAGGCCCTGAGGGGCCGTGAGGGGCCGTGAGGCCCTGAGGGGCCGTGAGGCTCTGAGGGGCCGTGAGGGGCCGTGAGGCTGTGAGGGGCCGTGAGGCTGTGAGGGGCCGTGAGGCTCTGAGGGGCCGTGAGGGGCCGTGAGGCTGTGAGGGGCCGTGAGACTCTGAGGGGCCGTGAGCCTCTGAGGGGCCGTGAGGCTGTGAGGGGCCGTGAGGCTGTGAGGGGCCGTGAGGCTGTGAGGGGCCGTGAGGCTGTGAGGGGCCGTGAGGCTCTGAAGGGTCGTGAGGCTCTGAGGGGCCGTGAGGCTGTGAGGGGCCGTGAGGCTCTGAGGGGCCGTGAGGCTGTGAGGGGCCGTGAGGCTGTGAGGGGCCGTGAGGCTCTGAGGGGCCGTGAGGCTCTGAGGGGCCGTGAGGCCGTGAGGGGCCGTGAGGCCCTGAGGGGCCGTGAGGGGCCGTGAGGCCCTGAGGGGCCGTGAGGCTCTGAGGGGCCGTGAGGGGCCGTGAGGCTGTGAGGGGCCGTGAGGCTGTGAGGGGCCGTGAGGCTGTGAGGGGCCGTGAGGCTGTGAGGGGCCGTGAGGCTCTGAGGGGCCGTGAGGGGCCGTGAGGCTGTGAGGGGCCGTGAGACTCTGAGGGGCCGTGAGGCTCTGAGGGGCCGTGAGGCTGTGAGGGGCCGTGAGGCTGTGAGGGGCCGTGAGGCTGTGAGGGGCCGTGAGGCTCTGAGGGGCCGTGAGGCTCTGAGGGGCCGTGAGGGGCCGTGAGGCTGTGAGGGGCCGTGAGGCTGTGAGGGGCCGTGAGGCTCTGAAGGGTCGTGAGGCTCTGAGGGGCCGTGAGGCTGTGAGGGGCCGTGAGGCTCTGAGGGGCCGTGAGGCTGTGAGGGGCCGTGAGGCTGTGAGGGGCCGTGAGGCTCTGAGGGGCCGTGAGGCTCTGAGGGGCCGTGAGGCCGTGAGGGGCCGTGAGGCCCTGAGGGGCCGTGAGGGGCCGTGAGGCCCTGAGGGGCCGTGAGGCTCTGAGGGGCCGTGAGGGGCCGTGAGGCTGTGAGGGGCCGTGAGGCTGTGAGGGCCGTGAGGCTGTGAGGGGCCGTGAGACTCTGAGGGGCCGTGAGGCTCTGAGGGGCCGTGAGGCTGTGAGGGGCCGTGAGGCTGTGAGGGGCCGTGAGGCTGTGAGGGGCCGTGAGGCTCTGAAGGGTCGTGAGGCTCTGAGGGGCCGTGAGGCTGTGAGGGGCCGTGAGGCTCTGAGGGGCCGTGAGGCTCTGAGGGGCCGTGAGGCTGTGAGAGGCCGTGAGGCTGTGAGGGGCCGTGAGGCCGTGAGGGGCCGTGAGGCTCTGAGGGGCCGTGAGGCTGTGAGGGGCCGTGAGGCTGTGAGGGGCCGTGAGGCTGTGAGGGGCCGTGAGGCTCTGAGGGGCCGTGAGGGGCCATGAGGCTGTGAGGGGCCGTGAGGCTGTGAGGGGCCGTGAGACTCTGAGGGGCCGTGAGGCTCTGAGGGGCCGTGAGGGGCCGTGAGGCTGTGAGGGGCCGTGAGGCTGTGAGGGGCCGTGAGGCTGTGAGGGGCCGTGAGGCTGTGAGGGGCCGTGAGGCTGTGAGGGGCCGTGAGGCTCTGAAGGGTCGTGAGGCTCTGAGGGGCCGTGAGGCTGTGAGGGGCCGTGAGGCTCTGAGGGGCCGTGAGGGGTCATGAGGCTCTGAGGGGTCATGAGGCTCTGAGGGGTCATGAGGTTCTGAGGGGTCATGAGGGGTCATGAGGGGTCATGAGGGGTCATGAGGGGTCATGAGGCTCTGAGGGGTCATGAGGGGTCATGAGGCTCTGAGGGGTCATGAGGGGTCATGAGGCTCTGAGGGGTCATGAGGTTCTGAGGGATCATGAGGGGTCATGAGGGGTCATGAGGGGTCATGAGGGGTCATGAGGCTCTGAGGGGTCATGAGGGGTCATGAGGCTCTGAGGGGTCATGAGGTTCTGAGGGGTCATGAGGGGTCATGAGGGGTCATGAGGGGTCATGAGGGGTCATGAGGCTCTGAGCTGCCCAGGGGAGGGAGGGGGAGGAGCCTCCTGGTGTTGGCAAAGAACAAGTCCAGTGTTGTATTGTCTCTGGTGGGACAGGAGACATACTGGTGTGTCAGGACAGAAGAGGGAGAAGTGAGGTTAAAGTCACCAGAGACGAGGAAGAGCACCTGTGGGTGCTGTGTCTGTGACCTGTGGGTGCTGTGTCTGTGACCTGTGGGTGCTGTGACCTGTGGGTGCTGTGACCTGTGGGTGCTGTGTCTGTGACCTGTGGGTGCCGTGTCTGTGACCTGTGGGTGCTGTGTCTGTGACCTGTGGGTGCTGTGACCTGTGGGTGCTGTGTCTGTGACCTGTGGGTGCTGTGTCTGTGACCTGTGGGTGCTGTGACCTGTGGGTGCTGTGACCTGTGGGTGCTGTGTCTGTGACCTGTGGGTGCCGTGTCTGTGACCTGTGGGTGCTGTGTCTGTGACCTGTGGGTGCTGTGACCTGTGGGTGCTGTGTCTGTGACCTGTGGGTGCTGTGTCTGTGACCTGTGGGTGCTGTGTCTGTGACCTGTGGGTGCGGTGTCTGTGACCTGTGGGTGCTGTGACCTGTGGGTGCTGTGACCTGTGGGTGCTGTGTCTGTGACCTGTGGGTGCGGTGTCTGTGACCTGTGGGTGCTGTGACCTGTGGGTGCTGTGACCTGTGGGTGCTGTGACCTGTGGGTGCTGTGTCTGTGACCTGTGGGTGCGGTGTCTGTGACCTGTGGGTGCTGTGTCTGTGACCTGTGGGTGCTGTGTCTGTGACCTGTGGGTGCTGTGACCTGTGGGTGCTGTGACCTGTGGGTGCTGTGTCTGTGACCTGTGGGTGCTGTGACCTGTGGGTGCTGTGTCTGTGACCTGTGGGTGCTGTGTCTGTGACCTGTGGGTGCTGTGTCTGTGACCTGTGGGTGCTGTGTCTGTGACCTGTGGGTGCTGTGACCTGTGGGTGCTGTGACCTGTGGGTGCTGTGTCTGTGACCTGTGGGTGCTGTGTCTGTGACCTGTGGGTGCTGTGACCTGTGGGTGCTGTGACCTGTGGGTGCTGTGTCTGTGACCTGTGGGTGCTGTGACCTGTGGGTGCTGTGTCTGTGACCTGTGGGTGCGGTGTCTGTGACCTGTGGGTGCTGTGACCTGTGGGTGCTGTGACCTGTGGGTGCTGTGTCTGTGACCTGTGGGTGCTGTGACCTGTGGGTGCGGTGTCTGTGACCTGTGGGTGCGGTGTCTGTGACCTGTGGGTGCTGTGACCTGTGGGTGCGGTGTCTGTGATCTGTGGGTGCTGTGACCTGTGGGTGCGGTGTCTGTGACCTGTGGGTGCTGTGACCTGTGGGTGCGGTGTCTGTGACCTGTGGGTGCTGTGACCTGTGGGTGCTGTGTCTGTGACCTGTGGGTGCGGTGTCTGTGACCTGTGGGTGCTGTGACCTGTGGGTGCTGTGTCTCTGACCTGTGGGTGCGGTGTCTGTGACCTGTGGGTGCTGTGTCTCTTCAGCCCGCCTCTTCTCGCTCTCCCTCGTCCAATCAGCAGATGAAAGTGTTCCAAAGCGATAATAGAGTCCGGCACTTCTGGGGTTAACCACGTCTCTTCTTCTCTCGCTGAGATCGTGTTGGACCCGCCAGCTCCGCCGTCTTGTTCTGGAGCGATCCCACGTTTCCCATGACGATGGCGGAGAACAGGTCTGAAGCATCTCTTCTTTTCCGCCGGCCTCTGCACGTTTTACAAAGACCTTGAGGTGGGATCTGGTGGCGGCCCCGGGGGGACACCATGGGGCTCCGGAGCTCCAACAGCTGTTCCTTTGTGTGGACAAGCGCAGGCCGGGGGGGCCGGGGGCCAACGCACATCGTAACGACAAAAACACGTAATAATCCAACTAAATCAAGTTGAATGAAAGCGGATCCAGTGTCTGTGAGCCCCGCCCGACATAAGTGAAGGACCAAAAATATGAACCAAAAACAGAGCTGCAGATGTGTTGATGCAGTGACAGAGTGAATCCACTGGTCCAGATCCACCTGCGACACTGAAACATAGATCTGACTCGTCTGCATCATGTTTCAAAGACATTGGGAATGTTCCAGATTGAAGCGACATGTTAACTATGTGAGTGATGCTGCGAACAAACTCAGATGAGTCTTGAAACTTAGACTTACGTATGGAATATGGTTTCATTTTTCATCTT